>NC_143384.1:17967590-18289032 GCF_980474605.1 Leiobunum rupestre | reverse complement strand
TTATCTTTTAGGCTGATTCGTTACCTTCTTTTGGTGCATTTTAATTTTTAGCTTACTACGGTCATAATTACTGATTTAAACTTACTTAGATTTACTTAACTTTTGCACCCCGGTTGCGTATAGTAATTATTAAGGAAAATACAACTATATGTTAGCGTAGGGTAAATAAGCCAAAATATAGTAAGGCGCGAAAACGTACTTTTGAGCTAGATCAAACAAAACTAATTATAACGAGGAAAAATTAAACAAATAAATAAAATGTCGTTGAAATTTTAATAATTCTTACGCAATTAGCTACAATTGAAACATGTCTATAGTCAAAGCATTTTTAAGGGTTTGTTTAGAAGCAATTAAAATGCTAATAAATCCTTTATAAGAAAAATTAAATTTGGAATTAGTTGGCGAGCGGATTTTTTAATACAAAATATTTAATTAATTAACTAACCCAAATACGTAAAATAGTTCATATTTTGTAGTCATTGTAGGTTAAAAGGGTAACAAACATGTAGTCGAAAATTTGGTTTAAATAACTAGCCAGGCTTATTGGAAAATAAATTTAGCATTAATATGTGTGACACGATAACTTACGTAGTTTTTGTAGAATTTATTTAAATGAACCTTCCGATTTAGGCCACGCCTACCGTGTCACAATATCGGGAAAAGTGAGTCCCGTTAGATTCTTCGTCTATGGTGTCACAGCCACTAAAGTGCTAAACCCGCCAAAGTGGCACCTAGGAGCGCTGCCTACGTTAATTAACGTAGGCAGCGCTAGGAGCAACAAACACAAGGAGAACGCAGCTAGCCTTTAGACACGCTAACGAAGGGTTGTGTACGAATTTCATTGGACGAGCGTCACGAGCCTTTACGCTGAACGTTTTACGGGCGGGGGGAAGACAATTTCATAATTTTCCCCTTCCGACGGCAGCAGGCGCTAAAGCGTCTATCCACTGAAAAACGTACACAAGAAAATCCACGACCTTTGACGGGTTGCGTTCTCCTTGTGTGGGGTGCTGTGTTTGTTACTCCTAGGTGGCACCATCTTAATATTCATGGCTGGACTATTACTTTGCGATACTATAACGAGCTTCGAGAAAGGGTATTTTCACTCAATAAGGGACGGTCAACAATTGTAGAGATAGCGGAAGTGTTATAACGAAACTTCGGTCGCAATACCAATAATTAACAGTAGCTTAAATCTCTTGTATATTTTTACCCAGCTACGATGGATCTGAAAAGCTCGCGACATTATTTGATTAGATGTCACGTAAGAAAGGATAATATATTTAAATATTTTTAAAAATACTGGGAGGGGCGCATTTTTTTTGCCCAGGGCATCAAATATAGGCTAGCAAAAGTGACATAATTACAAAGAGTGTGACAATCCCTGCACTTTCGTATGCTAAAGGTTTAATGAATGCTCGACTCGAGATCGACCACGTAAAAGACTATTTATTGTCGCCTTTCTGGATCTTTTTTTAGTCTATGGTATTATATCGTAGGTAGATGGCGATAAAATGAATTTTGCGTGTGAAAATACCTCTACATGTTATTGGGGAAAAAACACGCAAAGAAGGCTGTGTGCCCATGGACTGTAAATTTACAGTCCGTGGTGTACCCAAGACATTTTCCTGTAGTGTCGCGCGCTAAAACGTCATTTCAAAATTGGTCAATTACCCCAAAAAGAGAAACTAAGCCTTAACATTAAAAATTTCAAAACGCGTTGCGTAGCAACGGAAAGCAGAATATGGGAGAGTGGTGGAGAATAGTACATACGAAATGTTAAGTTAAAACGAACCACCTATGGACTGTGAGAAGGATGATAAAATACGTGAATAAGTGGATCGCAATATTGGTCACCCCTGATTAAGACTGACCAAAAAAATGACCGGTAGAATTTCGGACAAACTGTAAATCGACGACATGAAAAAACTCTATCCAAAAGATAGCTAAAGTAGGACAATGAATGACGGGGGAGTCAATGGGGGGGAGTGAATAGGGGGGGGGGGATCGAAGGATACTGAAAAGCGCCATCTTTCTTTCATTAAAAGCGACGAAAAAGAGCAGAAAATGAAAACGTCCAAAATGCCAAAGGGGGATTTTCAGCGAGACCGCCCATTCGGTTGTCTTTTGATCACAACACCAACGACCCCTGGTGAGCAGTGGGGTGGGGACTCGTGTCAAGCGCAGATGCTGGCCAAAAGAAAAGGGATTTCCTCCCGACAAATTTTCTCTTTTGATTGGAAAAATGGTGCCCCCGAAAAAGGACCACCTAAAACGGAGGTGCCGATACCGCATTGCGGCCTTCATTATTACGTAAAGGTGTTGATACGATTTTGGAGACTATGGTGTGTAAGGAAGTATATTTATTTCTTTGAAGCGGTAATTTTTAGGGATGCACCGATATATAGGCCGATATTAACAAAGTGTCATAAGGCTATCATAAGGTCCGCATAAGGTCTAGCATAGATCTCCATGTTTACGGTACTGTCCAGGCGAGAAGAAAATTAACGTACGACGATAGGGCAGTAGCGACATCTTCTTTTTCAAAATTTCAAAAATATGGCCTAGACCTTTGCTTATGGGGACCTTATCATTATTATGGTAGTGTATATGATAAAATCATTGTAAAAGACGGTTCAGTACACTGTCATACAATTTTATTCACATTTTTCATGAAAAAAGTTTTAATTTTACGTGATACATATTTTCTATCACAAATCGAATATCGTTGTTTTTCAATTGTTTACACTCGTAACCCCCTGTCTTTAAAAAAAGGTATGCTCTAGCTTCTGAAGTCTGACGTACGTGGCGCGGCCAATCAAATAAAATATCATTAGTTAGTTAATCGAGAATTTTCTTATTTTTAAAAGTTTTTCTGAAAATATTTTTCTAATATCGGTATCGTTTAATATCGGCTTCGCTTAAGCCGATATTAAACGATACCGATATTAGAAAAATAGGCCGATATAGCAAGGCATCCCTAGTAATTTTAAATTTTATGGGAATTATATTTTATATATTATCATTAGTAACAATAAGGCAATAAAGACGACACTTCCTATAATTACCTCTTTAATCTTTAAGGGACGTCTCGAGAAATTAATACCACTAGGGTCAATTCTTCCGAGGAGAGGTATATTTTGGCTTGCCAACTTGTTTTAATGATAATTTCCTGACACTGACATTCTAGCCTAACCTCTACTTGGACTCAGGCTCGTAGGAACGCTTGAATGCTAAATTTGGCGCACCCCTCATCGGCAGGCTTTTTGAGACCCCTTCTAAAACAATTTGGTGCCCTTTTCAAACCAATTTGGCACCCCTTTCCAATTTCAAGGGGGTTACATTGTACCCCTGTACCCCCCCCCCGTTCCTACGCCACTGCTTGGACTCACAACCGAACTGAGTAGTATATTATCTAGTGTTGTTAGTTTTCCGGAAAAATAAAAAATTGAAAAATAATTTACTTTTTAAGGATTTTTAATGTTTTAAACTTTTTATCGCTATAAAATGTCTAATATCAGTAAACATACTACAAAACATTAATAGTGTTACATTGTTAATCAGTTTAAACTATAGTCTAGAGGTTTAGTTTAACTTTCAGATTCGAAAAAATGAGGCGAAAATGCTGCTTTTTTAGATTTGCAAACAATATATTAGACTAATCATGGAATGAAAACTTTTTTTTTTGCGGAAAAATACGGAAAACTTGCCATCAAAAAGGCCTCGGTCATTTTCCGGGAAATGTTCAGTCTTTTAAGGGAAATTCGAATTGGAGTACGTCTCATATGCGAGTTTCAATAACCGCACCGCCATCTATCGACTTTAAGACCAACAAAGGACAGCCTAAGCTGACGTCATAGGTCATCGAGGTCACGCTGAGGTATAACGTAGAAATACCGTCCTCGTCTGCTTTTTCGTCTAAATGCGCATCTGTCAGAAACTCGCTTATTCTACGATTTTTAAAGCTAATTCCGAATAAACGTTTGACGGTTTGAATACCTTTTCAAGCCTTCAGAAATGACCGAAAAAACCCAGGGGTCAAAAGTAAGTGACCTTCGCAACATGCAAATGGCTAATTTGTCAAATACGTCGGAGATAAGTGGACTCTTTAGTATTTGCCCTTCCCACGCTTCCAAAACTGGCCGAACTACCCTCCCTTTGTTATCAATTTAAAAGTCGCCAATTACCATATTGTCATCGTATAGTTGACGTTACTAAAGTGTATATACAGTCCTCCCAACTAAATAAAAACTCCAAAAAGACACCGCGCTAGGCCTTGCCGCTCACCCGCTCCTTATGATCTTATCCATCCGTGAAATAGGTGGCCGACGATCGCCGGCGTAGAGACTATTACGCGCTGTACAAAAGAGTTCCTAATTTTCCTTTTAAAAAGCCATTTCCGCTGTCTTCCCCTACCCCCCCCCCCTCTCTCGCCTTCCCGCATTATTCGGAATAAAGGCTGGCTTTCACTAGGGCAAAAACACCACGAGGGCCACAGCCGACGCAAAAATATTGCGTTAGGCCTAACGAAAATTTTTTGCGTCGTCGTTCAAAGTCGCGACGTTTTTGCCCTAATGAAAACCAGCCTTAAGCCCAACCCCCTTTTTTCTGACGCCTACACGTGTCAAGTGGGCCAAGTTTGTACCAATTTATAACATACAATTTTTATCGTTTGTTTGTAGAGCATTTTTCTTCCATTATTTCCATAGCTTTATTTCGGCGGGAAAATTGCACTCGCGTGTTTCACATTGATTTCATTCTAGCAATGTTTATAATGTCCGTTTTAAGGGAAAACGTTTAGTCCATTTAAAAAAACTCTTAATTATGGTTGAATATGTTTTAGTTGAAACAGTATTTCTCGATTTCCAGATATTTCTAAACTTTTTTACGATATTTCTCAAATATTAATTTCCGCTATTCCTCTGTTTCCGATATTATTCAAATATTCACGATATTTCTCAAATATTTCCGCTATTTCTCTGTTTCCGATTTTTCTCAAATATTCACGATATTCCTCAAATATTTCCGCTATTTCTCAAATATTCACGATATTTCTCAAATATTCACGATATTTCTCAAATATTTCCGCTATTTCTCTGTTTCCGATATTTCTCAAACATTCACGATATTCTCAAATATTTTCTCTATTTCTCTGTTTCCCATATTTCTCAAATATTAACGATATTCTCAAATATTTCCGCTATTTCTCTGTTTCCGATATTTCTCAAATATTCACGATATTCTCAAATATTTTCGCTATTTCTCTGTTTCCCATATTTCTCAAATATTAACGATATTCTCAAATATTTCCGCTATTTCTCTGTTTTCGATATTTCTCAAATATTCACGATATTTCTCAAATATTCACGATATTTCTCAAATATTCACGATATTTCTCAAATATTCACGATATTTCTAAAATTTCCACGATGTTTCTCAACAATTCACGATATTTCTAAAATTTCCACGATGTTTCTCAACAATTCACGATATTTCCCAAATTTCATATATTTATATTTGCCAGTATAAAGATTCGAAATGATTAAATAATGATTATATTTTGAATCTTGATTGTTATGACATCCTTGGATCTGCGTCTCGTATTTTTTTGACTTTCTGGATCTAGTTTATACAATAATATCCACCAAAATATGACTCGCGACTTACCGTTTTGGATGACTACTTTTTGATAAAAATTTAAGCCTTATATCGGAGAGCACGTTTTGGAGTCGCGAGGGGCTTTGACTTTGTTTAGAAGCTCGCGTGCGAATCACGCGTGATTAAAAAAAAATGAGCTCGTGGCGCCGTGAAAACCTTTTTAAAATTTTTATAATTTTAGCCTAATATTCCGCCTATCTATCGGAAACCAGATATTTCGGCTTAGCGGAAGTCTCGCGTATTTTAGACGCTAGAGGGCTCTGTGCTGAGAAAACATCTTGATTACGCAATAACTATGAAAATCAGTTTGGTTGTAAATCTCGTTAATTGTCATACTGATTGTATTATGTTACTTATGGTAAAACCAATATTTATTTGAACTAAACTAGAAGAGAGGTTTCACTTAAGGAATGGAGGGTTTTTATTTGCTTCATTAAACTTAAAGGGGGATTGTCACCAAAACCCAAAATTTACGAGGTTTTTTTACAGAATGATAGAAAATATATTAATGATTATGTCCCTGAAATTTTATATTTATTGTAAAAGTATTTAAAAAGTTACGCTACTTTTCCCCCAACCTACATCAAACGGCTTCAAAATATTCAGAAATCGCGGTTGAACCTACGTGCAGCGTCAAAAGAATGAAGCGGCAAAATTTTTATAAACTGCGGTGTAAGGCATTTTAAAAACACGATAAACTACAATCTACGAGTATAACTCGGTTGAAAAGCCAAGGTGTATGTCGTAGCAGACGACAGTTTCGACAGAAAAACGATAAAACCGGGGAAAATAATATTTCGTTAACGAGATGGCGCTGCAGGTAGGTTCAACCAAGCGGTTCTGAGATTCTCGAGTCGGGCGGGAAAAAACACGAAATTTGGTTGCTAATAACAAATCAAATACTGGAAATATTAACATGAAATGTTTTGTATAACCATTTTCGGACGTCCTCTATCCATTTAAATGGGTGTTAACCAATTTTAGGGTGGTGACAATTCCCCTTTAAACTAATCAATTTGAAGCTTGTAACCGAACAACGTTTTGGAGGGGTTTATTACAAATAAAGCTTTGGTCACCTTTCTACCCCGGTTCCTACACAGAAGCCTATACGGTACTTAATTACAGTGTTCTTTTTTAATGTCTTTGTAATTGACGGCATCCAACACTTTTGGTCAGAAACTGGGCCACCGATAGCGGGCCCCGGTAAAACCATAATTCTGGGCCCCAAAAGAGCTATTACTTTTATAGAGATACAATTGGGATAATCAGGCTGTACGGGCAACAAACCTTTACTATTAAATTATAATTATTACAATTATTAATTATAATAGCCCCGGTCAGTTTTGTGAAAAACACGTTTGGAGAATTACGACGTTAGTATGTTGGCGACAGTGGCGAACTCCTTCAAGGGACTCCTTCAAACTGTGTAAAATACCTGAGAGGGGTCGAGAAGCGGGTGAAATTTTAGTACAGCCAAAGTTACACCCAAGGGACGCCACTGGTTGGCGAATTAATTTATTGAGGTTAAAGGTAATAGTGAGTGAGGAAGCTGTTGGCTCTCGTGGCATGGAAATTCAGACTACCTTCTAGTTCTCCTTCCACACAATCGAAGACATCCCGAAGTGTAACCCACCGATTTTGTTCAAACTCGGGGGATTGTTAGACGTTCATGTAACTTGAAAAATCCTAAAGGGAATTTATTCAATGGGCAACCGTTTTGCCATCGCAACGAAAAATGTTTTTGACAATACAAAATATTACATTTTCCCATTGAAAATAACATAGGATTTTAAACTCAAATTGATCAAAAGTTGATCAATTGTGATGTTTTTATTGCCAATTTTTATTTCTTTTTTATTTTTTTGGTATTTTCGAAATTTTGAAATTTGTACAAATTTTTCACAGGGGGGGGGGGGGGGGGGCTAGGAATCGGTCAGAATCCCATGTTATTTTCATTGGGTAAATTTCTATTTGATGTTGTTAAAAACATTTTTCGTTGCCATGGCAAAACGGTTGCCCATTGAATAAATTCCCTTTAGGATTTTTCATGATACATGAAGGTCTACCACTCCCCCGAGTTTGAACAAAATCGGTGGGTTACACTTCAGGATGTCTCCTTGTAAGTGTGTCCGTTCCTTAGCGGGCCGTAACTTGTATAATTCGGTCACCTAATTGTGGTGTTTATCCCTTTCGCCTCAAAACCAGAGGAGCCGGGCAGTACCGGATTTACCGAAGGTGGGGCCCTAGGCACTAAGTTGCTGGGGGCCTGTGTAAGGAAAGCATATACACTAAAAACTCGCGTGCCCCGAAGCTGAGCTAGCTGATGTCCCGAGAATAATGGTTTTTCAAATAATAAAGCAACAAGCCTGATACGTTTTTCTCTTAAACCGAATCAGTGAAAAATCCATTGATTTCATCAGTGGTGGGGGCCTTCTGTTGGTGGGGGCCCATAGGCCTGTGCCTAGTAGGCCTAGTCCTTAATCCGGCACTGGAGCCGGGTTCGATCCCAGCTTGGAGCATTGTGTAAAAATCCGGAACCAGTTCTTCCGCGTTGAGTTTGCAAGTTATCTCCTCACTGCATGGTTGAAAGGTGTTTCCCTCGAGTTCTTCGGTTTCCCCTTCCATAAAACCTTGTGGAGGTTAACGGTAATCTCGAGTGTAGGGAGCTTGTTAACTCGCCACCACCACCCTCCTAACACAATTTAAGCCGGCAACCTGGATTAAAGGCAATAAAAGTCGCTAGATGTCATTATAGGCCTTAGGTGGTGCCAAGGGTAAATTATTATAATAATTTTGGAGAATGACAATGTTGAGACAACCCGTGGGCATCATGGCCGCCGAGAACGGGCCTGGGCCCCGGTAAAATATAAATTCCGGGCCCCAAGAGAGCCGTTACTACTGGAGATAGCTAATCCTTTTCAGAGAGAAAACCGGGAGTTGTACACCTCTACAACCCTGACCTCGTTTGTCCAATCCCGGGCCCCCTAGGCTGCACGGGCCCCGGTGGAGGGGGGGGGGACGTCACCGGCGTTTGCTTAAAAATCAATACGTATAAAAAATGTATAAATTTCCTTAACAATCAAATTTAATAAATGGTATTTAAATTTCAGAATAATGGCATTTAAATAAATTAAATTTCAGAATAATGGCATTTAAATAAATTAAATTTCAGAATAATGGCATTTAAATTTCAGAATAATGACATTTAAATTTAAGAATAATGACATTTAAATTTAAGAATAATGACATTTAAAATTCAGAATAATGACATTTAAATTTCAGAATAATGACATTTAAATTTCAGAATAATGACATTTAAATTTCAGAATAATGACATTTAAATTTCAGAATAATGACATTTAAATTTCAGAATAATGACATTTAAATTTCAGAATAATGACATTTAAATTTCAGAATAATGACATTTAAATTTCAGAATAATGACATTTAAATTTCAGAATAATGCAGTGGCGTCGCCAGGGGTTGAAGTTTGGCGGCGCTTAAGCCATAAACCCTGCAGGGACGTCCCATTGGGGGGATGGTAGTAACACACCATAAGTTTAGTTTTCGAGGAACCTTTTTTGGAACAACTCTTTTTAAGAAAACATTCGAAGATTTCGCCAAAATTAAGATCCTCTTCGGTATGGCCTATTTTATGTGGTTCTTAATATTTACTTTCACCGGGTATAACCCGGCATCGCAGAAGATAATAACTTCCTTTTGTTTAGAATAGGAGATTTACGAGTTGAAAAACACACTTTTGAATTTTGATGGTTTTACTAGAATTTTTCGCAAATTTTAGTAGAAACAATAGCTTCATTTTAGGAGGCGTTTATAAGATATTTTAGGTGGCGCTTCTGAAATATTACAGGTGGCTCAAGCGCCGTCTAAAACAGCCTAGCGACGCCACTGGAATAATGGCATTTAAATTCCAACATTTGAGATCCCTAGAGCAATTTAATTTGACTTTAAAAAAATAGTATCGTTGGAAAAAGCGAGTAATTAAAAAATTAACGAATCAAGATACGGAATGGTGGCCTTTGTAGATTCTCCTGATACCGACAAAGCGCTTCCCCTTTCCAAACGCGAAAACCGTTCGCGCGCAGTCCAAAGCGAAAACGAAAGGAAGACTCATCTTCAAAAAGATACGGTCGGATTAACTTTGTATCCCGCGCGTTTTAAGCGAAAGAGGGCGCCCTTAGAATACCCGGCAAAAGAGAGGGTTCAATTCGCTCCGAAACGTGACAAAACGGGGATTGAAGACAGCGCCACTTGACGGGAGCAAAAGGCAAAAGCCGAAATTTCAACGCCATCAATTGGTGAGACGTTTTGTACGTTTATTAAGGGAAAAGGTCTTTCGTGTCGGTCTCCGAGGCTTAAGAAGATCGCGTACGCTTACGTCCTTTCTAAGTTTAACGAAAATTGGACGCTTAACTGAGCATCTTGGAGGATCGTCCGAAAATACCGTTATCGCTCGAGTTCATCCCTAAAAGTGTACCCTTAAAGTATCAAAGAATTTCCACGTTTGCTAAAAAGGAAGTTTTACCCTGTGAAAAGCGTTTCTAATCGCTCGGTTAAATGTCACAAAATTGCGCACGATTTTTCTATTTGTTGGTTATTTTTAAACGATTAAAAGTAATCTCAATTAGTTTGATCCTAATTAAATTTCTAAACATTTTGTAAATCTGAAATTGTAGGAACTAAGAAGGATTTAAAATTTAATTATCTTGAAAAAAAAACCTAGTTACGAATTTACAAAAATTACTAAAACCATTTATCTTGAATTTGTTTAAAATTACCAAAGCAACATTTAAGTACGTCAAAACGTATATCAAAAATAGGTCAGACGCCTGTAGAAGTGTTCGACACGCCGCGCATCCGTGTTCACTGAGAAGTTAATTTACAGGAGCAAATACCCGGAACGAGTGTTAGTTCAAATAACACGCGTAAAACGTGCTTTTAAATTCAAATGAAAAATGCAAAACACGCAATACGTTTTTACTAATCCAAACACCTTAACACCAATTGAATAAACTGCGCCCAAAAGTGGAAAACATCTTTTGGAATTTGTACTAAAATAAAAATATCAAAATCTTTCCCTAAACTGGCCAACAACGAAAATTTACACCGTCCAAAATTAGCGACCGAGAAAAAAGCCACCAAAATAGAAAAAGACCATCAAAACGTATTAATCAATATTTTAAAGGCCTTTTCCGGAAAGGAGGGAAGGGAGGCACCGCAGCTCTGAAACGCTCCAGAAATGATACGCTCTTCACCTCCATCCAATCAGAGCATCTCTAAAATCACATCGGGAACTCAGCCGAAATCTAAAATAAACAAGCGGCGACAGCAGAGAGAGAGAGCGAGAGTATTTTGGAATATATATAACGCGCGGCGGTAAGGCTATTATTCCTACGCGAAATTCCCCGGAGGCGCTGGGACAACTAACTTTCCCTAGGCCTTGGTCGCTAGCGTGCCTATGCCTAATTCTCACGATACAGGGCTATCAAAGGCTTACCGTATCTCCCTCCCCGCCCGTGTCAATTTAGAACCCTCCCTGCCGTATCATCTATTCATAGCCGGGCCGATTTTACGCTCAGCCAATTTCCCAGGACGGCCGCCTTCCCGCCGAACGAAAGCAAACACCGCCTTCCTCCCCTCTCGCGGAAGAGGGCGCTGCGCCGTTAACGGAGAAATAGAGTGTAGACGACGCGTTTTCGCCAATCCGCGACGCTCTTCATTCCCTGACTGCACCCTCCCCCCCTCCAACCCACCCCAGCGTGCTGCCGAAGCGCGTCCATTTCTCCGTCGGGAAAATAGAGAGACGTTGAATAAAAAAAAACCGTCGAGAGTAGGGACCGCGTCGCCATCTATCGAAGAAAAGACAAAAGATTCGGCGAGGGAAAGAGGACCGCTGTTTTAACGAAAGGGGATTTTTAAATTAAAGGATAAGGGTTTTCCGTCTCGCTTGGGGTTGGAAAAAGGGAGAGTTTTAGAGGGATGGTGAAAGTAAATGAAAATCCTAATTATAAGGGGCTATTTTTTGGACTTGAATGGTGGATTTTAGTGTTATGGTTTTATTCCAATAGGCGCTTAAATACACCCCTCTCTGACTGTCTTGTCCCCCCCTGTTGAAAAGTGCTGTCAGATCTATGCGTAGAAAATTATCAGCTTTGGCAGTATAAATAGAATCCATAGACAAACCAGTTATACGTCCAGTCGCAGCAGCACAAACTCTATAATCGGCTAAGAATGATCTTTTATTTAAAGGACTATTATACAAGATTCAAGCGGAAATGTGTGGAGTTTAGCTCTATGAGTGGTTGCTTTAATAGTAAGTCGGGTTCATTTTGACCTGGCGACATCTGTATACGGCAAAGAAAACTAAGAACAAACAAGGACATAGTTATCTCTAAACACAGATGGCGCCAAAAGAAAATTATCCTGACTTGAAGGAAGGGGTTACATCTACCTAGCAACGACGGATGAAACTCCATAAAGTTATTAATTTATCAAATTATTATAATAAAAACTATCATCTGAAATTATTTCATTTAATTTCAACCTTAGAATACGATAATACAGCTATAATTTCGCCCTAAAATGGCGTTCATATATAAAGATATTCGCTAAGATTTACAGCTACATTTAACGATGATAGTAGGCTGAATTACTGACTTTAAAAGTCGCTTGATGACTTAGGCCTAAGGTGGTTGCCATGGTTATTAGCCTAGCTGATAATTATTAACGTCTAATGACCCCAAACCAGGAATACATTCAGGTACCTAAAGATGGGTAACTGCTCAAACTTCTGGTAACGCCTTCGAATACTTCTTGGAAGCGAAAGTTCGTCTGCTTTTTTATCACAAAACGGAAACCTGGGCGGCGTTCAGTAACTCTCAACGAAGTATCTGAAAAATTATTTTCCTTGAGACCGTTGCTAACGTGACGTAGGATCTTGTTGAACGCTTTTTACGCTTGTTGTAAATTTTGTAAAATATCGTCTGTCGTGGCGTTTGCAGCTAGCCTTACTCCGTGCTGCGACGTCCCGTGACCGTTGAGCAACGGAAAAACCTGCTCTTACAGCCGATGACTTCGTTGCTCAACGGACTAGCAACGTGACGTAAAAAACACCGGAAGTCAAAAATCCCGTTCAGTAAAAAACCGCTGACCGTTGATCTCAGCGCTAAGCTTTTTTAGAGTTGCTGAACGCAGCCATAGATGGCAATCGTCTGTGTGAAATAGTATCACGAAAAATCAAAGCAGACGAACTTTAGGGTGGGGTTCGGACACTCTGTAGTCCCATATTCTTAAGTAACTGAATTAATTCGCGTCTAAACTAACTCGAAATAAGAAAATATGGGTTAAATTTCCCTCAGCAATAGAGCATTATCCCCAGGGCAAAGGCGTAACTATATAGCGATAGTTCATTGAAATTTTCGCGGGGTGGTGGCGAGGGCGGCTACAGCGGTTGAAGGAATACGAATCCCTCGTCGGGACTGTTAGACCAACACGGGGCCCCGCCGGTTATATAGGAATTGTCCATGAATAGCCCGTATATCCGTCATGAATTGGTTACGTCAATCTCGGCAAAGCAAGCGGCTAGACAGGACTAGACTCGGGGAGACTCTGAAGGGAATTACGCGTAACGGATCAGGCAGACGGAAAAAAGACCCTGGGCGTAATTTACATTTGGAGTTTGGACTTGTGTAAGGTAGAAAAATATTTAAACTCCTGCTGTATCCATTCCAGTCATCATCCGCCATTTCCGAAACTGCCACACTTTTATTCAACGCCAAGTTGTAACTACTTCATTTCAGACCGTTCTGCATTGGTATATCCGAACCAAATTTCAGTGTTGCCGTATGCCGTTAGATAATTTACCTTAGGAGAATGTACTTTTTATTACAGTACTTTAGATGTAAGAAAACATTGCGCCACCTATTTCTTTATATTTGTTTTACAAATTTCAATAGATGGCGCTTTAGCTTATTTTAATTGTTTCATTTTATTTCGTGTTACCTAGCATAGATATATGAAATAGCATAGGTAGGAATTGCAAACAAAGTGATATGACTTTACCCATTAGTATGGAAATTTTACTAATATTATTTAACTATACACAATATTATTCCAATTTACGGGATTGACTAATTTGCTGAATTTCTGGACGTCTGGACCGCTGAATTTTGAAGGATTCCTCCTACATAGAAGCTATATATACTATCTTATAAACCGTCTGGACAAAATTGACTAATTTGCTGAAGCGCTGAATTTCTGGACCGGAAAATTTTACTTTATTTTCAAACCGTCTGGACCAAATTGACTAATTTGAAAATTAAAGAAACTATTCGAAAACCAAGTAAAATTTTCCGGTCCAGAAATTCAGCACTTCAGCAAATTAGTCAATTTTGTCCAGACGGATAGTAGCTTCTATGTAGGAGGAATCCTTCAAAATTCAGCGGTCCAGACGTTCAGAAATTCAGAAAAATAGTCAATTCCCCAATTTACCCAATATTATTCATATATACACAATATTATTTCAATTTACCCAATATTATTTCAATTTACCCAATATCATTTCAATTTACCCAATATTATTTCAATTTACCCAATATTATTTCAATTTACCCAATATTATTTCAATTTACCGAATATTATTTCAATTTACACAATATTATTTCAATTTACCCAATATTATTTCAATTTACCCAATATTATTTCAATTTACCCAATATTATTTCAATTTACACAATATTATTTCAATTTACCCAATATTATTTCAATTTACCCCATATTATTTCAATTTACCCAATATTATTTCAATTTACCCAATATTATTTCAATTTGCCAAATTTTATATAAATATGAACAGTATTATTTGAATTTGCCCGATAATATATCAATCACGATCAATCAACCCAATATTATTGGAATTTACTCAAAATTGTACGAATGTAAACAAAATTATTTTAATTTGCCTAATATTATTTAAATCTACCTAATATTATTCAAATACACAAAATATCAATTGAATTTCTTCAATTTTATATGAATATAGACAATGCAATTTGAACTAAAATAATATTATTTCAATTTACCCAAATTATATGAATTTACCTAAATGTATTTGAAATTTCCCAATTTAATATGAATTCAACCATAATTATTTCAGTTAACCCAATAATATAAGAACTATACCCAATATTATTTGAATTTTACGAAATGTATTCAAATTTACCCATTTCATATGAATTTGCCCATACCTTTTCTAATAACAATAATAATGCGGAATTTATTTAATAGGACTGATTTACTCGGTCAGATAATGAAACGTAGGAAACTACAGAATAGTTGGCGAATAATTACGGAACATGAGATATTTTGATATACGCCATTTTGCAAAATGACTTCCGATTTAATCATAAATATTTAATTTTATAACCATGGTGGAAGTTCTATACTAAATTTACAAAATTATTGCACGACGGATACTTCATGGTTCAATATTTTATTAAAATTAAAGGTTTACGCTAGCTTTCGGGTCGAAACCCCTCTTCAGGCGTTCTGTTTACAATGATTCTAAAATCTAAATTCAATTTACATTTCTCTTATAAGTGTATATTTTTTTAATTTTAAATTTTAATTTTTAATTTTTAAACATTTAGTTTTTTAAAATTTAGTATCTTTTAAAAAAATTTTTAAAAAATTTTTTATTTTAAAACACCCCAATTGTTTATACTAATTTTTCCTTTATCTAAATTTAACCTAGGACAATTAAATTTAGATAAAGGAAAAATTAGTATAAACAATTGGGGTGTTTTAAAATAAAAAAATTTTTAAAAAATTTAAAAAATTTTTTTTTAAAAGATACTAAATTTTAAAAAACTAAATGTTTAAAAATTAAAAATTAAAATTAAAAATTAAAAAATATACACTGATAAGATAAATGTAAATTGAATTTAGATTTTAGAATCATTGTAAACAGAACGCCTGAAGAGGGGTTTCGACCCGAAAGCTAGCGTAAACCTTTAATTTTAATAAAATATTGAACCATGAAGTATCCGTCGTGCAATAATTTTGTAAATTTAGTATAGGACTTCCGATTTCTTTCAAAATTAATTTTATTCTTCCATTTAATGAAACAGAAAAATTCAGATTAATCTAAGAATAATTACGGAATATGACCGTGAGAGATTTTGATATCCGCCATTTTGCAAAATGGCCTCGAATTTTTATTGAAATTAATAGGATTTATTATCTTTAATAGATAATGTAAAGTAGAAAAATTCAAATTAATCGGCGAATAATTTCGGAAGTTATCGCATTATGAGGTATTGATATCCGTCATTTTTAAAAATGGCGTAAAATTTCTATCAAAATATAAGGGTCTTATTTATTCGGTCAGATATTGTAACGTAGAAAATTCCAAAATAATTTGGATTTTTAAAGTTTTGCACAGGTAGGGGACCGTTAGAATTTGTCATTTTCTCATGTCATTTTACGTTGATTTTTCCCATTTTAAGTTGTCAGAAACATTTTTGGTTGCCATGGCAAAACGGAAGCTCAGCGTAACTTTTCCCTATAGCTTTTTTTCACGTTACATCTGGGTCTAACAATCCCCCAACTTCGAAACCAAATCGGGGAGAAAGACCATTGGTCGTCGCCTTGCGAGTTGAATGTATAATACTAATATTTAACCGTTATAATCCAATTCGAAATTCATAGACTATATATTAATTAATTATATATTTCGCCGAGTTTGTACCCGCACCTAAATTAAACGAAGATATACTTATTTAAATAAATTTTAATTAAGCCGCCATTTAATTATTAATCTCAAACCTGTCGCTATTGCACTAGAATCTAAGAAAATGACTTTATGACTGACAAAATGAAATAAAAAAGCCTATTCAAACAAATCTCTCCGGCTAGTTGGGAAGCTGCAGAGAACGGTTCAATGTTTGCCCAAATCTCGCGAAAAAAGAGAGAGAGCCATCGAGCGAATGACCAGCTCGAGAGAACCATCTTTTCATCTCTCTCTCGACTCTGAGAGGGTAAAATATCGTCCCTATCCCGGGGGAACGCTACCATCCCAAAGAGTTATTTAGGCGAGGTAAAGAATGAGCAACTCCTATACACATTAAACAATAATCAAAACATTGTTCCAATTTCGTTTTCGTAATAAAATTATTTTTATGTAACAGAGATTTTCATTAGTTTAGACATGTTTTTATCAATAATGTATTTATATTATGTAGTGTTGTTAATTTTCCGGAAAAATAAAATGCGGAAAATTTTCCGCAAATCGGAAAAATAAAAAATTGCGGAAAAGTTTCCGCAAATCGGAATAATAAAAAATTGAAACAAATTAATTTTTAAGGTTTTTTAATGTGTTTAACTTTTTATCGATATAATATGTCTAATAACAGTAAACATACTACAAAACATTAATAGTTTTACATTGTTAATCATTTTAAACTAGTCTAGAGGTTTAGTTTTACTTTTAGATTCAAAAAAATTAGGCGAAAATGCCGCTTTATTTAAATTTGCACACAATATTAGACTAATAATGGAATGAAACCTTTTTTTATTTTTTTTCGTAAAAATACGGAAATTATTTTGGAAAAAAGGCCTCGGTTATTTTCAGGAAAATGTTCCGACTTACAACACTAATATTATGTAACATAATTAGACGGGATGTGACGTAAATTACGTCAGTTCCAGCTCAGTTACGAGAAACGTGTCATTAGGTTTACTGAAGGGAAACGGATTTTGAAATCGCGAAGAATTCCTAACTTTAACAATCTATAGTTTAGTTCGTTTCACCTATAGGAGCAACAAACACAGCACCGCATTTTCTTGTGTACAGTTTTCATTGGTTAGACGCTTTAGCGCCTGCTGCCGTCGGGAAAATTCGGAAATGGTCTCCCCCCCCCCCCGCCCGTAAAACGTTCAGCGTAAAGGTTCGTCCAATGAAATTTGTCTCGTAAGAGCTTTACTAGTTTCTTCTGTTTCTAATCAAATGAATTAATTCATGGCAACACCTTAGTTGGACTAAAAGTGAAAATCGATGAGACGATGTGAAGCTATGCTACCAATACCTAAGATTGAAGTTCACGTCGGTGACAAATCCCCCCCCCCCACCCTTTCGTGACGGAATAAAAGTACACCATGATGTTAATCATTCTCCCTAACTATTCGGGACCGAAACGAATCAAGGTGCCGTAACGGAGCTAGCTTCTTCGAGGTAGCGCCTACGATCTAGTAAAATATTCCCCAAAGTGACAAACTTATGGAACAATATTATAGACTTATGGTAAAACCATTATATGAAACTCAGTTGAAATCCAAATAAAATTATTATTATTATTATTATTATTAATAGCGTCTGCTTTAGCCGCTACCTGTTTAGCTTTCAATGGCGAACCAAAGGGGGCGTAGCGATAGTTTTCGGTCGCGAATAAATAAATAAATATATTCTTGATAAAACAACAACGCTAATGCCCGACATAGGAGTATCCCATTCTCGACAAGTGACGATCCAACATATTACTCCTTGGGATGCTCCGCTCGCTATTTGGAGGAATGAAAGAAAAAAATAAAAAAAAAGTCGGGAAAAACTTTTCCGGGTTGTCCCTTTTGGCTTCAAAATGGTTTCTCAAAAGGTTCTTCAGTCGAGCGCGCCATCTAGGGGCGTAAAAAGGTTTTTTCCCCTTCTCCCCCGCGTCCAACTTCGCGAAAGCGGCGCCATCTATGATAGAGTGTAAAAAACTCTCCTTATTTGCGCTATAGCCGGATGTATATATAAGGACTTTTTTGTGATCTCATCCTTCGTGCTTTCATGGAACTTTGGCCTTTTTCGGCAGGACGGAAGGAAGAGGCAACTCTCTGGGGATTCCGGTGATACCCTCGACGAAAGCGCCCTCTACTCGCAGCGACGGAGTTAAAAAAAAAGGCATTTACCGCCCTCTTTTCTATTAACATTTCTGAATTGAAACAGGGGATTCGATATAAATGGGCCCCGAATAATATCAAGCCTGAAAAAGTTACTGTTACCTAGCAACGGAGTTTTTTATTCTTCGTATAAAATAAAAGGCCTATTTTCCACAAAAATACGTTAACTGCGACCTAAAATTTAAACCAAGGCTTAATTCAGCTTAGGTATCTTTTAAACAACACGACGATCGGAATAAAATAACAGAGAGTTGTAAACCTGAACGTCTATGTCTACTATGCTTTACGGATATGGGATATTTTCTCAAAATAATAATAATTAGCTAGGCCCAGGTCATCGAAATATGCCTTTCATTCAGGTGGCCGGGTTACGATGAATAGGAGGGTGGTGGCGAAACCTTCATGCTACGCGAGCCAACAGCTCCCTACACTCACTATTACCGTTAACCTAAAAAAAAAATTTACGGAAGGGGGAACCGAAGAACTCGGGGAAAAACCACTTAAACCAGCGGGGAGAGAACTTGCAAATTCAACGTGGAAGGAGTATAGTTCCGAGTTTTCACCCAGTGCCACGAGCTGGGATCGAAACCGGCTCCTCTTACTGCGAGGTGAAAGCGCTAACCGCTAAGCCACCCCACCCAGGAGCAGATTAACCATTAGGTAAAGTAGGCACGTGCCTAGGGCGCCATTTTTCTAGGGGCACCAAAACTCTGATAAAGCCCCACGGTCCATGTACTTGGCTTTCCCCTACTCAAAATAACGCCGAAAAGGTTTGGGGAAACTTAAATATATTTATTTATTTATTAAAAACCGATACGCCCCTCCTTAGCTGACCAATGCCAAGGGGCGCCAAAATTTTTCTGTGCCTAAATTCGCCGAAAGGGTTAATCCGCCCCTGACCCCACCTGACCATGCTGTTGAGGCATTCTTCAAGTGAAGAATACGCGAGTTTCAATAATATCAATAATATTCAAAGCCGATAGATGGCGGTGCGTTTATTGAAACTCGCTGACGAACTATATTGGAGTCTGAATTTCAATTTTTCCTCGTTTTTTATGATTGCGTTATAAAACGGAAATTCAACTGTAATGCGCGAATACGTTTGGATTACCACCGAGCCACTACAATTTTAGTGTAGTTCCGGACAGCTTACGACAGGCCTACCAAAAGTGCAATCCTCCTAAATAACTATATTCTATGTGGCTGAACCTTTACAGAATCCGAGGGGTCGGACATTCAAAGAAATCCCGTACACTTTCCAAGAAATCCGAGATCCCAGCCTGTATTTCTTCAAAATACGGAGATTTTTTAAAAATCTTGAAATCCAGAGATAAATCTTTAAATCCAGCGAGAAATCCCGAAATCTTACGAGAAATATCGAAATCCTACGATAAATCCCGAAATCCTACGAGAAATATCGAAATCTAACGAGAAATACCGAAATCCGACGAGAAATATCGAAATACGGTGAGAAATCCCGAAATCCTACGAGAAATATCTAAATCCTACGAGAAATACCGAAATCCGTTGAGAAATCCCGAAATCCTACGAGAAATATCGAAATCCGATGAGAAATCCCGGACAAAATTTAATAACTTCGAAATCCGATGAGAAATCCCGAAATCCGACGAGAAATATAGAAATCCGATGAGAAATCCCGGACAAAAGTTAATAACTTCGAAATCCAACAAAAAATCTTGAAATCCAGCGTGAAATCACACATTTTTGGTGAATGTCCGACCCCCTCCTCAGAATCTTTTTATGGAAAGGTTAGCGCACTCCCGGTTTTTGTTAGAAACAGTTTGTCAGTTTCAAGACTGAGACCGTCGAAATAACTCACGGTGCGGTTTTCGGAGATCTATACTGCTGCCACAAACGATCCAGTGATAATTATTCAAATCTATTTTCGGTACGGATTTGAAATTTTCAATGACCTTGGATCATGTCTTCAAGGTCCTACAAAAATTATCTCGAGAACCGTCGAGTTTAGAAACTCGGTTCCAATTAGAAAAGTGTGCGCCATGACATTCTAAGGTCAAATGGATTTGACCTCATTCCAATTGGCCCATCAGAAGCCGATAAATTAACGGCAAAAAACAAGAAGGCCATGGATAAAATAATGCCTAAAAGACCAAATGTAAGTGTCAATAGGTAAAAACCACTCGCTTGTAAACGATATTTACTTGATTTCAATAAAATTATCATGATTAGGAACGTTTGACAATGAAATGTCAAGTGGCTTTGGACCGTGTCTCCAAGGTCATTTAAAAATTATCTCCATAACCGTTGAGTTTATAAACTTTCAAATCCGTACTAAAAATAGTTTTTATGGTATAAATATAATTATATTTAATAATATCCTAATAACGATTTCCACGATACTGACAAGGAGAGTGCCCGAGGTGTTTATTGCCGAGTTTGTTCAAAGTCTGGCGTAATATAGACCTATACGAGATATGAAATTTCCCAAAATGAGACGTTGCACTGCCCATTCGATTTGCCATGGCAACCGAAAATGTTTAAAACAAAAATAAGATTTTTTACTTATTTTACCCAAAAATGGTTTCACTTTTACCCTAAAAATGTTCCAATTTAACCAAACTTGATGAAATTTATCTAAATGTGGTTCAAATTACCCATTTCGTGATTTTAAAATTAAAAAAAATCGTAGCTAGGACCCTGTGAAGCCGAGAAAATCTCATGTTTTTTTTAAATGGAGATTTTTGGTTTTAAAATGGAACGGCCAAGCTTTTCCAAATATGGCCTTATTTCCGTATCAAAAGATTAACAAGACGTTCAATATACTAACACGTACCTTTTTTTGTCTTGAAAAAATAGCTTTTGGCCCAAAAAGTTGAAACGAAAAATAACGCCAAGTGTTTGGGTTTGAATTTTTGCCGCCATCTTAGGGGCTGTCGCCAACGCCGCTAACCCCGTATGAGCGATTTGCGAACTATCCTAACTTTTAAAATCGCGCAATTTAGGCTTAGGTTTCTTATAACTGGAACGCGCCGCGCGTGCGAAACAAATTTTTCGCGTCTTCAGCAGCGCACGCTTTTACGTTGTTTTCTGTCTCACTGACTTCTCACCAGGTGTCGCGGCGGACGGGCGCTTTTCGATTTCCCGAAATTTCTTTATTTTATTAAAAATTAACCACTCAATATTTTTTTATGCGGTTTTCGCCATAAATTTTAGTTATTAATGGGCTATAGGGCTATCTAACTGGTTAAAGCCAGACCGTTCCCCTTTAAGTGGTCTAAAACATTTTCGGTTGCCATGGCAAATCGAATGGGTAGTGCAACGTCTCCTTTTGCGAAATTTCATATATCATATAGGTCTACATTAACATTTATTCCCATTCGACCGAAATCCCATTCGACCGAAAGAATTTTAAAATGTAGCCCAAATGGCGGGGTGATTTGGTATTTTATTTATAAGGTATGTACTATCGAAGATCCATGTTTAGGTTAGGTTAGGTTAGGTTAGGTTAGAGTTGATTAAGTTTACTATTTCAGTTTTGGTTCAGTTACTTTTCTTGACTAGGTGAAGATAAAAATATAATTCATGCTCATTCCAAAAGCCAATTTATATAGCAGCGTTCGGTCGAATGGGACACATAAAAGCGTTCGGTCGAATGGGACACATAAAAATCGCACGTTTCGACGGAATTCGGTCGAATGGGACACCTCAAAAACCGCCTTCGGTCGAATGGGATTTCGGTCGAATGGGACTAAAGCTACATTAAGTCCGACTTTGAACAAAATCGGCAATAAACACCTCGGGTACTCCCCTTATTAGTGAGTTTCCCAACGAAAAACGAGAACATTTGGAGAGCATCCGAAAGCGATAATTTCCGAGGCTCGATCGCTACGGAGCCTGCCGTTAAGATCAGCTCCAAGTCTGTTGAATTTGATCCGACAAATTTTTAGGATGACACCATGATGACATGATAGATGTCGTTATCGGCAGCTCCTCTAGCCTAGTATTAGGTCCGATTGGTTGAGATTTCCAAAGCTTACGTACGGGGAAAAAATTACTGCAGAGTATTTTCAACGGGATATTCTTGAATTTAACTCGTTCACCGTTGAATTACCGAGGATATGAAAAGGTACATACCTACATTTAGTTTGTCTAGATAGAAAAAATTATCTGAAAAATTACAATATTTCACTCTGAAATGAAAATAGTTTAACTGAGAAATTATCTGAAAAATTATAATATTTCGCTCTGAAAGGAAAATAGTTTAACTGAGAAATTATCTGAAAAATTAAAATATTTCGCTCTGAAAGGAAAATAGCTTAACTGAGAAATTATCTGAAAAATTATAATGTTTCGCTCTGAAATGAAAATAGTTTAACTGAGAAATTATCTGAAAAATTATAATATTTCGCTCTGAAAGGAAAATAGTTTAACTGAGAAATTATCTGAAAAATTAAAATATTTCGCTCTGAAAGGAAAATAGCTTAACTGAGAAATTATCTGAAAAATTATAATATTTCGCTCTGAAAGGAAAATAGTTTAACTGAGAAATTATCTGAAAAGTATAATATTTCGCTCTGAAATGAAAATAGTTTAATGGAGAAATTATCTGAAAAATTATAATATTTCGCTCTGAAAGAAAAATAGCTTAACTGAGAAATTATCTAAAAATTATAATATATCGCTCTGAAAGGAAAATAGTTTAACTGAGAAATTATCTAAAAAATTAAAATATTTCGCTCTGAAAGGAAAATAGCTTAACTGAGAAATTATCTGAAAAATTATAATATTTCGCTCTGAAAGAAAAATAGCTTAACTGAGAAATTATCTAAAAATTATAATATATCGCTCTGAAAGGAAAATAGTTTAACTGAGAAATTATCTAAAAAATTAAAATATTTCGCTCTGAAAGGAAAATAGCTTAACTGAGAAATTATCTGAAAAATTATAATGTTTCGCTCTGAAAGGAAAATAGTTTAACTGAGAAATTATCTGAAAAATTATAATATTTCGCTCTGAAAGAAAAATAGTTTAACTGAGAAATTATCTGAAAAATTAAAATATTTCGCTCTGAAAGGAAAATAGCTTAACTGAGAAATTATCTGAAAAATTATAATATTTCGCTCTGAAATGAAAATAGTTTAACTGAGAAATTATCTGAAAAATTATAATATTTCGCTCTGAAAGGAAAATAGTTTAACTGAGAAATTATCTGAAAAATTACAATATTTCACTCTGAAATGAAAATAGTTTAACTGGGAAATTATCTGAAAAATTATAATATTTCGCTCTGAAAGGAAAATAGTTTAACTGAGAAATTATCTGAAAAATTATAATGTTTCGCTCTGAAAGGAAAATAGCTTAACTGAGAAATTATCTGAAAAATTATAATATTTCGCTCTGAAATGAAAATAGTTTAACTGAGAAATTATCTGAAAAATTATAATATTTCGCTCTGAAAGGAAAATAGTTTAACTGAGAAATTATCCGAAAAATTATAATATTTCGCTTTGAAAGGAAAATAGTTTAACTGAGAAATTATCTGAAAAATTAAAATATTTCGCTCTGAAAGGAAAATAGCTTAACTGAGAAATTATCTGAAAAATTATAATGTTTCGCTCTGAAATGAAAATAGTTTAACTGAGAAATTATCCGAAAAATTATAATATTTCGCTCTGAAATGAAAATTGATTAACTTAATTTTCCATAAAATCGCTCAGTTGTCAAATTAATAAATTCCAACTACCATTTTTCTGATCTTCCTGACCGCCTGTATTTTATCCACTCCTGGTATTTTTAATCGAGGGGAGACAATTTCGGAATTTTCCACTTCCGACGGCAGCAGGCGCTAAAGCGTCTAGCCAATGAAAAACGTACGCAAGAGAATCCACGACTTTTGACGGGTTGCGTTCTCCTTGTGTTCGGTGCCGTGTTTGTTACTCGTAGATGCCACGCGAGACAACGCGTTGGTCTCATTCGACCAAAAGTAGCCCAAATGTCCGATTTTTAGTTAAATATATTTTTGGTCTCATTCGACCGAAATTGAATTCCATTTTACTACGGAGGTTCTAAACCTAACCCGACATAACCTAACCCAACCTAACCCAACCCAACCCAACCCAACCTAACCTAAATTGAATGGCACTTTTAAATTTTCTAACCCTTTGAGCTTGAAAATATTCGGTCGAATGGGAAAGCTATTTTTCTATTGAATTTCCAGTCCATTGGGCTGGAAAAATGAAATTATTCGGTCGAATGGGAAGATACCTCTACAACAGCTCCCTACACTTACTATTACCGTTAACCTCAACACATTTTTACGGAAAGGGGAAACCAAACCGCTTTAGCCAGTGGGGAGAGAACTGGCAAACTCAACGCAGGAGTTGTTCCCAGTTTTCACCCAGTGCCACAAGATGGGATCGATCCCGGCTCCTCTTGCTGCGAGGCGAAAGTGCTAACCACTCCGCCACCCCACAAGAAGTAAAATACTCGGACCCAATGTAAACCGCTATTGTCCAGTGGCGGCGCCAGAAACTTTCGCGAGGGTAGGGAAATCAAATAAATGGGCCCCAGACCCCCCTTTTCTCAACGAAATGCTTCAATAAAATAAACTAGTGATGTACGTGACGAACAAAAAAGTTCTAACAACAGTAAAACGAGTCCAAATATAACAGAACTGGTTTTATTTACTAGGAGATACCTCAAAAATTTCTAAATACATTATCGACAATTGTTTCATCGTTATTTATAAATAATTTGATCTCTTGGGACAATTTTGAGACCCTTTCTAGATCAATTTGGGGCCCCTTATAGGGTGATTTTGGGCCCCTCAAAATTTTAAGGTAGGCAGTGGCCTACCTGGCCTACGCCCTAGCGCCGCCACTGCTATTGTCTCCGAGATCCAATTCCCAATAGTATTTGACGAACGTGTTACAATTCGTTATACGGCAGTGCGCAAACCCTTCCATAAGAAGATCCTGAGAAGATCCTGAGAAGATCCTGAGAAGATCCTGAGAAGATCCTGAGAAGATCAATCACAACCAAATCAAAACCTTTCCTGCAATATTTACCAAAAGTTTCTAACGACCGCACTCCTTTTTTAATAAACTTGTGCATCGTTCCTTTAAATTGAATGTTTTTAAAAGTAAACATACAGCAGAAAATGAACGGAGTAAAAAAAATTCGGGTTTTTGAAATTCGAAAAAGGAATTTATTTACCTTCGAATATGAAAACGGAAAACAACAACAAAAAACGAAAAACTATATAAAAGGAAAGCTTTTTATTTATTCAACTCTTGGGGCCATTCTACCGCGCATGCGTAATGGCTTCGAGCTTACAGAATAAAATTGCGCCATCTATGTTCATACCCGTCAACTAAATGTACGAGCAAGAAATGATTTACACAAGGAAGAACCTAGGACTGTAGTATCTAGAAGCAACAAACACAAGGAGAACGCAGCTAGCCTTTAAACACGCTAATGCCGTGTTGTGTACAAATTTCATTGGACGAACGTTTTACGGAAAGGGGGATTACCTTTTTCCCCTTCCGACGGCAGCAGGCGCTAAAGCGTCTAACCAATAAAAACTGTACACAAGACAATGCACGAGTGTTGATGGGTTGCGTTCTCCTTGTACGCGGTGCTGTGTTTGTTGCTCCTAGGTGATATGCTGTTATAACGACGCCCGGTCCTATTTCAGGGTCCATTTTGAATTAAGGTCTAGAGCACCCCTAGGAGGGGTTATACAACCAGTGTGTCCGTCTGTGTGTGTGTGTGTGTGTGTGTGTGTGGCCTGCGAACGCGTTCGCATATTCGGGGCATAGGGTAATCACTGCGTACGCAGTTTCTTGGCTCACTGCGTTCGCAGTTTCTCGAAAGGTTGGCAAAACCACCGTGTGACGGTGATTGATTTGCGGTTGGGTTTGGTTTGTTTGGTCTTGTTTCGTCAACGCTCACCGTCGCGACAGTTTTAACTCAGTTTGATTGGATATTCCGTTATTGTAATGTGAATGTTGAGTTCGTATTGTGTTAAGTTTGTTGTCAATGCTGAGTTCGTGTTGCGAATGTTGTTGTGTTTGTGCTATGATGGTTGTGGATGTTGGGTCTGTTGTGTTTGTATGGGCGTTTACTCTCCCACTTCTTCTTAATGACTTTGGGACGGACCATGTGCTGAAAGTTATGCAACCTCTCAACGTCCACCTATTGTACACGGTATTCGCCTTGGTATCAATTTGCGATTCTTTGGCGCCGGCCGGGAATCGAACCCGGGTCTGCCTCGTGCAAGAGATGTACTCTAACCACTCAGCCACCAACGCTTGTTAATTTACGATGGTTTTCTAAAAATCGCTTTGGCGAATGTCCTTTACAAAGTTATAACGTTAGGTACTATAATTTATTCTATATCATTTTAAATATTTTTAAATTATATTAATCTTATATTTAATTAAATATTTATAAATTATATTAATCTTATATTTAATTAAATATTTATAAATTATATTAATCTTATATTTAATTAAATATTTATAAATTATATTAATCTTATATTTAATTAAATATTTATAAATTATATTAATCTTATATTTAATTAAATATTTATAAATTATATTAATCTTATATTTAATTAAATATTTATAAAATATATTAATCTTATATTTAATTAAATATTTATAAATTATATTAATCTTATATTTAATTAAATATTGTTAAATTATATTAATCTTATATTTAATTAAATATTGTTAAATTATATTAATCTTATATTTAATTAAATATTGTTAAATTATATTAATCTTATATTTAATTAAATATTGTTAAATTATATTAATCTTATATTTAATTAAATATTTATAAATTATATTAATCTTATATTTAATTAAATATTTATAAATTATATAATTCTTATATTTAATTAAATATTTATAAATTATATAATTCTTATATTTAATTAAATATTTATAAATTATATTAATCTTATATTTAATTAAATATTTATAAATTATATTAATATTATATTTAATTAAATATTTATAAATTATATTAATCTTATATTTAATTAAATATTTATAAATTATATTAATCTTATATTAAATTAAATATTTATAAAATATATTAATCTTATATTTAATTAAATATTTATAAATTATATTAATCCTATATTTAATTAAATATTGTTAAATTATATTAATCTTATATTTAATTAAATATTTATAAATTATATTAATCTTATATTTAATTAAATATTTATAAATTATATTAATCTTATATTTAATTAAATATTTATAAATTATATTAATCTTATATTTAATTAAATATTTATAAATTATATTAATCTTATATTTAATTAAATATTTATAAATTATATTAATCTTATATTTAATTAAATATTTATAAATTATATTAATCTTATATTTAATTAAATATTTATAAATTATATTAATCTTATATTTAATTAAATATTTATAAATTATATTAATCTTATATTTAATTAAATATTTATAAATTATATTAATCTTATATTTAATTAAATATTTATAAATTATATTAATCTTATATTTAATTAAATATTTATAAATTATATTAATCCTATATTTAATTAAATATTGTTAAATTATATTAATCTTATATTTAATTAAATATTTATAAATTATATTAATCTTATATTTAATTAAATATTTATAAATTATATTAATCTTATATTTAATTAAATATTTATAAATTATATTAATCTTATATTTAATTAAATATTTATAAATTATATTAATCTTATATTTAATTAAATATTTATAAATTATATTAATCTTATATTTAATTAAATATTTATAAATTATATTAATCTTATATTTAATTAAATATTTATAAATTATATTAATCTTATATTTAATTAAATATTTATAAATTATATTAATCTTATATTTAATTAAATATTTATAAATTATATTAATCTTATATTTAATTAAATATTTATAAATTATATTAATCTTATATTTAATTAAATATTTATAAATTATATTAATCTTATATTTAATTAAATATTTATAAATTATATTAATCTTATATTTAATTAAATATTTATAAATTATATTAATCTTATATTTAATTAAATATTTATAAAATATATTAATCTTATATTTAATTAAATATTTATAAATTATATTAATCTTATATTTAATTAAATATTGTTAAATTATATTAATCTTATATTTAATTAAATATTGTTAAATTATATTAATCTTATATTTAATTAAATATTGTTAAATTATATTAATCTTATATTTAATTAAATATTGTTAAATTATATTAATCTTATATTTAATTAAATATTTATAAATTATATTAATCTTATATTTAATTAAATATTTATAAATTATATAATTCTTATATTTAATTAAATATTTATAAATTATATAATTCTTATATTTAATTAAATATTTATAAATTATATTAATCTTATATTTAATTAAATATTTATAAATTATATTAATATTATATTTAATTAAATATTTATAAATTATATTAATCTTATATTTAATTAAATATTTATAAATTATATTAATCTTATATTAAATTAAATATTTATAAAATATATTAATCTTATATTTAATTAAATATTTATAAATTATATTAATCCTATATTTAATTAAATATTGTTAAATTATATTAATCTTATATTTAATTAAATATTTATAAATTATATTAATCTTATATTTAATTAAATATTTATAAATTATATTAATCTTATATTTAATTAAATATTTATAAATTATATTAATCTTATATTTAATTAAATATTTATAAATTATATTAATCTTATATTTAATTAAATATTTATAAATTATATTAATCTTATATTTAATTAAATATTTATAAATTATATTAATCTTATATTTAATTAAATATTTATAAATTATATTAATCTTATATTTAATTAAATATTTATAAATTATATTAATCTTATATTTAATTAAATATTTATAAATTATATTAATC
This sequence comes from Leiobunum rupestre, assembly GCF_980474605.1. Taxonomy (NCBI): domain Eukaryota; kingdom Metazoa; phylum Arthropoda; class Arachnida; order Opiliones; family Sclerosomatidae; genus Leiobunum; species Leiobunum rupestre. The sequence goes on along the minus strand of NC_143384.1, from coordinate 18,259,449 downwards.
TTATATTTAATTAAATATTTATAAATTATATTAATCTTATATTTAATTAAATATTTATAAATTATATTAATCCTATATTTAATTAAATATTGTTAAATTATATTAATCTTATATTTAATTAAATATTTATAAATTATATTAATCTTATATTTAATTAAATATTTATAAATTATATTAATCTTATATTTAATTAAATATTTATAAATTATATTAATCTTATATTTAATTAAATATTTATAAATTATATTAATCTTATATTTAATTAAATATTTATAAATTATATTAATCTTATATTTAATTAAATATTTATAAATTATATTAATCTTATATTTAATTAAATATTTATAAATTATATTAATCTTATATTTAATTAAATATTTATAAATTATATTAATCTTATATTTAATTAAATATTTATAAATTATATTAATCTTATATTTAATTAAATATTTATAAATTATATTAATCTTATATTTAATTAAATATTTATAAATTATATTAATCTTATATTTAATTAAATATTTATAAATTATATTAATCTTATATTTAATTAAATATTTATAAATTATATTAATCTTATATTTAATTAAATATTTTAGTATTTTAATGTAAAATTTGATCGTGATCAGGAATTGAACTCGGGTCGCATTGTAACAATGTGGATAGTTCACCGCCGAGCCATTGACTTCCTTAGGGTAAATATTAAAGTAAAGGAACAATTATGATAAGGCGGGTTTTTTACTAAACGGATTAATACAATATCTGTATATATTGTTTATTGAACTTTGTTTGTGTATGCTTTGGTACGGTTTTTGGTTTTGTTTTAAATTTTTGTTAAATTCTTAACAAAATTTCGTTAAAACACAAAACGTAGTTCATTGTTACCTTTTAATAACGCTTAGAAAAAGGATAATTATTCAAAACTCCCGCGGAAACTATATCAAAGTAATAATATAGCGCCACCGTATGGGGAACTATCAATTAAACCGGGTAAAAAATATAATCTCTTCAATTTTTCGAACTTTAGTCAAATCTCGACGGGTCAAAATAAAACACACAATAAAAGTATATAAACCCGTTGCCGTCAATATAGAAGAAATCGTCTTTCTTAGTTCTTGGCTATCAGACGAACTATTACAGGACAGGGTCCTGTATTCGGTCAAAAGTTATGAGGTAACTTTGCGGTTTTAATTAGTATGTTCGGTCTTCGGTCAAGAAAAGAGTTAAATTGTGTTTCGCGTTTGGAACGTGAGTGAATGGACTTAAGTGTATGAACAGTGCGTGTTTAAGACTGAAAGTGTTAAAAGTAATTGTGAACTAACTCAAGTCAGCTGTAAGATAAAATTGATTGTTATTATTTTTTGAATTGGAATAACCTAATTATACCCTTGGAATTATCAACTCAACCTGTGAGGGTAATTAAGTAGATTGGAAGTAATTAGTAGCGAACAGCTCTCAGCTGTTAATTAAGACAGAGTTTATAGTTAGGTAGTTTGAATTTAGTTAAAATTACTCAGTATAATTTATGATATTTACTTAAGTGTAAGTGTGTTTTGGTTTATGTTTCAATCACGATGAACTAAGACAAATCGAGTCTTAGACACTTGAGTACCAGTTCTGTACAATTACGTAGAAGTGATATATATATTGTTGGGTCATTGATGAAAGTTAAATCTAGAACGTTACATAGACTGTTCTGAATAAAAATAAACATTCATAATTTTGCATAATTCTGGTTGCCATTTTATTTTCTAATCACTCGCCCACAACATTACAGTTCTGGCAATCCCGAATCAAATAAATTTTCGATATAACGGCGACGGGAAATTATTCTCGTAAATTTATCGCGCGGCCTTAGGGAATATTCTTTTAACAAAATTTCGATAAACTATCGTTTAATTAAAATCGGCCCGATTTCGTTAAAATTATAAACCAAAAAGCGAACAGTCGTTATAATACCCTATGTAGATATTTCTTTCATTAAAATTGCTTCGTATTATAACTGATAAACTTGTACTGTAAAAAGGGTTTAATTCAATTGGGCATTGTTATAGTACGTCTAACTCACTGTTGTAACTACTTAACTTATGATATTCTGAATAAATTAAAATTGGTCGTTTCGTCTCAATTATTTTAATTATAATTATAGTTTTATACCGGGCGGGATAAAACTGGGATAACATTTATAGCAAATAACTCGAAATTGCGGAGATATATCTTTAAGGGTTATCTCGAAATTAATACCACTAGGGACAATTCTTCCGAGGAGAGGTATATTTTGTCTTGCCAACTTGTTTAATAATTATATCGTCGTTTTTAATTCATAACGTAATTTTATTTATAAAATAAAAAGAACTCAGTTTATACAAAATTATCGTTAAAGCATTTTGCAAAAGTAAATTTAGAAGTTGTATATAAATTTTAAATTTATATATTATATTTGGGAAAGTTGCCATTATTAATACTTTCAATTGCACTCACTAGATGCCGCCATCTGACTCCTACAAATATAAATTAAAATATAGAACTATAGAGTAATAGCACTGTGACGTCCTAGTACGTCACCCATGCTCTTTCCTATAGATAAAAAATATGCGACCAAAATGGCGTGATTTTAGGTTGATTTATCAACTGCGTCATCTATTGCAGATAAATAGAATATTTTTGAAAAATTCAAAAAAAGGTGGGGTCGGTTAACTATGAAAACAATTTAATAAAATGTATAAATTTTTCTTTTATTCGCGACCGAAAAATATCGCTACGCCCCCTTTGGTTCGCCATTGAAACCTAGATAGCTAGCGGCTAAAACAGACGAGATTATTTTTTCCTCGTCGTTATTCGTAAATTTGATATTATAAATAATGATACTTGCATTTTAATATAGTTTTGGCATCGTTTATTTTGATAAGTTTATTTAAGAAAAAAACGTTCTTATGACTATATAATTTGTCGGTAGGTACATTTGTTCGAATTTCAATCATCCGAACCGCCGAAATAACAAATGTTTCAATTGTTCGAATTGGACAACTTGTTTGTTTCATTCGTCCGAATCGGTAGCATCACTTGTCCGAATTCTGTCGCTAAATTAGTATTTCTTATTGCTGTTTTTTTTTGTCCAAATTTTTTTAGAGCAAGAATTAAAAATAAAAAACTACATTGTAAATATCGTTGTTTGTTCAAGTTGTTTTTTCTTAATTGCTGCTATATCTATATATTGTATATTTTACTTCATATTCGTATTAATATCGTTCAATGTTGTGGATATTTTAGGTTAGGTTAGGTTCACGTTAATGTTACTATTTTCTTATATTAACAATATTTAAAAAAAAACGGACAAACGATTATTCGAACAAATGAAATTCGCCAGTAAAGTTAACATAAATTGAACGACTAAATCACCAACAAAAGTTGTGATAAATTTTTCGGGCATACGATCCTGTTTTCCGGCATTCGGACAAATGATCATTCGGACATTTGTACCACCGTTCGGACGAATGAAATTCGAACAAATGTACCCAAATCGATCGGAGAAGCTAGCGCCGTTACGCCACCTAAACTCATTTCGGTCGTTAGTAACTTAGAAAATAAGTATTTTCACTAAAGTTTTATTTTAAATTGTTCCTATCTTTACTCAAAGTTAATAAATGGCGCTCCCCCCGCAATAAAAACCAAAGAGGGGGTAATTTGTGGAAAGCAAGTCTGACTTCTTTTTGGGCGCGCTCCGAAAGCAATCAGTAATCCAACCTCGTAAATGTGGAAAACCGTGGTTAAGCCTTGATCATTTAAAGACGCAAAAATGTGTCGCCATAGCAACAGAGGGTTAAAGTCAAAACCACAATCCGGCCTGACTCGCTATACTAAGAATCGTCTCTGTCTGCAAGCGTAAACTACTGATATAAATTTTACGGAACTAAACAAATATGTCTTCTATATTTTTTATAGAATATTTCCCGTGTAAAAAAAATGTCCGATGAAAATTTCAATTTGTATACGGAATCAAAGGAACACCCCGGTAGACATTAGCATATTTATGAGAGAGCCAGCCTTTTCCTCTCCGCCTTATTTCGCTGGTATAAAATACATATATAAACCTGTAAAGGCCTATAGAGGAGCTCCTTGAAAAGGGATACTTCTAAAATAGGGCCTGATCAAAATGCTATTAATAGGAGGCCTTTCCATTACCAGCCCCGAGCCGGCCTCCGTTTCGTAATAACGAAACACTCGCGACAAAAGAGGTGAAAGAGCCTAGCGTCCCGACTTAGAGAATAGAGCGGCATCTAGCGGGGAGAAAACGAATAACGCGTAAACATTATCGCGACTCTTCGCGAGCCTTAGAAGTGGTGGCTGTGGCTGGGAGGAGAGGAAATGAGAAGGATAACGCGTCGGCTGCAAAATAAGCCTCGGAGGTAAAAGTGGGAAAACGAGCAAGCAAAGGCCCGAATCTCCGTTTCATTCTATTTCCCTCGACGGCCGACAGAGGGAGCGAGTTACCGTCGCCGTCTTTTCGAAAATACATAGACATATATCTATATATATATATATATATATATATATATATATATATATATATATATATTTATATAGAAGACTGGAGCGGTGGGCGACGAATAATTTATCTCGCGGTTTTCGGAGAAAATTCAAAGTTTGCTCAGTATAATGGAATATTTAAATAGTCCGGTTTGCGCGCCATCTCGCGCCGAGCCAAAAATGCGAGCCTTTTCACAAACTTTTCCTGGGGCGGCCTTTAAGTTAACTTTCTGGTTACGAATCGCGTCGATGTCAGCTTCGAAGGAAGTTAAGTAAAGGGGTTAAAGGAGAGTTTTTTAAAGGGTTACCGGATACTTAAGGTACGAATATAAAAATGCCAATTTCGAATCGCCTCCAGATAAAATAAATACTAAGGTACCTAATGTAAATATAAAAAGTTTTTGCGTAGCGCAAGTTTCAGACAAAGAAATTGTGGAAATATGAATTTAACGTAGAAAAAAATATATTATTCGTGTATATTCGAATCAAACTTCGTAAAATATTGATGTTCAATTTTAATAAATGATTTAGATTCGGTGTATCAAAATAGAATAAGAATATTAATAATTGTTTAATTTTATGAAAAAATGGAGCTCTGGCAATGAAACGCGATTGGTTCGTGGTAAAGCAATCTAAACCAAATTTTCTGCCTACACCAATCAGATAGAGACTTGGTTAGCCAATCGAATCAACAAGATTAATATGGTATTTTTTTAATACCGAATTGTGTACTGAATAAAATAAATTTTAAAGATAATAATGTAATTAACCAAGAATGCATTTTTTATTCTTACGGAGAAAGAATTTATATTTTATATTTTATAACTTGATATGCTAGGTTAACGTGAATTCCAATTAATACAATAAAATATTTGGACAAAGAATGAGAATGATTAAAAATAACCTATTGTTAGCGAGTACTTGAGAAAAACCCTGGAATGCTCTAGCTCTAAGAGACATGACGCAATGCAATTTTTGGCGAGCCCTAGAAGCGGGAGGAACATCGGTTGGTACGACGCAGTAATTGCTTCCTTAAATCGACACTAGAGGCGCCCCAAACACTTGTTTGCCGCGGGGAGGGCAGAGAAAAGTAAAAGGGACGTTAACGAGCGGAAGTCCGCTGCTCTTCACCGTTTGGTGGCGCTCTTTTATCGTCGCCACCCGTTCCCTCCCACCGCGCCCTTATTAGGGAAAAGATAGGGCGCGTTCGTCGCCCCCTCTAGCGGATTATATAGTGAGCGGGAGAGCTGTTGTGCAAAAGCGACGAATCGGAAATTAGAGTCTTGTCATTCGCACACACTTTTACGCCATTACGAGGCGCGATATTCTTTGTTATAATCACCTAGCAGACTCTCTCTTTTAAGAGGCTTGCCGGAGTTCGTGACAGAGACAGATGTCGATTATCGACGACGCAGGCGCCATCTATTCGCGATGCGACAAACCAAAACCCCTTAAAAATTTCCGCTTATGTCGCCCGGTCCCCGTATGTGACAAGATAATTATTGTTCTAATCCCGGGGAATGACTACGTCATTTACATGGCACGCCCTCTTGAGTTCAGAATTGGAGGTGCGTGCTGGATCAACCAATTAAAATTCAGTTAAGATAATGGAAAGAATCTTGTTAAGGATTTCCTAATTAAAATTTTGCATTGAAACCGGATTAAAGCGGATTTAGTTAAGTAAACCAAAGTTAATTTTAAACCTGGGTTTGTAACTATCTTGGTTTAAAAAAAATGAAAATAGCAGTAGCTTAATTAAATCGAACAAAATTAGTAATGTCAGGCGAAGAAATCCATGTAACCCAAAAAACACAGTGTTTACCCCTCTTTTGGTGAGCCCTGTCCCCCTTCTGCCTCTGACACGATAGAGACGTTAATTTTGTTTTAGAATACGACTCCTTACTGTTTCTCCATGCTGAAATACCAAACCGTTTGAATGGTAGCATAAACTCTACACTTGCATTGGAAATTTGTGGAATTATCTGGGTGTGAAAATTAACTCGAATAAGTGGTTAATAAAATATCTAGTTATAAATACTAAAATTTCGTTCCATGGTCGATATAACTTGATGTAAAATTAAATAAAATAAAAGTTCTGCTACTACATGGAGGTTAATAAAATAAAATGTATTATCGGTAGCTTTCGGACCGCGGTCCTTCGTCAGCCGTTATTACAAACTCAACTCAATATCTAGTCATGGAGTAAATGTAAGGAGTGGTGCTGTCAAACGGTTTTAATGATTTATAAAAATGACAATTCTCCAGCTTTTTTCTGAAATATTTTATAAAAAAAAATATTTATCTGTAATAAGCTATTATCTCAAAATTTTCTTGAATGACTCCTTTTATCGGAGACAACCTTAAAATTATTATACAGCATGACACCCCTGACCTTTTCTCCGTGTTGTAATCAGCATTACGTGAGCTACCGCGCAATGCAATTTAAAATTAAAAGAATGTATTTATATTTAGGGAGAATGACTAATGACGAATCTACCAACGGCACGAGGGAGTGGGGAGGAAAAACGTCACCAGTGCGTGCTTCAATTGCGTCGGAAGCAGTGTTGGAAATAAGCTTTTTTAAAGTACAATACCCCCTACTTAAAAAATAATTTACTGGTCATGACCACTCTTTACTACCCCACTTATGTCCCTCCCTATTTTATTTTACTTCTGAAAGTTAATAGCGATTAGGAACTAAAATTATATTTATTTATCACAAACCAAAGATCTTTGATATTTATCACATTTCTTAAGGAACTTTAAAAACTATTTCATCATATTCTTGTTCTTCAAATAAAACCTTATCCATATTTACAGTTTTACATCATCTTCTAGTCCTTCGAATAAAAACAGTTTTATTCCTTTCTGAATTTCTTTTTGTTTCTAAAAGCCATAAAGAAATTGCAGGATAGGCATCAATGTCTTCTATGCTTATGTTTCTTAAACATATTCCTAATGATTGATCTAGATGTTTCGCATTTAGCTCGACGAATCTGACTGATTGTAGCGGAAGAGAAGCACGTCAAATTGCATTACTGCCAGATGCCAGGAAATACGTTCGATTTAGGAGTAGAAATAAGTAAAACTCCGCAGTTTCATTGGCTGTGAGAAGCTGAAAGCGCAACGCTTTTATCATTTTCTATTTTCGGTATAGAATTATACTTTTAATTATACTTTTAATTAAAAATAAACTGGTCATTATGACCGGTGAACCCCCAGATTCCATTTAATTTACTGGTCATAGCCCAAAATAAACTGGTCTTTGACCGACGCCACCGCCTTATTTCCAACACTGATCGGAAGACGTCAGTTTCAGGGAACCAATGGGATACCGGGCTGATTTAATTTTGTTTTCGGGGGAACGAACTTACAGTCAGAGGGGAAGGGAGATTGGTTTAGTAGTGGAAACTGATTTTAATTAATGGTATAAGCTGAATGTTTGGTTTTAGTGGCAAAATATTGTAATATCTAATTAAACAATATATATTTACCATTATTTTTTTTAACTTTTGTAAAAAATAGTATAGTTGTGCTCTTATATTCTTTGGTTAAAACTATAAAAACACGTGGCGTGCCAACAACTAGCAGACGAAAATATTTTCTTAAGTTCAAACTATTTCCGCTAGATGTCTATACTGTATTAAATTCAATGCTTTAACGTTGCCAAGCCTACCTGCCCACACTACCCCATAATTTCCATCCTCCTAGCTTGGATGAATTAATCCACGCTCCTAGCTTCCTTTAAAGGAGCTTGTTGCGAAAGTGAGTTTATCTAGGATTTTCCAATATAACTTCTATGGTCGAATCCTCACCAAGCATTCTTTTGCAACAGGCGAGCTTTTACTTGAGTAGAGCGAGAAGGATAAAAACAAAGCGGTCTATTACATTTTTTTGCCGCTGTATGTCACTAGCGTTACGAAACATTTTAACTGGAGGGGTGTGAAAATCAGGTCCAAGGCTTAGCTTTCATAACCATAAATGTTCAAAGAGAAACTCTACGAATCAGCTTTGCCAGATTTTGGGAATTTTCATGTCTGCGGGTATTTAGACTATGTTTTTTTTTAAATTGACTATTAATAGAAAGCTCAAAATTATCTAGAGGCGTGTACTTTCGTGAATCTTGGGATTTTAGAAATAATATAAAGGAAGCGCCTCCCAAAACTACAATCAAACAATGCATAGGCCTAACAACCAAAATGTTTAAAAAATGTAATTTCAAAAAAATTTAGATTTAAGAAGTTCATTTTCATTTTTTTTTAAATTATGGCATGTTTTCCGTTGAGTTATCGTTGGGGGCGGGGCTAAATAGGGGTGTGGGAATTCGTGGGAAATTTACTATCCAGCATCTATGGGAATTTCGACTTTCGAACACTGGCAACACTGCTACGAATGTCAATTTTCCTGGTGTTTGGTTTTTGAAAGAATGATTATTTTTTTGGAGATAAAACTATGATATGTGTTCTAGAATTATTTCGGAGCAATATTTTGATTAGCAATTTAGTTATTTTGGAAATTATTTCAAAACTTGGCCAACCAATTCAAAACCATACATAAGTTGATAAAACCATTTTTTTATGAGAATGATAAAAAAGTTGTAATTTGAAAATATGTTCGGATCACATTTGTTATTTTATAATAATTATTTAAAATCCGCGTTTTAAGTCGGCGCTTACAACGTCTTGTAGATTATGTTTTTGTATTATCTATTCGTAGCTTGCTCGTGGGCGTGGCTGGTGTTCGTTGCCATGATAACGCTTATAAGTCGGCCATGACATGACATAAATAGAGTTTATGCTAGCGTCTATTGGCTATGATAGTTGAACGTCACTTCTACGTCACGAGTGACGCGCTCGATACATCTAAACAAGAAGGCCAATGTTACTTTATAGAAAGGCCTAATGTGGGGTGGCGGAGTGGTTAGCACTTTCGCCTCGCAGCGAGAGGAGCCGGGTTCGATCCCAGCTTGTGGCACTGGGTGAAAACTCGGAACAACTCCTTCTGCGTAGAGTTTTCAAGTTCTCTCCCCACTGGTTTAAGGGGTTTTCCCCCGAGGTCTTCGGTTTCCCCTTCCATAAAAACTTGTCGAGGTTAACGGTAATAGTTAGTGTAGGGAGCTGTTGGCTCGTTCGCGTGGCATGCAGGGCTTGCTACCACCCTCCTACGCATTGTAACCCGGCCACCTGAATTAATGGCTTCAAAAGTCACTTGATGACTTAGGCCTAAGGTGGTGCCTTGGGTATTAGCCTAGCTGATTATTATTATTATAATTATTATTAAGATAACACTATTATTACGTTAGAAAATGTTCGAACTATAAAGTTTCAAGTTTAGAGGTTTTTCAAATCAGGTAACGGAAACGTAAATACAGTACGATCCTGCGCGAGTACTTACCCCATCTAGTGGCAGAAAACTGTACTAAACAGTAATGACAAATTATTAAATCGGAACATAAAATTGAATTTTATAAACATTTGCTTTGTTTGTAAAGGTATTTTATTTTGAAATATGATATAATTCAGATTCTGGTAGTCAACAGAAAAAGATAAACTACTAGCTTGTCCACAGTTGCTGAAGTATACGAAGTTTAAAATTTAAAATTAAAACAACTCTAAGCCTTTGATAAACATATTTAAAAAATGCATACTTTGTAGGTCTAGGTCAGTGGTTTTCAACCTGTGTAATGTGTACTGTGGAACCCCAGCGTCCCACGAGATGGCTCCAGGGGTTCCGCGGAAAATATATATAAAAGGGTTAAAAACCCAAATAACCAATTTATAATCTAGCCTATTCTATTTCATATTTTTGTTGTTTTGATTAATAAATTGATAATTCTGCAGTTTAGATTATAAATATTATTATTATTATAAATAATGTATTTTTTTTACAAATAAAAAAATTATATATTGGAAATCTGAAGCGTTTTGGTCATTCGCTCTTGCTGGGGGCCAGCTGGGGGCTTAGCCCACCGACCCCCGGGATATTATTTAATTCCTAAAATTTAAGGGGTTCCGCGGATTTGGTTACTGATAGCTAAAAGTTCTGCGAAAAATAAAGGTTGAGAACCACTGGTCTAGGGTCAAGTTTGAAGAAATAATTTAACGACAATTATTCGCCAACCTTAATAATGCTCTATATTTAAACATGATTATCAATATTTATTCCCTTCCCACCGAAACGTTCCAATTGGCGCCATCAAGCATCAATAAAAGCATTAAAATTGAACCTCTAACCAAAGAGTATGGAGGTAATAGAGATAAAACAACCGGGAGAGATCCACAACGAAACGTTCACCACCGAGGGGGTTGACAACGGGAAAAACCTCTGGAAACCGAGCTTCAAAATAGCTACCGCAGCGCCATTTCGGGATTCTTGTCCTGCTTTTCGTTTTGAAACTTTTGGTAGATTTCACTTTGCCATATTTGAGATCTAAATTCATTTTCAAATTAAAAAGGTACTCTAAGAAAAGACCAAGTGCTATCAAAGAATTCTCTTTGGCGCTATTGTTGCAATTAAATTTGTGCATTTTCGATTACGAAGAATCCCGAAATGGCGCTGCGGTAACTATTTTGAAGCTCGGTTTCCAGTGGTTTTTCCCCATTGTCAACCCCCTCGGTGGTGAACGTTTCGTTGCGGACCTCTCCCGGTTGTTTTATCTCTATTAGCTCCATACTCTTTGCTCTAACGGCTTCGCTTATGTTTAGTTCTCTGTACGCCATTTTGTGAATCAGTCTATAGGCTTCGAGCTTAGGAAATATAGCGCCATCTGCCTTAACATCCGTAAACTAAAGATGTGAATAAATGGCAGACACCTTTTGAATTTAGAGGTTTTCCGGTTGAACTTTCAGCTGTGGTGCAGAGACAATTTTGAACGAGCAGACAGCTTTCATATATTCAATTTAAAACTCGGTCGGTATGCGGCGATACTTATGACCAAAATTTAAACTACGCACGAAGCATATAGACTCTTAAACGCGCCTTCCCAATCGACCGCCATTACGGGGAGAGTGATAAAAAAAATGGTTTTGGGGGATGAAATTTCTGCGGTAGAGGGCTTGCTCGTTAGTGGTCTGTACGATAATGGCGGCGCCCAGTAAACGTTTCTAAAAAGAGTGTAGTGTTTTGAAGTAACGGAACTGAAACCATGTAGAATGAGTTGATAGATTACTTAATTATTTTTCATTTTAGTATGACGCTTCCAAAATAATTTTAATTGCAATAAAAAATATTTTCCAGTTTGTCAACTATCGCAGTCCGTGATCAAAGTTCGAGGCTTGTTCTATGTCAAACAAATTTTGTTATTTTCGCTCTATTTTGATATTTTTCACGCTCACGTTATGAACCTACGATACAATAGCCACGCGATGGCGCTGTAAAACTTGCCTAGAATTTATCCATAAGTAATGACCATATAAATCATCGTATTAGAACCATCTTTTAATCATTCTGACAGTTCAAAAACAGATAATTTGATTTAATCAGTTTACTTACTTTACTCCTGCTTTTGAGGAGGAGTAAATCTTATAGCAGTCGGCCAAATGAGCAGTCGGTCAAATGAGCAGTCGGCCAAATGAGCAGTCGGTCAAATGAGCACTTGAGCAGTCGGCCAAATGAGCAGTCGTTCAAATGGGCACTTGAGCAGTCGGCCAAATGAGCAGTCGGTCAAATAAGCAGTTGGCCAAATGAGCAGACGGATAAATGAGCTATCGGCCAAATGGGCATTCGGACATATGAGCAGTCGGCCAAATGAGCAATCGGCCAAATGCACCTCACCTGATATAAGTATATGTCAAGACTACCAATCGCTATCTGAGAGCATTTGTTGAACGATTCGAGATAAGTTACTTTTGAAAGAAATTCGAAGTAAGAAACCTCGAATATTTTTACATTAATTAAGCTGACTAAATAATTTATTGTTAATATTGAATTAATCTTAATTTACGGTGACACTGCAAATGATTATAGATCAATTTGAAAAGTCAGTTGGCGAAAATTTCGTAGCCCCATATTTTGTACAGACTGTACTACAGACTCATTTCCCTCGCGTGATAACGTCGTCTGCTCTGTCGTATTCCCTTAGGCTTAAGAGATCGGGCGAGAAGAATAAGGAGCGGACGACGTTTTGAAAAGGAAATTGTCACCCTCCGGATTTCGAAATTGATCTATTTAAAAAAGTCATATAGTTATAAGCAGAAATGACTTTACTTACTGTAAACTGCATGTAGGTAGAACGTGGTGTATTTTGGGCATTTATTACAACCCTTTTCGCTCCTCGTGAAAATTCGGTGTCCGTAAGAAACGAACAATTGTACATAAGTTTTCTGTTACTTGACTGCTAAAGCTACAAAATAACACTCACGAATTTATTTGTCAGGGTGTACTAACGGCAATTTTGAACATTTCTTTACTCACTTCGCTCTATATTAATACAGTGATGCCAGATCAGTGCATGGTAATTTGCAACATATTGGGACAGAAAAACGGGGGAAAATCATACATTCGCGAAATTCAAGAAAATTCGATGAGGATGGTTAGATAGGATCATAGGAATATAAACATTTAAAAATCACCAACCTCAATTTAAATGATTAATTTTGAAGAAAAATACAGTAATATTATGTCTATAATATTATACCATAAGTATGTCTTTTTGGGGAAATATTTTACTGGAGAACAGCTCTCCCTAGAGAGTGCTCTCAAAGGCTTTTTGAAACGCGACAGGGAGTAGACGCAAAACTGTGCCGTCCACAATAAATAGTCAGAATCGCGATGTCGCGACCGAAAACTATCAGTACGCTCCCTTTGGTTCGCCATTGAAATCAGATAGGTAGCGTCTAAAGCAGACGCTATTAGTTTTTCCTCGTCATTACTCGTAAATTTTACTTTATAAAAAATGATACTAGCATATTAATATAGTTTTTGCATCGTTTGCTTATATTTTGATAAGTTTAAGAAAAACCGTTTTTATGACTTTTTAATTTGTCTGTAGCAGACGATAGATCATAGGCGCAACCTCGGAAAAGCTAGCGCCGTCACGCCACCTAGACTCGTTTCGGTCGCGAATTGCTCTCACTTTTTGCACGTTAAAACAGAAAGTTACATACCTATAGCTATGTGGTAATACTATAGACTTATGTAGCAAACCAAACGTTAGGTTTCTGTAGAAATCGGTTGAGCTGACAGCCCTACAACCCTGCTTTGGTTCGAGACCTCCAGGTTGATATTGCTATATTTTCTATAAGTAGTACCACCCCGTACCTTGGTCAATGACCGCCATTTTGAGCGGGTAGGTTTATGTCTATGGGAAAAAGCATGGGTGACGTCTGGTCACGTGACACTGAAATTTATCTATATTAGAGACCTACAGGAAGAGTCATCCCGAAAAAATATTTTTATCGAGGTTTTTCTCTAATAATTATTTTTTTTTTAATTTCATTGTTTTTGAAAATGTTTACGTTCAGAGGGAAAATTAATTTTCGCGATCTAGCATCACTGTTAGTATAGCAAATATGAAAGAGGAATGGCAACTCCACTGATATATCGTCCCTGGGTACTTTTAGTCCTATTAACTTCCGGTAATAAATTAATATGACTTAAGCCTTGTCTATTGAAATATTCACGAACCAAATGTACTATACGGAAACCTCTACCTTTATAACATCATTAATTTAAAAGACTTGTCAAATCGAGAGTTTCTATTCCTCTTTTATATTTTCTGGTTATTCAGACCGAATATTTTTACTCCGACTATTCTGAAGATAGCGCTACACAACACAAGGCTCTTTCCCGCTTCTAAATAGTTGGTGGAATTTAAAATTCATTTTGCTCGTGAAAATATGCCGCGATATATTTGGGTATTAAAACACGTAAATGAGCCTGCTTTACCTCAAAAGCGTCATTTTGAAATCCGTCAATAAACGCACACTCGTTGTCACTGGCAAGTTTGAAAAGTGCCACCGAACTTGCGTCACGCGCTTTATTAACTAGAAGTGGGAAAGTCCACTCGTGTTATGCAGCGCCCTCTTCAGCATAATCGGAGCGAAAAATCTTCCTCGTTACCACGAAATAATGAAAAATATTTTAATTTTCTATGAATCAATAAACATTAAGCCACGAGTAGCATAATACCTATGACATTGGTAATTTTTTATACTACATCATTTCTTCACACAGGGGCTTTTCGGCTTCCCAAAAACGCAACCCACACTTAGGGTCATCCCTCTACTGGCGAAAAAATGTTTTACTCACTTTGCGCAAGCGCGAAAGTATCACACAGAGCAAGGACAGTAGATACAGGGACGAGAAAGCAGAGAAAAAAAATTCGGTTTTAAACGTCTTCATATTCACGGGGAGTTAGATGTAAACAAACCGCGGCCATTGTTAAGACGTGGTTCACCATGGACAGTATTATTGTAGTTAGTTTTTACCATTTTGATGTTAAATTAAAAATAAAACTACGAGCATAAATAAAAAAATGCCCATTGGTTTTGAACACTTAAGCCTCGTCAAGAACCGCTAAAATTAGGTGACCGCCATTTTTTTGTTTACAACTAACTCTCCTTGCGTTTAGGTCGTTTTAGGTGATATATTCCAACAGAGGCCGCCAATACACTTTCTCGTCCCTAGGTAGCGTACTCTGTTGACATTATTATATAAAATTCTACCAAGAATGTATTTATTTATACCTAGGGAGAATGTCTATGTCGAGACGGTTTTTAGCCTTTCTCTCAATCCACCCGTTGGTCCCCCCAGTACGCTCCTCCACTTAAAATAAAACGAATAGTCCCGGTATTTCATTGGCTGCTTAAAATTTACGTCACCTAACGCGATGGTAATCAAACGCCGGTGAAGTTTTGTCTCCCCCCCCCCCCCTGCGCGAGACGGGGGAAAGGCGTTCAACGTGCCCGGCGATTGTCGCAACATAATCATTCTTCCTAAATATAAATAAATACATTCTTGATTCTACTTTTTGCGTCTCTCATAGCTAATATCTTTAAAAGTTATGAGGTGGCGTAGCTTACGTTCAAGATACGAAATTTTAAGCATGGCCGCTGCTTATGATACCTTCGCATTTGCGCAGTGGCTGTTAGATAGCGGAATAAGAATAACCGTGTCACACTCTGGCTGGGGAAATGCAGTCCCTATATTTGTCGCGCGATTTTCACTAGCGCCATATTTAGGCTTAATGCGTATTTAGCCGCACTAATTTCGTTTTCCCCATGGAAACTTATTCACAACGGAAGAAATTCAAATTGTATGTATTTTCTCCAGCAATATCAAATCTTTATATTGAGCAAACGGTGTTTAATTAAATTCACAAACCACTCGAAAATTGTGGATTACTAGTGCGGTACATTGAAGAGCTATATGCCAATTTCATTGATGTTTATCAATTTTATTCCCGACATAAAACTATCGCTACGCCCCCTTTGGTACGCCTAGAAACCTAGATAGATAGGGGCTAAAGCAGATGCTATTAGTTTTACCATAAGTCTATAATATTGTTCCATAAGTTTGTCACTTCGGGGAATATTTTACTGAGAGCTAGTAACGAAGTGATGTCATCACAAGAAGAAAATCTTCTCCTAGCGAGGCGCTGTCAAAGGCTACGTGTGACCAGTTAGCAAGCGGACGCAAAACGGCGACGAACCCCGTATTGCAGTCTGTTAGTGAATAGCTTTCACTAAAACTTTTGCATGTGAAGAATAGGAAGTGTCACACTTATGGAACAATATTATACACTTAAAGTTTTATCTCATGGTTATTCGTAAATTTGATTTTATAAATAATGATAATTGCATTTTAATATGAAATTTGAATCGTTTGCTTATATTTTGATAAGATTATTTAAGAAAAAACGTTCTTATGACGTTTTTAATTTAATTTGTCTGTAGCAGTCTGCTACTAGTTAGGCACAACTTCGGAAAAGCTAGCGCCGTTACGCCACCTAGGCTCGTTTCGGTCGTAAATAAACTAAATGCAAAAGACATTAAAAACGTAAAAAATAAGCTACATAGCTGTTTTACACTGTTAGTTTATTTTAAGGCCAATTTTATTCCGTTCCGTTTTAACAGTGGCGTAGACGAGGGGATGGTTTCTGTGTCAAACCCCCCCCCCCCTTTGGTGTAACTTTGGCTGTGCTAAATTTTCACCTGTTCTCGACCCCCTTAGGTATTTTACAGTTTAAACCCCTCCCTTGAAGGATTTCTGGCTACGCCACTGAGTTTTAACCATTTTCTTATCCACGAAAGTTACATTGCTTTGATTTATTTCAAAACACTTTATTATATTAATAAAGGGCTAATAACTGGATAAAATTATCTGATAAACCATCGATAGTTGCTTACGCCGAGTGCTCGTAGGTAGGCCTAACACTAGGTGGTTTTTTTTCACTTGTTCTGGGTTTTTTGAGCAGGTTAAAAAGTGTAGCCCTATGACGTCATTTTACTCCAATTCTATCTTGACGAAAACAAGTCGGCCCAGCCGGAATATTAGTTTCACATCGACGCAAAGTAACAAAGGTTAAATAGCTAAGCTACCTTCAATGTCTTACGACGTGCAATAATAAACCAATATAATTAATTTACAATTCAAACTTCCCGCCACCCGCCAATTATAATCCTATTCTAGCATATCGAAAGAAATTGTCTTATTCAAACTTCCCGCCACCCGGCAATTATAATCCTATTCTAGCATATCGAAAGAAATTGTCTAATTCAAACTTCCCGCCACCCGCCAATTATAATCCTATTCTAGCATATCGAAAGAAATTGTCTAATTCAAACTTCCCGCCACCCGCCAATTATAATCCTATTCTAGCATATCGAAAGAAATTGCCTAATTCAAACTTCCCGCCACCCGCCAATTATAATCCTATTCTAGCATATCGAAAGAAATTGTCTAATTCAAACTTCCCGCCAAATTAATCCTATTACATTTTTAATTCTTTTTCTTTTAATTATTTTTATTAATTTCAAACTTCTCACCAGAAAGACTATATAACGATTCGCGAAGCGTTATTTCAAACTTCCCACCAAAGCTCGGCGTGTAGCTTGTAGCTCCATCCACCATGTCGTCGCTTTCCCCGCCGACACACTTAACGACATTCCGTCCATAGCAATAGTGTCACTTCGAAGTGAAACTAAAAACGAGTTGGAGTAAGAAGGGAGTAGTTAAAGGTTATTTATTTGCCGTAGCAGCCGTAGTTTTTTTTTAAGATGGCGACCGGTGGTGAGGTCATCAATACGACTCATTTTTCTCATTTATTTAATAATAATAATCAGCTAGGCTAATACCCAAGGCACCACCTTAGGCATAGAAATCTCATAGGTAACTATAATGCTGCCGCCTACGGCCGAGCTTATCGCCAGTTCGTTTTGAACCTTCAGCCAATGAGAGGCCGTAGAGTGGTTCCGCTACTATCGCGGGAGCTAGGTAACGTCATTCTATCTGGTGACATTAAATTCTTGGCAGAACCACTCTTTGAGCTTTGATTGGCTGAAATCTGGCTATCGTCTGCCACGGCGTTTGGTCAATTTGCCAGTTACACGGTATCATTCTAGTTACCTATGAGACCTTAGGCGACTTTTAAAGTAATTAAATAGCTTTTAACAATTGGATTTTCGTTAAACCATGGAGGAAGAAAGTACTTCTGGAGAGGTAAATACGCTACCTCTAGCACAGGCCGATTGTTCGAAGTACGGCACGAAAATCCGCTAGAGGCGCCAGGCGTTACGCCTGGTTCGTAGGCTTTTAGCGCCTCCTATGTTAGGACAGCCATTACGGAATTTTTATAAAGTTATAGTTATTCCGTTCATCCATAGGTGGAGACACTCTACTAGGCACAAAGGTCAATTGAGCCACTGTTCGCTAGCCTTCTTTTCCTCTCCAGGATAGTAGTTTCTTCCTCCATGGTTAAACGATGCTCAAAACCCGTCATGCTTTCGTGAAACGAAATTTAAGCAGACGAATTTTCTACAGAGTGCTTTCGTCTGATATGATTTTGAAAACTTGTAACGTCACAGCTGTAGTGTTAATTGTGGCCGCCATGACAGTTACCGTTTTTTATCAATAGGCAAATTACATTGGTGACGTCGTGAGTTTAGAATTGAAAGCACTCTATATAAGCTAAATTACTCCCTCTACACTTCCTTTCGAGGAGCAGTAAAAAGTGTAACCTTTGAGCTCTGGAACAAGGGAACAAAATTCGGGGCAAAGGTAAATCTGAACAAAATAAGGGACAGGGTAAATCTTACCCCGAGAACAGGCGAATAAAACGCTTTAGGGTAAAAAGTTTACTTTTTGCCCTCGGAAAGGCGAAAAAAAACCACCTACTATTGACGGATTTTGAAATGACGTTTTAGCGCGCGACACTACCCGTACATGTCTTGGGCACACAGCCTTCTTTGCGTGCTTTTTTGACCATAACATGTAGAGGTATTTTCACGCGCAAAATGAATTTTAAAAGCCGTCAATTGTTACGCAGCAGACGAAATTTGTTTGGAGTACTAAATTATATGATTAGGCTGAATTTGAACTCTTGACTCCTTTTGGATGACCAATCGAAAAATTCAAATCACAAAGAGAGTTAAACTTCCGGGTTACCGAGTTGCTAGTCGTTTCACCTAGGAGCAACAAACACAAGGAGAACGCAGCTGCCTTTAAACATGCTAACGCAGTGTTGTGTACAAATTTTATTGGACGAGCCTTTACGCTGAAAGGGGGAAGACAATTTCCGACGGCAGCATCCGATAATGCTTCTAACCAATGAAAAATGTACGACTGTTGACGGGTTGCGTTCTCCTTTTGAGGGGTGCTGTGTAGCCCGTGTTTGTTGCTCCTAGGTTTCACTAATTTATCTTTGGTGAAAAAAGGATGTAGTAAGAAAAAATGTATAAGCAAGGCTACAAGTGTCATACTTAGGGAGATTATGTTACTTATGGTTAAACTTGAATAATTTTTTTTCTACCTCTAATATTTTTCTATGATAGCCAATATGGGTAAAGTACCACCTATGGACTGTATTGCAAAGAGTCATGAAACACGCGTATAGCTAGATTAGTCCATAATGAAAATGAACAAGTTGTTTAGGGTTTAGCTTTTGGTCTCTTTTTCATTATCAACTAATCTACCTATTCGCGTATTTTATCACTAGAAGAAAATATTGATTAGTTTAAATTTAAATATGAACCCATTTAAAACTTGTAAAACCTTTATAAAAACATCAACATAAAAATATTGCACTTGTAACAACAAATTTTGTATAAATTGCAACAAATTTTAAACTTTGAAAAAATAGTGGTGTAAACTTTAAAAAATATTTGAGTGTTTTCTAACACGTTGACGATCTTCTCAACAATGACACGAACAAAACAATGTTTTGTTATTCCGAGCACCTGCTGGAAACTTGCGAAGATCACTTATAAAAAACTAAAGCACTCACCATTAAAAATCTTCGATTCGGAACACTTTTAAGTCGCACTGAAAACAATTTTCACTTGGCACGGAATTTAAACGATGTAAATGATGAACGAACAAAGCACACTAAGACAAATGAAAATCTGAACTATGGGAACAAAATTTTTGAAGCCTAGAATCAAACTTTTTTCGCACGCATTTGATGAACTTTGGCAAATATAAGAACTGAAACACAACCATGCACTTTTTTTTTATATCTTTGGTGTAAACATACTTTGATGTGGATAATAAATTACTCAAAAATGTATAATCTCTAGATGGTATCAAAGGTTAAAATTAAGGTTGAAAAATAAAATCACTAGCACAAAAACACCACATTTCCACCGAGAGCAGACTGTGCTAATGACATAAAAAACCGCGCAAAACTTAAATAGATCACACCCACCAATGAACTTTTTCGCCATTTCTGTATCACTCACGCTTATTAAATTTTTAAATCGCGCTTTTTCGGAAAGAAATAGATGTCACACACCACTTTCAGATTGAAGATTTAAACACCACTTTACTGGGTAGATATACTTGTTTTACAATTTTATGGCAAGATTACATTGAAGAGCACATTTCTTTTTGCTAAATAGAGAAATTACACAAGATTTCACATTTTCACACTCAATTATTTTTTTCTTCGTGTTCTTTGCTTTTTTTTTTAAACTTCTATGAGAGAACACACTTATGCATAAAATATAGAATGCTGAAAGATATACGATTTTCACCGCACAAAAATATTTTAACGGATTTTCCAACGGAGTGAATTAGCAATACACTGTACTGAAAAAGAAGCTGGGACTAATTTACAAAATTTGACAAATTTAACAGAGGTTTTTTTTCAGAAAATATATATATCAGATTGAAAACATTTTCATTAACAAACCATTATAGTAATTAAAATATAATTGAAGACAAAAGTGTAAATTTTATAAAACTAAATTAATTTTTAAAGGCATGAATTTAATTACCAGTATTTAAATTATAACTCTATTTTTATCTACCCAAATGATATTTGCTTTTGATAAACAACAGGGGGAAAATGCTAAGTGAAGAAAAAGATGGGTTTCAAATACATTTCTACACAATTTGAATATCGCGTACAACATTCATTTGATTGTAGGAAATATACGTAACAAGGTTTTGCTAATACATATTAGGTCTAATATGATTAAATGCGAGTGCTTGTCATTTCATTTTTTTTAATTAAGCTAGAATAATTATAGCTAACGCATACAGAAACCAAAATTAATGTCAAATACCAAATTTCATTCTTAAAATAACAAAGATACTAAAAAAATGGTAAAAATTACAAATCATATGTTATCTACTAAGTAGAGCCTTTAACTACAACTACTACCAAGTGATTATCTTTAACCAAGTCTCCTGATAGCTGTGGAGCTACGCGACGTAGTAATTCTACTGAAAAATCGCACGGTGGGAAAGCGTAAAGTACCCCCGCGCTAGCTTCACCTTTGTTATCGGCCTTCTCACCACCAATAGCTTGCAACGATATAACCCCAGCTGCGTCTTTCTGCTTCAAATAAGAAACCAAATTACGCAAGGGTCTTTGTTGAATAGTGGCATTTGAGTCTTCGTTTGAGGATATAGGTCCAGGCATTGCCAGTAGTATACAATGGCCTTGAGTGCCGGCGCTGCTTATTTTTCTGGAAACATCTTCTAATTTTGGTTGATCTAGTCTTAAACGTTGAGTAATTTTTAATGTCGTGGATTCATTTCCTCGGTTTTTCATTAGCGAATCTACCAACGCAATATCTCCCACACAAACGTGCATACGAGAAGGAAAACAGCTGTTTTTCAGCACTAAACCTCCATTCCATATAGAAGGGCAGCATTTGGCCAAGTCATCGATGTTCGTAACACTCTCAGCCACTAATACCACACCTTTTGAATCTTTGTTATCTTTCTTGCTCCTGGAAGAGGATGTGGCATTGTCCCCATCCTTATCTTTATTTCCTTTCTCGCTAAGCTGAGCCAGTTCATTGCCACCAGGAGAGTGGCGATCCTTTGCAACGTGGCGGTTATTATTATTGCGTAGTCTGTGAGGTGAATCTTTAGCGGCCCTATCGCGATCTAGCCCATCCGGGCTGTGAGATCTTCGTGGTCTTTTGATATAATCACCATCACCCATTGGTCCTAATCTTTCCATATGGATATCACCATCTGGAGTTCGAGGTCTCTTTCTGATTTCCATACCCTCACGACCATGATGGTCATCCCAGCCCCATGGTGGCCTCTCACGACTCCAGCGATAATCTCCATTTCCTCCTCTGCGGTCATCGTGTTCCGGGGGCTGCCACTGATCTCGACCATGCCTAGGGGGTCTATCATAGTGAGGATCAAATTGTGGTGGATAGGAACCCCTTGGCCAATGATTTTCCGCACTTGGATAGAAATGGGGATCTTCTGCTGCTGGCAATTCTCTGGGGCGTCTTGGAGGGGGAAAATTTTCTGCAACTCCGTCCTCCCTGAAACCAGCTCTAGCTGGAGATTGGTAATAGCTGTAAGGTCCTGGGTCTGCGAAATCTACTCTTAAACGTTTGTCAGGACCTCCTAGGGGGAAACCTCTCATTTCTTGGCACGCGGCTTGAGCGGCATCTATGCTATCATATTGAATATATGCGTGATTATCTCCTTTAACGAAGTCAATTTTTCTTATGGCACCAAAACGATCAAATTCTCTTTCCAAGTGAGATAAAGATGTCCAAGGGCCTAAACCCCCAACCCAAATGCGAGTAGTAGGTGTTGCTTTGCCATAGCCAATTTTACATTGAAATTTTCCAATGTACTGACCAGACATTTCGACTTTTGCTCTGTGAGCCATATCAAGGTTCAAGAATTTTATGAAAGCGTAAGCGTTACCCTGACCGGGAGCTGGTCTTTTCACATCAATATCTTCAACTACACCAAATCGTTCGAATATTCGTCTTAATTCAGCTTCTGAAATGGTCACTTCCAAATTGCCAATAAACAATGTGCGTGTAGCTTTGTCATCTTCTTCCGGGGGTACATGGTGCAAATAATTTGGGAATTTTTCTTTTTTGGATTCTTCACGTCGATGAACTGGTTGATGAAACTCTCTAAGATCTCTTCTCAGTGCGGGGTCCCCCCTATGGTGAGGGGGAAATGGTAATGCCACAGCTCTTTCCAAGCTATCATGTCTACCAGCTGATCTACGTCCTAAGCTATTCATGCTAGCAGTTGAATGAGCCGGTGATATTGGTCTGGGTGGGCGAGGTCCATAATCTGGACTAACACTTCTGTTTCTACGATTTTGGGGTCTATCATATACAGCCTCAATTTGAACTAATTTATCAAACAACACTAAACGTGATTTAGAATGCCTAGCCTCACGGGCTTCTTCATAAGCTCTGAAATAAACATAACCCACAACTTCGTTTCCCTCATGGCAGATTTTAACACTAACATCACCGTAGCGATCAAACTCTCTTAGTAACGCATCTTGCAACATTGGATCAGACACTTTATGATTAAGATTCGTAACGCACAGTATTTTATAGGGTGTAAAGTTACCTGCACGATCACTTTTCACAACTCGCGGTGGAGGGTAGTCGTCGTACATATCTCTACCGATTGGAGGTCCAATGCGACTAGGTGGCAGACCTCTTTCCATAGACGAATCTCGTGGTCTTCTTCGATCACTGGGCGATTTGATTCCTCGACGCTCCCTTCTGTCTGGAGTTCTGTCGCGAGATGGTTCGTCGTAACGAGACATGATGGCCGGCACCGAACAACGCAAGTCTTAGCACTTCACTTTCAACCACAGTTTTCTCGTCAATGAAATCAAGATTCATACCTTTAATACGAAAGAAAGCCACAGTCATGAATATAATTACTAGTTATCTTTGTATTTTTAAAGCTTAAATATTAAACGCACGGCAAACTGTTAATTAAAAATCGGCGAAGGTCGTTGAACGTTCACACGCTTAGAACAGAATCCGCCATTGTCTAAAGGACGCTTATACCAATGAAAAGCCAACGTATGCATCCGCGTCATTTTTCCACATATTTAGTTATTATAAGACCAAACCAATGGAAACATTCCAAAATACAAGCCCTTAACTAGCAATACTAAAAATAAGTGAAATATTGGGATAATAAGGCGTTTAAATTCATTTGAAAACGGGACTATATTTTGGCGCGTAACTATTTTAACATGAAACGCCGTAATCGGCCCTAACCGGAAGTTACGCCGCAATTCAATTCAAACAATGCGCCGCCGCTGAAAAAAAAAGGCGCCGCCACTAATTTAAATTAAAATTTAATAAGCATAGGTTTACAAAATAGGAATGCATTTTAGTAATAATCTTGAATGAAAATACTTTCATTATTTAAAAAAATCGAGACTTCAGTAATTTTTATACAGCTATATTATGCATTTAGTTTTTAGGAAACTCGGAATTCCAAAAGAAAATTCAGAGAACACAGATTTGTTTAAATAAAATTAGTTTCAAATTAAATAAATAGACATTATTATGAAATATTCCGTTTTATACAATATACATATATTTAAGTAGAGTAATTGCTGAGCTTTACATTATTCAACATTGTAACATTTTTGTTTATTTTCTAAACACTTGGCGATAAACATCTTTGGAATAAAAAGACACTAGAATAAATAAATAAAAAATTCCCCAACAGTCAACTATGGAGATTTATTCAACTAGGAGACAAATTTAAGCGAGCATATTCTTCTTGTAATTCTTTGAGATTGCTCTCCAACATTCTCACTTCGTCCATTTTGTTGGCTTCTCTCGCTTGATGAATATAATCTCTAATTATATTCATTTGTTGGATCATGGGCTCTTCATTTCCCTTTACACTCTCGCCTTTTACGCGAGGACGCCAGCCACTTTCATGCACGAGCGTGGCGCCAAGTTGGGTAGGCCTCGTTAGAGTAGATGTTGGCTTGCTCTCCCCTATTTTGGAGCTTCCAACCTTAATTTCTACACTAGTTGACTGTTGAAAGGCCTCTAATGCACTCATCTTCTCAGACTGTATCCTTTTTTGAACTTCTTTCTGTCTGATAGCCTTGAGTTCATTGTACTTCTTTTCATTAGGCAAGGAAGGAATTCCCAGCAAATTCTCCCGCAGAAATACACTAGCTGTCATTCTAATACAACCTTGTACTTGTAAGACAATTGGTGCGGGTGGTAGATTGTCTTGGCTGCCCAAAATTCCAATTTTGCGGCTAATTGCATCCACTCCTTCCGCTAGCTTCATCAATTTGGTGCGGAGCTCTTGTCCTTCCGACAAAGAGTAATTCTCTTCACCAGCGCTTGAAATAAAAACAAAATAATTAGAAACTGTGACAGCAAATTAAATGTTAATTTACATTTAATAAGAAGTGGCAACAATTTCAAGCTACAATAGGCTACTTAGGTGTTAATTTTTCTATTTCGGAGGCCATGTTTGATCTACTTAACAAATTTGAATTTAGCTTTAAAGTACATTTAAAAATCAACGTTTTAAAACTTAAATTCTATGAAGTAGAAAAATGTTTCTACCACCTGATATTAGCGTTCTACACATAGAATGTAGTTTTCAAAAAATTAAAAATATGTTTAAGGTACAGTGAGGTGGCGGAGTGGTTAGCACTCCTCTTGCCTCGCAGCAAGAGGAGCTAGGTTCGATCCCAGCTTGTGGCACTGGGTGATAACTCTGAACTACTCTTGTTATTCATATTTAATTCGAATTAAAAGATTATTTTGCTTGTTTGCGCTTTAACTATGGTTTTTTCCAAGTGGTTAAAACCTGTCTGGCTAGTTTTTGCCAACCCTGTTTCACAGGCAATATGTATTTTGAAATCAGTCAATAGGCAATAGCATAAATTTCAAGGTATACTGGGTAAAATTTATTTAGTTTGGGCGCCATCAAACGGTAGAAACCTTTAAAAAATAGTCACATGGTCATAACATTACTTAAAGACTTTTATATTAGGACACGTTTTGAACCTAGGCTTAGTGAAGCAGCCCCCTAATATGTTTTGACCACGACCAACCCTGATGACGAATTTCCTGGAACATTTTAAAAAGGTAGCTAAGATCAAAACCATTTATGTTATCGCCTATTAGTAAGAAAAATATCAATCCCAAAATGCATACTTCAAAGAATTGGCAACAGTGTGATACTGAGGAAGAACTTTATCAATTTCGTCAACAACTTGTTTCATTTTCTAAAAAAAGTAGATAATTTAACAAATATTTATTTTGATCCTCAACCTAACAGTAAACGCACTAATCTATTTCAGCCTTTTATTCCTTCATCGTGCATTAATTAAAAAGTAGTAAAATGTTTCTCTAAAAGTTATTTACAGATAAAAATAGTTTAAGAAAAAATTACTTCGTATAATTGAACTAGTACAGGTTTACTAGTTCTTAGTTGTAGTTGCACATCCTGCTTATCTAAGATGGTTTTGCAAAAGCTGCAAACGCGAATTAAAGGGTCTGGAGGAGGGTTAACCAATGATAAAAGACCGCTACTGCTGTTCCTACGTGTCATTGATGTTGATTTCACCGGAGATGGGGATCGGATGGAAGAGTTGGATGGAAACATGTCTTGCGTTAGTTTTTCTAATGGCGTTAGAAATAGGTGTCAAGTTTTATACTATAAACTAACAGTTTAAAAAAAAGAAAGAAAAGTATCATACTGGCTGTTTCAATTTCAATGAATTGAGAACAGTTTTGACACATGATTCCCCCACAAAGCCGGCAATGGTGTCTTCTCTTGGAAAGGTTAAACGATGTAGCACAATTCGGGCACAATTTCACATCCTTATCCGATACCCAAGGCACTACTTCTTTCTCGTGATCTATTAATTCAGAAAGTAAAAGTACATTGATATTTGAGGTAAGGGAAAAAAATGACAATTTGAACCTTTTCTACGATCAGGTTCGGTTGGAATATCCGTGATCAGTCTAAATAGCCTATTCAATAATTTATTGGTCTCCAAGGCATAGTTGTTCATTCGGGCATGCCTCTGTTTCTTAAACAGTTCCATGTGATTACACATAACACCTACAAAGTACAGGTTAGTTAATTACAATTAAGTAGGATAAAATATCACTCAGTAGCTTACTTACCAATTTCTTGTTGTTCATCATCTAAATCTAAACCATATCCCCGACTTTGGGGATCTGAAAGATCATCTAC
The DNA here is from genome assembly GCF_980474605.1 of Leiobunum rupestre. Lineage (NCBI taxonomy): Eukaryota > Metazoa > Arthropoda > Arachnida > Opiliones > Sclerosomatidae > Leiobunum > Leiobunum rupestre. The sequence continues at coordinate 18,232,266 of NC_143384.1, read as the reverse complement.
ATCAATGGTAGCACCATCAGACCCATCTTGTTTCAGTATCTTTTTCTTAGCTTTCCCTGTAATTTTAAAAAATAAAACATAATTTTGAAACTAAAATGTATAATTAAACAGCACAATTAAAACTCATACAGCCGAAGACAACACAACCATGAAGTAACTAACCATAAAGTTCTTTAATAGACTGAAGTAAAGCACTATCAACACTCTCATGGGTGCCTTCAAAATGTTCTTGTAGTTTAGTAACCGAGCCAAGATCTTTCATACAAATTGGACATAACAGTCCCTCAATTACTCCTTCTTGTTCATACATATTTATTGGAAAATGCAGACAAATGTGATGACAATGATGATTTAGTACTACTTCTATAAAAAAAAAATTATTATAATATTAATTTTCATCCGAAGCATATAAAGTTTATTAACCAATGAAATGGAATTGGCAAGAGAAACATATCTAAGCCTTGGACTAGGTAGCCGGGTTTTCTTTAGGACAATTAATTTGACGGTTCTAACAAAGATATGAGTTTTGCAACTAACTTAATACTCACGCTTTTAATGTAAAAAATACTAAATAAATTAAAAAAATGTCAGGAATTAATTTAACTACATGCTTTTGAGCGAAATGTAATGTATATACCACCTACTAGTTGCCACTTTCAGACCTACTACATAAAAAACGGCGATTAAAAAAACACCGATAGATGTCGCCGCTTTCGCGATAAAGGGTCCTTAAAGTCGGATTTTCTCGGGAAAAAAAGAGAATTATTTTAGGTGGTGCCATGGTAACTGGTTTTGATTATTATATTTCACTCACTATTCGTTTCTAAATTTGAGCTCATCTGGGCCATTAACACCGATGTAATCGGGGACAATTCCATTATTTCAACAAGCACTATATAAACCGTAACTTGCCGGTCCTGGCTCTCGGCAGGAATCCATAACCCTACTTGGAATGAATATCTCCCCATATCCCCTGTGGTATTTTGTGGCGGAACATTAGGGTTATGCCAAAAACGCTTATACCAGAGATCCTGGCAGTTATAGAGATGCGAAACTCCCTATACCCTAAGCAAACCAGTTTTTTTTTCAAATTTTTGCCGATTGCAGCGACGCCTGTACGTGGGGAGTAATCGCAGAGATCCTAGGAATGTTACCGTTGTTTACAATTTTTGCGTCTCTCGGCTTGAAACGGGCGCTTCCTTCCGGCCGAAGGGCGGCGCTGATGCTTGCATTTTTTTGTCAGGTTTTCGGCAGAGTTTCGCATCTCTATAACTGCCAGGATCTCTGCTTATACCGCCTTAAATGACGTAAAATTCGGTGACCCGAGAGCTCTCGCGTTTCATTCGTTATTAAAAAGTTGTCTGCTAGTTTTTATCTTCGGGAAAAAATAGCAGAATCCATCGGCATAGTTTATTTACATGTTTTTCTGGTATTAGAACCAATTCATGATTTACAAAAATCATAGTTTGTAACCAAGCTTCAAAGAAAAGAGCAAGCTGCAATAATAATGGTCCTAATGATGAAGTCTATTTTTCTCAAAATCCTGAACAAAGGCCGGTCAGATCGGGGCCAACTCAAATTGGGGGCCAAAGTGGAAAAATTTGGCATTAATGGGAAATGAGGCCAACACGATTGCATAACCGGTGGGGCTAACTACTAGCCAGTCCGGCCCTCAGATTTAGAAGCAAAGTTGCTATCAAAATCCTGTGAGAGTTATCATAACATCCAACAAATTAAAGGCAATCCTATCATTATATGTAACATAATTACTCATAAGTATGCCACTAGCTCTATTTCTTATCCATTAAAACTGTGCTATCCGATAGAATGATGTCAACCTCACATACGAAATAGGTCTACAAAACCACCAACTTTGCAGGACGTTAGAAGGATATCCGAAGTTGATGTTAGCTGGCGCTGTTTTCTGAATTTTATAATAGGCCTAAATTTATTTCATATTTGTAGTGAAACTATTCTAGAACGCCCCAGAGTGCACCGAACATTCCATTTAGCGATGTCTAGCAGCTGCTTCAAGGTTAAACCCGAACATTAAAACTATATATCTTAATTGAAATCGATAGTCTAATATTTAAGATAAAGCAAATAACAAAATTATAAATTCAAAATGAAATCACTTCAAAAAAGCACGCGCGAAACATTTGATCACATAGAAATTTAAAATATTAGTACCTCTGTACAGCCCTGATTGAGCGGTAGTATGAACTCCGTCGTTTGCTAGCTAGCGTACTCAATCTTCGCTGGAGCCTCGTTATTTCTTACGTTTGATTCGATTAGTTTTACTTAATATTACGATTCGCGATTCGAAAATTAACTTTTTCGTGTAAAATAGTACTTTTTAGTTAAGTAGAAAGTCAACTTCAACTAAAATCAAATCAGGTAAATCTATATTTGATTTGTCCGCTATACCATGTGACGCGCTGCGCTTAAGCCATCGACTTCACACTGGGCCGTCTACAACGCTACCTAGAGGACAGTACCTAGACATATCGTACCGAGTATTATCCAATCCAATATTAACCTAACCTAAGGTATCCTAACCTCAACGGGAACTTCCCATTTCTTAAACAAAAATCGTTTTCTGGCAGCCTTGTCGAAATGGATCAAGGAGTCTCAGGTTCTAAGTTTCAAGCCATTTCAACCACATTGGCCTCTATCGTAGGAATGATCCTAAACTTTAATTATATTCTACTGTACCAGAAAAAAGTAAAAAGTCAACTTAAACTAAAAATCAAATCAGGTAAATCCATATTTTATTCGTTATAAATACGTGAAATGTGACGAGCAGTGCTGTAGTTCTTAACATCGACTTCACATTGGAAACGTTTTATGAAATTTGGCTCTTTTAGTGAAATTTCGATATGTTTACAAATATTGTTCATTTTCGTTAAATTTAAATGATTTGTTGGCTATTTGGAACAATAGCCCCGCCAAATGTTTCCCACTTTTTAGTTCAAGAAAAATGTGGAGATGCAAAACATTACTAACTTACTTTTTTATTTTAGGTATTTTCGCCGTATTTCAACGCATTTTAGGGGTTTTGGCGGGGAAAATAGGTTAGGTTATTTATATTATTAGGTTAGTTGGATTAATATCGGGTTGACGTTCCTTGATGCGTCAGGCTTGGTGCTGTCCTCTAGGTTGCGGTATAGATGGCCCATAGCTTTTTTAGTATGGGGTTGGGGAGGCGCCGCCCCGTCAGGCGCCAATACTTAGAATACATTCGACGTTGTATTATTCAACATCACACAGAAGACGTATAATATGACATAGTATGGTTAAAAAAGCCTAAAATGCGTTGAAATACGGGAAAAATTCCCAACCCTTAAAAGTTAGTACTGTTTTGCATTTCAGCCTTTTTCTTTTTCGTCATCAGTCCCACGTTATCCAAAAAGTATTAACCTAGGAATTTAAAGAATCGTCCACGTCATCAGTCCTACCTCATCCAACACGAGTGCCTTCAGCCGCCAAGGTATAGTCTTTGGGCAATTTTTAAATAATGCTTTGCGGGGAATAATTTTCGCAAAATTGGAATATCCTTAAAAAGTACTTTAAGGGGGGTCGAGAAAGGGGAACAACGGGGTGGCGGGGCTATTGTTCCAATTTACCGATTTGTTTTCCAAAGAAATATTACCTTACTGTAAATCATTTGGTTTTATAGGAATTTCTCTAAAAAACATTTGTTTTTATTAAAATTATTTACTGAATTTTTTTGCAAATACGAAATTTGGGAGGGGTCGGACCTTTACCAAAATCCCGTACACTTTGTCGAAAATCGCAAAATCGTTTAACTCTCTCTATGGTAAATTAACATTGAAATCGCAAAATCGCCAAAATCTCTACGAAATCCCGAAATCCCGTACAATATAATGGCAAGTGTCCGACCCCTCGGAAATTTGTACATACTTATATTATCAAAAGTAAATGAACCGAAGTTATCAGACCGCTATGTTTCTCATACTAACGACGTAAGCGCATTTTCCATATGAGATCTCCCTTAAATCGACGTTTTCAAATTTCGCATCTTCATAGCTCCGCTATCGCCTTCTATCGACTAGTAGGTGATGACGTGTATATGGAATGTGGATACCCACAATTCCCTAGTGCAATTTTTGGCGGGAACTAAAGGAGGTCGAACTCCAATGGATTTTCATCTCACCACGTTAAGAGAAATGCACTTTAAAATTTGTACCCTCTTTAATAACTTCGGTTCATTTACTTCGGATGTTAGTGATAAAGTAATATGTATAATAAAGTATTTTTCTCATATCAGTTGAGTTCATTTATAAAAATTCCCTATCGTGAAACTAATTTAATTATAGTCATCCATTAGACGTCTTTTTAACATTGTTTAATTTAATTTATATATTATCTGGACATATTTTAGACATACTTTTTAATTTTTATGCGCTTTAGACCTCCCTCGCACATCTAGTAGACATCATATAGGTATTGTGTTCAACTGAATATATCGAAATTTAGGTCCAATGGATGTTATTAGAATATCAAACCGCACATCTGCTGGAAGTACCTTAGACTTGAAAACCACCGACATTTGGATAGTTCTCAGAAGTCCACTGTACGTAAAATAACAAAAATTGGATATCCAAAATATCCAAATATAACATATACTGGATATCCATCATCCATGCGACTAATTGGTGTTTGCTGGGAATATCTCCCTAACCGCCAAGTAGATCAGCCTGGATTTTTCGTATATTATTTTACTCTAATAATTAGCCGGGGACATAAATTAGAACGTGATTTATAACGATTTCAATATCACAAAAAATGAGAAATTTTACTCCCACGGCCCCATTTTAGACGGGTCATATCTCGTTTACCCCAAGGTAGATCGATTTACTTTTTCCACATATTAATTTATTTTAATAGTGCTATTTAATGCAAAAATAATTAGCCGGGGACATCCAATAGAACGTAATTTTATGTCTAATCGAATGACGTACCGAAAACCGTTCGAGAGTTATCAAACGAAAGGCGGAATCAGCTACTTACCAGGTCACACTAGTACACACTAATCCCTTAGGCATTGTGTGCAAAAACTTAGCCCAGACTACCTAATGCAGTTTCATGGTAGAAATTAATACATTCTAATTTGTTTTATCTTGTAAGCCAATTGCAATAACTCATGTGCATTTAATTCTGATAATAAATATTCGTTATTATATTACTTGGCCTTGTAGAAACTACATTCTTTTATGAAACAGCTATCGCCATCTATGATTTTTAATACTTATTTAGTGGGGTTCAGTATCTTTTTTATATTTATTTCAGTCGTCGCGAGCCCTACCGTATCGAAAACATTTTTCGGTTAAAATCTATTTCGGCGAATTGACGCATTGACGGCGACATAGAAATTTTAATCTTATGTATGAAGCAACTTTACTTTATGTTTGTAGAGCTACACGATGTAGAGAGAGAGAGTAAATTTATCTTATGTTTGCCACAAATTTACGTTGTGTTCGTATTCTGAGCGAGAGAGAGGGTAGTTTTATCTTATGTACGCAGCGACTTTACGTTGTGTTCGTATTCTGAGCGAGAGAGTGGGTAATTTTATCTTATGTTTGCCACCACTTTGCGTTATGTTTGTAGAGCTACACGATGTAGAGAGAGAGAGAGTAATTTTATCTTATGTATGCAGCGACTTTATGTTGTGTTCGTAGTCTGAGCGCGCGAGAGAGTAATTTTATCTTATGTATGCAGCGACTTTACGTTGTGTTCGTAGTCTGAGCGCGCGAGAGAGTAATTTTATCTTATGTATGCAGCGACTTTACGTTGTGTTCGTAGTCTGAGCGCGCGAGAGAGTTATTTTATCTTATGTATGCAACGACTTTACGTTGTGTTCGTATTCTGAGCGCGAGTGAGTGAGTGGAAGTCGAATTTTGTCCGGTTTGGCGTGCCATATTCTGATAAGTTAAGTTAGAAGAAACCACCTATGGACTGCGAAGGATGATAAAATACGCGAAAAAGTAGATTAGTCCATAATTAAAAGGGATAATCTAGCTAAACCCTAAACAAATTTGAAGAAATTATAAAACTTACAAATAACTCGTACCAATAAAAAGACGCGAATCTCGGATCAAATAGATCTTCGAGTAATAAAGTACATAAAAACTAAATAAAATAGCCAGAAATTCCAACGGTAGACCGGTTTCGGTCTATTTGTAACTCATCAGTACCGTGCGGGAAATCTGGCTGGCGACTGTTATATCTAAAAGATAAACTAAGCCTAAACATTAAAAATTTCAAAACACGTTGCATAGCAACGGAAAGCCTAATAGGGGGGCGTGTGGTGGAGAATAGAATAGAAGAAACCACCTATGGACTGGGAAGGATGATTTGTTTAGGGTTTAGCTATATTATCCCTTTTAATTATGGACTAATCTACTAACAACCAAGGCTTAGGAGCTAAAATGAAGTGAACTACAATATTCTGTCAAAGAGTATGGAGGTAATAGAGATAAAACAACCGGGAGAGGTCCGCAACGAAACGTTCACCACCGAGGGGGTTGACAATGGGGAAAAACCTCTGGAAACCGAGCTTCAAAATAGTTACCGCAGCGCCATTTCGGGATTCTGTCACGTGCTGTTAATGCAATTAATGAAGTTTTCGGAGACTCAGGTTCTAAAAAAAATTGCATTGTCAAATAAAAGAAGCAGGTTTATTGAAATAATAATTGAAATTCAGGTTGAGCTTTTCTGGGGCAGATTCTTTTGAGCCTAGGCCTAACTCTTCTAGTTCTAGGCTTGGTATGGGTTTTAAAAACGCTGGTGAAATATCCCACTTCGACGACTTGTTCCATTTTCGGAAAGTGATCTCTGAACCGAACCGTATGGGTCATTTTCCAGAACCTTTTCTTTTTTAAACTACTCATTATTTAACTTCATCCGCACAAACCGAGCGAGTTTATGAATTTCAATATATAGCTACATTGGGCCAAAGATAATTGAAACTCGTACCCTAGATTCGAAATCACTCTCGCGCGTTGCCGATAGCGTTTACCCACTTCCCGCTGGAATTCAGAAAAAATTCGGTCCATGGTTTGCGCCTTACCGCAACCGATGGAGCCCGATTTTTCTGAGGTCACGTGCCGGAAAAGGGTAAACGCTTCGTATCAAAACCGTCAATGGGAAAGCTCTCAGTATTCGAATCTAGGGTACGAGTTTAAATTATCTTTGATTGGGCTGACTAAAATTTCGACGCAAAAAATTCCTTCTCAATTTAGAGGTTTTCCATTGGCTTAAATAAATATGTTAGTAGCCAATAGTGTGACTCCCAAAATTACTAGGATGAATAAAAAGGTTAAAATCTAACGTAGCCGAGCTTTTTACTGGTTCGTGGTGAAACAAACCATTAGTGAAGATTTTTGAATGGAATAAAGGTACGTTGAGTTTGCAAGTTCTCTCCCCACTGGTTTAAGGGGTTTTCCCCCGAGTTCTTCGGTTTCCCCTTTCATAAAAACTTGTAGAGGTTAACGGTAATAGTTAGTGTAGGGAGCTGTTGGCTCGATCGCGTGGCATGCAGGGCTTGCCACCACCCTCCTACGCATTGTAACCCGGTCACCTGAATTAAAGGCTTCAAAAGTCGCTTGACGACTTAGGCCTAAGGTGGTGCCAAGGGTATTAGCCTAGCTGATTATTATTATTATTACAGTGGCATACTTATGAGTAATTATGTTACATATGCTATCATGGTAGGATTTCAAACATGTATTCCATAGTGCTCGGTACAAAGTGTTAAAACCATTCGGTCTTTTCCTTTTCCTTGCATGAACTCCATACAGTCTTTTAACCGGCGCGGAGGGAATATTAAAAATGCCGTTCTCGAAAATATGTTGATTTCCAAAACAACTGCTTTCAACCGTTTTTACACACAATCCTAAGGATTTGTGTGTATTAGTCTCACGTACAGTGTAGCCGTTGCCGCCGATGGCGCCGTGTTATAACTAGAAGAGTCAATGATATCTCGTTCGAATGTACATACATCGCCATTGATAGCCTTTCATAAAGTTTTCAAATCGGAGCCCAAGAAGTTGGGAATTTGCCCGATTTACTATTTTCGGTGATTTCGCTTTATGTGGTAGATATTTTCATTAAAATTAAGTCCGATAACGTTTAAAAAACATTTATTGGATAGGTTAGGATTCAGTGGACCTACAACTTCGGTTAAATCAGTAAATATTAAATTTAAGTATAGTTTTCAGGGTAATTTACGAGACCCAAATTTTCGTGTTTTTATATTTTCGCCTAAAAATCTACATACAGTTCCTTAATTTAAGTCCGATTTTCATGAAAGTTATATTTTTGAATAGCTGTGGTTTACATATAACCTAGAATTGCAAAAACGTTCCTTAAATTTAATTCTAAGTAAGGTTTTTTGGGCAGCGTATACAGACCCCCGCAATTTCCAACATTGAAAATCCGCGTGTTTATAGAGGTCTACGCGCCCGTTTCCCTCTGGCGTTTTTCAAGGCCGTTCAGAGTGGGCCGCGCTTTCAACGTATGACCAGAAGTAACAATTAAGTATGACACTGATCTACCTAGTCTTCGGCGTATGACCAGAAGTAATAAGTGTGACACTCAACGTACAAATAAGTGTGACACTCAACGTACAAATAAGTGTGGTCAGAAGTAACAAATAAGTGTGATCCGAAGTAACAAATAAGTGTGATCAGAAGTAACAAATAAGCGGGGAAAAAACTTTTATCCAAGTTACGTGCGAGCTCGCCACGAGAGGCGCTGCGTGCCATTTTCGTTTGAGACCGACAAAGCCTATAGCGATAGAAAATATTTTCTATCTTTATGGTTTTGTTAGGTTTTAAAGCACCAGCGCGAACTGCTTGTTATACTGTTCTTTAAGCTTCACACAAGCTCCTTAACGCCTCCATAAATTAGTGTTCTCGTGTACCCCTCGTTACTGGGTATCTAAGGATCCCCTAAGATCCGATGCCATTAGTGTCTGTTCACAAAAAAAAGCAGCAGCGCTATAAATGCAAGCTTTTCAAACGACGCTAGGCCTAAAACGCCAACAAAATAATCATTTTACTTAAATTATTGGAAATCAAAACTTTAACGATTCGAAAACATATAAAAATTAAGCCTGTACAGCATTTATGATATAACATTCCTTTAAATAAGATCTTAATATACAAATTTTACATATAAATAACAATTACCATAAACTCAAAATTTTAAAAGCTATGGAAATGATGTTGAAATGCCTTAAAAATAAACAGTTCCATTTAATTTTCCTATGGATTGTTTTCTCTGTATTCCACAACGCGATTGAATTTAATCAAAAAATACTGTAACCCAGATTCATCAATATGAAGAAACATGCTTTTCAAGGGGCTGTTATCGAACCAAATTTTTGTAAGTTTTTTCCCTGCAGAACGATAGTTTTTTGAAAGCTTTATCATGAATTTTGTCATCTCTTCTTGGGCTTGTTGAAAATGTCGAAGTTTGCCCAATTCAGCAAAAAATCTCTTGACTAAACTGTGTTCCGTAGGGTCTTGCATGTAATCTTTTACAAGCTTTTCGGCGTAACTGTTTAAATCAAATTTTTGCATAGTGTAGAAAATCCAATGATGAGAATCGATGTGTTTTTGCATTGTGAAAGCTGCTTCCAGAAATTCATCCAAAAGATGATGAGTATTAGTTTCATCTGGATTTTCTTCTTGCAAAAGAGCCTAGAAAAAAATTAAACTGACAATACACCTAAAACACGATGATTTGAAATGAAACATATACTGACATAAGATCTTTGTCGTAACAATTTTAAACGTTGAATTGCAACTTTTCCTAGCACTAATTCAATTGAATTAGAAGGTCTTAATGTTCGATCTACATTTGAAACTGAGTTAAAACCAATTTCAAATGAAATTTGAAGATCACTAGCATTCGATGCCGAGTTCAAAGGACTTTCATGTGGCCTTGTATTTGGAATTTTAAGAAATGGATGAGGCCGAGCGGGGTTTGGAGTTCCTTTACGGATCATAGAGGCAGCGACGGAAAGTCTAAATTTGTGAGCACTGTCATCATTAATTCTTGTAGACTTCAAATGTATTGAAGATGATTCTTCCATACTACTTTCTCTTTTACGTAATTTTTTAGAAAAAAAACCTTTTACTTTCTTATATAAACGTAGTTAAACGCGCGTTATAATCGATTCAAACATTTTGCGCCATTTCACTGAACGTCGTCTGATAGGTAATGCAGTGTTGTCAGCTCAATTTTTCTATAATCTAGTCCGGGTTAGGCTGAGAAATAAGGAATTTTTTTAAACAGGACCTGAGGCCAGTAGAGCCTAGGTAGTTTAATTAAAAAACTGGCCACTGGCCACTTACCATTTTTAACCTTCAAAATCAGGCTTTCATAATTTATGGTCAAATTATCTATTCTTGACAATATGTGCTAGGGCATAGGCTTACATATGGGTATTTCAAAATTTTGGAGTGGTAAATAAAGAACTATAAATCGGCTTAAGCAATATGTAGAAACATCTTTATTGAGCCATGTTAAATTTAAAAAATCACTACTATCACAAATGTATCACATTGTAAGGCCAAGCACGCAGCATAGAAGCAAAGACCAAACAATTTTAGGGATTAATATAATATTTTTTTAATGAACTAAAATCTTGAAGGGAAAATACTTAGAATTTATTAAGTGGTCACCAGGGCCACTAACACCCCCAAGCATTTAATTTTTTAACTGGCCCAGCTAATTTTTAAACTGGCGATTGGCGTGATAGTGCCTTATATCTCACACTGGTCCGGGCCGTCCGGCGTTCTAAATATTATCGCGACCGAAGCAAGTCTTGGTGGCGTCAAAGATAATTTAAACTCGTACCCTAGATTCGAAATCACTCTCTCGCGCGTTGCCGATAGCGTTTACCCACTTCCCGCCGGAACTCAGAAAAAATTCGCTCCATGGTTTGCGCCTTACCGCAACCATGGCCAACTTCGATCACGCGCTGCCGCGATATAGCGCGTGATCGAAGTTGGCCGTGCCGCAACCGATGGAGCCCGATTTTTCTGAGGTCACGTGCCGGAAAAGGGTAAACGCTTCGTAACAAAACCGTCAATGGGAAAGCTCTCAGTATTCGAATCTAGGGTACGAGTTTAAATTATCTTTGGTGGCGTTACATCGCTAGCTTCTCCTAGGTAGCGCCATAAGCGTATAATATTATTACATAAGTGTGACGCTTCCTATTCTTTACATGCAAACGTTTTACTGAGAGCTATTCACACCGTTTTGCTTGCTAACGCGTCACACGTAGTCTTTGACAGCGCCTCGCTAGGGGGATTTACTTTTGATGACGTCACTCAATTACTAGCTCTCAGTAAAATATTCCCCAAAGTGACAAACTTATGGAATAACATTATGGTAGCGCCTATGATCTTAAAAGTCATAAGAACGTTTTTTCTTGGATGCAAAACTTATATTCAAATGCAAGTATCATTATTTATTAAGTTAAAGGGAATATAACCTCAGGTATTTGGTGTGGAACACCAACGTTTGCAGCTCTGGCTGCTCTTGCCTTTGGCTTTAAAAATGTTTGGCGCCACTGTACGGGGTAATTTGAAAAGTTGAAGGGGTCTTCCGTAAAGATTGCTTTGCAGGTTATATTCCCTTTAAATTTACGACTTTAGCCGCTACCTATCTAGATTTCAATGACAAACCATAGGTGTAGCTATAGTTTTTGGTCGCGAAAAGACCCCATAACTTCCTGAAGATTGATCTTTATTGATTCTACAAGAGTAATAGAAAATAGGATTTCTTATGATTATCTCCCAATTATTTATTTATTATTGAAACAAAAGCAATATTTAGGGAGATATAGGGTTGGGTGTCTAATAGTAACAATTTTAAGTTGATGTTCATCAAGGGGGATGTAAATAAGGAAGCAATATTTAGAAAGATATTATGGTGGACTACAATATTTAAAAATAGATTTGAGAAGATATTAGGGTAGGCGGAAATAAATTAATATTTGATGACTAAATTTCCACTAAAAATATTTTATGTATTATGCTTTTACATGAAAATACAAAAGAAAACCCTTAACATTTGAACTGAATAAAAATAACTCCCAGTCCAAATATGTTGGAACTTTCAATAAAAAAAATCACAACACTGTTCTGTGACTTCTTAAAACATTAGAGACATTAAATACGCGAAAATTGCTGAATATCTTGGGCCAGCCTTGATTTATAGTATAAACACAATACTGAACTGTATTTTTAATTGAAGTTAAGGACTTTCATTAATTATCACGATACTCAATCCCACGACCGTAGATATTGATCAATTGGCAATGTACCCTGGAAAAATTGTTTTTAGAATAAAAAATTCAAATAAGACAAATATGATTCTTACTTAGAGCTTATATCAGTTTCCTTTAATATTTCTCCATCACAATTAAACGAGCTAGTCTCAACTATACGTGGCATTTCAACTACGTTAGTTAAACCAACATCGGAGCTGTTTCTGGAATGACCTATACATATTTCTTCCTTATCTTTGAAATATGGAGAAAAGAACAACTGCCTTGCCCGATAAAATTCCACGTGTGGTAGTGTAAACTGAAATAAGAGAAAAAGGAAAAGTAATAAATCAGTGAATTTACTAATTTTGCAAGAAAATATTTTATTGTTAAAAAAATGACTTACTGGGCTTGATTTGAAAGTAGCTGTCCTGATTAAGAACCGCAACATTCCAAATGCTGAACATTTCTTAACTAAAATCACATCTGTGCAGCCATCACCCAAATGTGCGGATGGTGATGCTCCATTCTTAGACTTATCACAACGACAACTTATGGATGCTGTGTTAACCGCTTTAAATTTGCCACTCACAGTGACCCAAGCTGAAAATTTTTTTTAAAGAAGTTAAATTTTTTCGCCGAAATGACTAAAAAGGTTTGGTATATTTACTAGTATCTGAAGGAATTCCGTGACAATCTTTAATCACAACAGGATCTGATTTGCTTCTGGCTTTAAAACAAGTGGTACAACTGGGGAATAATAGAAATCAAATGTCAATGAAAGTTAAAAATTGACATTAGGCCATTCACAATTTGAATTTATATTCGGGATGCACCAATATGGGTACATCCGATATATCGTCTATTCGTGGCTAATAATATCAGACGTTATTAACAAAGTTGTCTATTATAACAGTAGGGTAGATGATAAAATCATTGTAAAAGACAGTTTCAGTACATTGCCATACCATTTTATTCTAATATTTAATGAAAAGAGTTTGCAGCAAGAGCATATCCGAATAGATTTCTTTTCATTTAATGTGATACATATTTTCTATCACAAATCAAATATAGTTGTTTTTTATTTGTTACCACTCATAACCCCCTGTCTAAAAAAAGGAATGATCTAGCTTCTGAAGTTTATGGATAAACAATAAAAATTTGAAATGTTATCAAATTAAAGCAGAACAAATTAAGTGGGTGAAGCTTTCTTTATGTCCATTAGCTCAATTTGTTTAATGCTTTGTGTGTTGTCAACACTATCTCAACCAGGATTCTGAAGTGGTATTTAAGAGGTGGTAAATAACGTTATGGTATAAAATGGTAAAAGGGGTAAATAATGGTAGATAATATATTCTGATGAGTTATTTGCAGTATTTAAACCAACATTAATGGAAATAGATTTAAAACTGATTCGTAGAGTAATGAAAATAAAGTTTAGGATCTTTTAAAGTTGATACAATTTGATTTTTCAATGATTTCCTTGATTTCACATATAATATTTTATAAACCAATATTTGCCACAGTGGTGTCGCCAGGGGGCACAAGCCCCACCCTGAAACGTATGGTCGTACCTACAAATCTTTTTATTTTTACTACGCCACTGATTTGCCATTATTTACCAGTGGTATGCACAATATTAAAAAAACGTGGTATTTTTGGAACACTGATCTCAACCACTACTAGAATAATTTGCATTAAAAAATAATAACCAAGGCACTACGTTAGATCCAAGTCTGGTAGTGACTTTTAATGCCTTTTAAATTCAGGTGGCCCGTTAAACTATGTAGGAAGGTGGTAGCAAGCCCTTCATTAAATGTTGGCCAACATCTCCCTACACTCACTATTACTCTTAACCTCAACAGGTTTTTTGAAAGGGGAGCCTGAAGAACTTGGGGGAAAACACCTTAACCAGTTAGTTAGACTAGAGAGTTGGTTAGAGTTTTCGCAATAGAAAAATATTGCTTTTTTCAAATATAAGTTATTTTTATAACGTAACGTGGCCTTTTTGTTTAGATGTTGCTATTACATCCCAGTCTCTTACATTTACAAGTCAACGAGCAGGCGCTACAGTCGTCAGAGGAATAACTTTTTTCTAGCACGCATGGAAATTGCTCTTGCGAAGAATATACTAATACAGGGTTATAACAATTTTTAGATTCAAATTCCCTGACCATTTTAAGAGATTTTCCGTGACTTTTAAGGCCAAAATTTTACTTTTACAAAAAAATTTATAAATTTAAATGAACTTGTATAAGGTTATTGCAATGTTGCAAAAATTAGAAAAACTTTCAAGGAAATAAATGATAATCACAGAATTTGTCATAAATCTGTAAAATTACCTTCAAAAAGTGTCAAGATAAAATTGAATTCCCTGAATTTTTACAAATTCTTAAAATTCCCTGACGTGTGGCAACCCTGTAATAAGGCTGGGTCTTGTGACATAAGAGCAACATTTTCACAAGTTGGGCAAGACCACTTTTTGTTTTATAAAATCAACTATTGCGTTTATAAAACACCACATTGAAGGGAAGTTCACTCTAAAGCCATTGCATGATGTTTGTATTTGTAAAATCCACACTATTTTTCCTTTCTTATTTGTTTGGGTATTGGTAGAATTGATTCTACTTTGCACAAAGAAGCCCCAAGTTTTGAATTTCGCTATGTAGTTTGTAAATGGCGCCCCAATAAAGCAAATAATTTCTTACCCAGTAAGGCAACGCTCGTCCTTAGCAGGGATTGAATTAGGCATTACCACTTCCATAGTCATCTTGCATTCGTAAGATTTTTGTCTAAGGAAAGTTAGAAAACCTAGAAAAAAAACTACATTAGAAAACCAACCACATGACATAAAAAGAAGAAATTTACCTGCAAAATCATAACGTATCGGACCCATCCAGCGATATTTTTCACTTTCGACCAGCGTGTCAGCGAAAAAGCCATAGGATAAAAATGAAATTGCGTAGCGTAGTAACAAACCCCGATCATTATGCACGCTAACAACATCCAGCCCAATTTTATCTCCCATAGCAATAAGCAAGGCTGCGGTAATGACGTCATTACTTCCACTAGCAGAGTAGGCAACTGTGTCCGTTGAACCAGCTGGTATTATGCCTAAAGTTAGCGATGGCCTCTTCAGAATACTGTTTGGGTCATTGGGACTAATACGGGCGTCCATTTGCGTCCTTAAAACAAGACCATTAACCAGTTCAGCCAACATTCCATCTCCTCCAACACCAATTATGCTAGCGTTAAAAAAATAAAACATCAGAAAAATTGGGATTAATATTGTTAATAACTTAATATACTGAATCATACACACCCATCATATTTTTCTAAGTTTATAGCCTGAATCATGTCTCGCGCATGATTCACCCTTTCGGTTTCTAAAGGAAAAAAAAAGGTATGTTACGTCAGAAACATTTAATTTTGAAATAACACTTGTTAAAGCAACTTACCAACGCAGTTCACTTTAATGCCAGCAATTTTAAATATTCCAGCTACTCTTTTGCTATAAATTTTTGGTCCCTTCTTTTTACCACCAATTGGATTGATGAAAACTAACAATGATTTTGGTCTATTCGAAGCTGAAAAATGGCAGGATATTGTTCATAAATATTACATAGTACTTACAGTAAAAATATAATATAGAAATTAATTACATTGAATTAGTTCCCTAATTAACATGATCCATTCCCGAGAACTCGAATCTTCTCCGGCGTAAAGAACCATATTCTTCATCCTCCATAAATACTTCCCTTTTGGAACGGCGTAGTATAGTTTGAGCGCTTGCGTATTCAGAGGCAGGAGTTCCGAAGAGACTTGAGATTGAGCTGTCGTTTCGACAGGATCTGCCTGTTGACAGTGACGACATTTTAAACCTTGACTTTGAGAACAATCGCAAGGTAATACAGCTATCACAAAGCGAATTGGGATCAAAATTGTATCTGTAAACGTGAAAAGTTTCTTAACCTGAATTCTAATTATCATTAATATTGAAATAAAAATTGTTAAAAACATACGTGTTGAAGATTCTTTCTCGAGGGACAATGTTGTAGGGGTTAAAGTAGATCTATAATTCTTCCCTTTATAACGAAATTGCCCTATATGGCAATAGCGTAATGGTTTTCCAACGTGTGATGCCATTAGTCAAATTTACTATCTACCAAGTAGCCACATCAAATGATGGAATATTTTCTGTATGAATATTAAAAGAACTTTGAAAAATTAAATTGACAACCAGTACCCAACAATGACCCCTAACAACAAACACTGGAACCAGTTCCATTGGAATTATCCTACAACCGACCATAGCTGTCATTAAATTCTCATCTACTACACAACTGACTAAAAATAAAAAATTAAAAAGCTAAAAAAATAAAATAAAAATGGCCAATAATATTCAGGTTTAAAGAAACTTAACCCCACAACTTTCCTTGTAAACATGGCCTTGAAATCCGGTTAAGATAATATTTCCTTACAAAACAAAATCCTTCACCCCAAAAAAAACTTCCTTTCATAGAAAAAATCTAATTTAAAAAATTATTTGATTTTTAAGTATAAAAACAAAATTACACGTTAAAAAAACCACCCCTTTAATATATATATTAAAATAAATACTAACGTTAATTTTTCGGTGCGAATAAACGTCAGAAAAAATCGACTTTCTTTGTTGTAAACGAGAAAAAGCTAGCGCGTGCGACTGCACCGAAAGTCAACGACAGGTACAATCGCGATTATCGCGTAGATGTACGAGACGGCAAACGAGGGGAAAATGAGGGTGGCGACCAAAAGGACAAAAAAAATACGTCAATTAAAATAAGGAGATTCTATTGGCTCGAATTTTCAAAAGGGGGAAGCCGAACTCTCACCCAGATAATTTCAAACTTCACTTGTCATTATTGTGGAAAGTTATCGAAGCGCAATATTGCAGTTACCGGTTTTCCCAGTTGGAATGCCCCTTAAAATCTTCACTTAGCAACACGAGTACACGACGGACATGCGGGGGTGGAATGGAAAGAAGGAATGACTATCAGCTGTTTCTTGACGCGTTTATAACCATTGGTCCCTCATTTTCAACTAGGTGACAGATCTAATCGAGATTATCCAAGTACTTAAGCTACTTCATAAACTAAAATTTAGGCTGAAAACAAAATACCGGAAATGAAAACGTTTTTTTTTTCGCGTCGCATTTGGTACGCTGAAACTGGATTTCGCTCTTTGCCCACAGCCATTTCAGCACGTTTATATTAATTCCAAGAGACCAAAATCAATCTATTTGTTTTCCGATTGTAACAGAATATGCAAAATTGACAATTTAAAGTGCGCTACCCAGTTCAAAAATGGGATATCTCAAAAGAAATTTAGCTAAAAAAATATTACGCAATGTTTTTTATTAAGGAAAAAATCTCTTTGGATAAATATTCGCTTAAGTCGAGTTACCTGGTTTTGTAAAAAATGTAACGAGTGTCGTACAACTACAGCGACTTCAAGTAAAGCTTACGCAAACCAAATGTGTCGATTAAACCGTAACCACACGTTTAGTCATAGACGATTGAGTATAGTATTTTTTAAGAGCAGGTTATAAAGCCACAGGTGCGATTACAAAATTTCTATATTATGTAATAAATGTTTTGGGGTGTCCTTTGAAGGGAAACTTATAATTCAATGAAAATGCGTAGTTGTAAATCGCTGTTAAAAACGCGTTTAAAAGGTCGAAAATGAATTTTGTAACATGCCTATAATTCTTAAGAGACGGGCAGAAATTTTGAGTTAAAAATAGATCTTTTCCTACTAATAGAAAGTGAAAACTATTCGCCTATCCCTAAGCTGCTCCTAGGTACACCTTTACTAACTTTCTTTTAATTTTATGCCTGCAAACCCCGGAAAAACTTTTTTTTTAAATATTTCTGGGCGGTCTTCCACGATTACCCATAAATGATATTCTTCCTAAAAATAGATTCCGAAAATCCCAAAACTAAGCAGAAATAGAACGATATATAAAAAAATCTTCGTTGAAAATGTGCATTTTGTTTGTGTAAATATAATTCTGTTTAAAGTCGTTGGTGTTACCATAAGTTTATAATACTTTATCACATAAGTGAGTCAGTTCCGTATATTTATAATTTTTACCATAAGTAACATAATAAGAATAAGTATGACAATTAACGAGATTTACAACCAAACTAATTTTCATAGTTATTGCGTAATCAAGATGTTTTCTCAGCACAGAGCCCTCTAGTGTCTAAAATATGCGAGACTTCCTCCAAGCCGAAATATCTGGTTTCCGATAGATAGGCGGAATATTAGGCTAAAATGATAAAAATTAAAAAAGTATTTCTCGGCGCCACAAGCTCATGTTTTTTTAATAACGCATGATTCACACGCGGGCTTCGAAACAAAGCCAAAGCCCCTCGCGACTCCAGAACGTGCTCTCCGATATTAGGCTTAAATCAAAAAGTAGTCATCCAAAACGGCAAGTCGCGAGTCCAAGTCACAGCTTGAAGAGAGTATCAGTGCCGAAAAAAGGTTCGGTTAGAAAATTAGCATTAAAGCTATAGAGTAGTATCACCTCGTAGCTTTGGCCATGGCTGCCATTTTAGGCGCGTTTTTTTCTCTATAGGAAAAAGCATGCGTTATGTAGCACTGACACTACTCTATAGGAAGTGTCATACTTATTGTTATTATGTTTTTACTGAGGGCCACTTTTTTTGTCTTATAATAAAAGAGGTAAAGAAGGCGAGGTTTAAATTTGATGGAACCAAAAAGAAATAATATATTCTATAAAATATTATTTAGTTGATCCCCCTAACAGATAAGAAGAAAGGTTGAAATTAAATTTATATCAAAAATCATAGTTAAGGTTTAGTTTAAAGACCAGCAAGAAAAAGAAATGTGTGCAAATACAATTATTTTCGGATCGAATAGAATATCAAATATTTGTTTAAATTGTTTTCTAGCCACGTTCAATACTAAATCGAATATTAAAAGGGTCGAATAGTTTGAATAATTTTCCGAGGTTTATTCGATTCGATTTGTATTTGGAGTAAGCAAATATCTTTCACACCCCTGGAAAATATGTGAAAATTCGTACTCGACCCCAGCTTAAACGTTGCACCACCACAAAACCGCTGACGCCTCCACTTTTCGACTAACAATAAAGGATCCTTGGAAATAACACTCGTCACCCAAAGACGGGAGAAGAAAGGATTACCAAACCCGATATTGAGCCCTACAAAACCAATAGAGACGACCTCGACCAATAAGAACTTTGGTGACGTTTTCACGTCACACAAAATAACCCTCAAATTGGAAATCAACAAAACTGTTGGGCAAGAAAAGTTTCCCTCTGAAGACAGAAACTAGCAAGAACTTAATCCGGGTTGCCATTTCCTGTTCTGTTATTTTCCAAAAATCTTTGAAGGAAAACATGACAATTTTGGAGATTACCTCCGCAACACATCACTAACTTTGCTAACTTGTAAGTAGTGTAGAAATATCAGAAGCCATAAGATGTTGTATTAACTTTAAATCATCAAATAAGGAACTTGTTATAAAGAACTGTCAATATAGATTAACTAGTGCTTTAAATTTATTTACATTTTTTTGCGGAGACAACCGAATTAATATTGAATATCACCCACAGTAACATTGTTAAAAGAATATCCCATGCCTTTGTAATATCGCTCTATTTAATTGTCAAAAAATCGTTCTTATATTAACCCTAAAAAAATAAGAAAAACGAAAAGCCCAGCTAAAATCCTATTAATCAATTTATATATAAAAAACCCCAACACACAATATCAGAATTAACGCCGTCAGCTTAAGGGGGAAGTCGGAGGTTTATATATTTTTTTTTCAAAAATAATAAACTTTATTTTGGTGCACATGACAACTAGGTCTTCGCACCATACACACCCTGATACAGACACTCAAAAACAAAAGAAAAAGAAAAAATATATATACAGAAAGATAAAAGTTGGCAGTCCTTTCTACTGTTTTCTCTTCTGTGTTTTTAACAAACAAAAAAAAATGACTCTATGTCTGCTTTGTGTTCTACTTGCGCTTTAAAAAATACTGGCCGCGCGTTTCGAGAAAAAATACTAGATGGCGCTGAAACTCGTCTCTTGGCAGTGTTGCCGGTAAATATTTTCGGCTGAACTTTACGGGCGAATTTAAAACTGAAAGCATTGATTGACAGCGAGTAACAATAGAGTTCTACCGGAGGATCGGACCATAGGTAATGCAAGGTCAAACGCTCCCCCCCCTCCCAAAGTTTCCTACGCTGCGATGCCGTCTTTCAGAAAGTAAAATGGTACTTAGACCACGTGCTTAGACCAAGAAACACGGTCTAAGAATGGACCAAAACAAATTCTGTTGTGAAATACTTTTATTTTTTAAAATGCGGCGATGAATGTCTTATATGCGTTTAACTAACAAGGAGACTACCCGAGGGGTAACTCATCGATTTTGTTTAAATTCAGGGATTATGTAGACCTTCATGTAACTTAAACCCCAAATGGAAAAAATGCGATGGGCTTTAGTTTTACCGAAAACGTTTTTGACAACTAAAGTAATATATTTATCTATGTAAATTAACATGGCAAATTCGAAGATTCTAAGGGTCCCCCCTCTTATGAAATTATTAAAAAAAATTTAAACAAAGGTGGTTAAATTTGGGTAAATATCTAATTTTGGGTAAATGTGTAATTTTTGGTAACTATCTAATTTTGGGTAAATATCTAATTTTGGGTAAATATCTAATTTTGGGTAAATATCTAATTTTGGGTAATAATTTGGGTAAGTACTTAAATTTGTGTAAATATTTTAAATCAGGTAAATATCTTTGGTAAATATTTAAATTTTGGTAAATATTTTAATTCAGCTTAATATGCAAATTTTGTAAATATTTAAATTTAAATATTGAAATTGAATTTAGGTAAGTATTTTAATTTGGGTAATAATTTAAATTTGGGTAAATATTTTAATTTGAAATATCTGAATTCGGGTAAATATCTAAGTTTTGGTAAACTTCTAAATTTGGGGTCATTCCACGACAAATCGACCAAATGTTTTAGAATTTACCACCCTACCTTTTTAGATTTGGATAAAAATTAGTCTTAAGGGTTATTCTGGTCGATAAAGCCGAATAAATTTGGGTAAAAATCTAAATTCAAATGGGTATATTGGGTAAATTTACTATAAATATCTAAATTCAGGTAAATTGGTATAATTCATATCAAATGTCTAAATTTGGGTAGATTGATCAGGTACTGTAAATTGGGTAAAATTTTATCAGCTACTGTGAATTGGATGAAATTTTATCAAGTTTTTAAATTGAATAAATTTCGATCAGGTTTTTTTTTTATTCAAGGAAGAAAGGGCTGATTGAGTCTGAGAAGACCGCGAGCCCGGGACACCCGTGGCGGAAGTATTCCGACCACCCGTTGGGGAATTGGTAGTCGTCCTCACACGACCATCCACAAACTCTGCCTCCCGGACGCCTGGGATTACAGGAGTGAGCCACTACTCCCGGCTTTCGAGCAGGTTATGTAAATTTAATTCGAAAATCTTTAATTCAAAGAATTTAGATAGAGCAACCATTTTTTAAACAAATATTATATTTAAAGTTAAACAATAATATTTAAGATAATTTTTAATTTTAATGAAATATTTGAATGTATTTATTATTAAATATAGACAAATTTAGACATTGACCCAATATTAGATATTTACCCAAAATTAGATATTTACTCGTATTTTTTTATAACATTTTACACCGAGTTTTACACGACACGAAGGCTTGAATTTCATCGATGGATAGCTGATATGAAATTTTCAAATGATACTGGGTCCTATGACGTTAGCGAGACGAGCAAAATACCCTGTTTTCCCAAATATTTCTAATTCTGCACTTTTTAGCCCCCCCATTATAGCCAGAGTAATGTTTGACTCGCCCTTTGCCCTTTCTTTGTTTATCCACCCCTTTCCTACCCTAAGGGACATTTTTCTACCTGCTATCGGCGGGTGGTTCGGTGGCCCGCGAGAATCCCTGTTGTGACTACCGAAAGATAGCGCGTACTCCTCCAATTGTCGTAATTCGTGGAAATGGGATTTTCATTTGTCGCTTAAGTGATTGAAACACAGTCTTCAAAAGACCTATATATTCCAAATATCTCACAGTAGCGACATCTCTGATCTTTCGATTTAAACCACGAAAAAGCGGTGGGGTTTCAGTAAAACAATAATTTTTAATAGTACAATTCATACGTCAACTTTGATACAGATTCATTAAATACCCTGTTTTTTTCTCTACTTTTCAAAGGTTCAACCATAGTTATCTGACAAGCCGTATTTTAATTATTATGACAAATAGAAAATTACGTTTATTCATTTGTATTTAATTAAATTTTAGTATTAGCTTTACGAAATGCACTCATTAACTACTTCCAACCTTTTACTTCAAAGCGCCGCAAACCGTTTATTTTTATCAGTATTAGTTATTCTGTAACTAGTTCAAGAAAAAACTATGTTTTTCTGAAC
The DNA here is from genome assembly GCF_980474605.1 of Leiobunum rupestre. Classification (NCBI taxonomy): domain Eukaryota; kingdom Metazoa; phylum Arthropoda; class Arachnida; order Opiliones; family Sclerosomatidae; genus Leiobunum; species Leiobunum rupestre. Next base: position 18,209,417 of record NC_143384.1, on the reverse strand, counting down.
TTAACTCAGACTTCCCCCTTAACTGGTTTTATTTATATGTTCTACGTCAATAAAGGGTGGTTTTTCAGGGTGGTACTCATAAGTCCAACTTTTCATAAGACCAGCTGTTCATAACACCAACTACTCATATCGCCAACGGCCCATAACACCAACTGCTGGTGTAATGAACAATTGGTGTTATGGGCCGTTGGCGTTATGGGATGCTCATAACGCCAACTCGATTTCGAGATACAGCGGCAGTTGGCGTTGTGGTCTGCTCATAACGCCAACTTGATTTCGAGATACAGCGGCAGTTGGCGTTGTGGTCTGCTCATAACGCCAACTTGATTTCGAGATACAGCGGCAGTTGGCGTTGTGGTCTGCTCATAAAGCCAACTCGATTTCGAGATACAGCGGCAGTTGGCGTTGTGGTCTGCTCATAACGCCAACTTGATTTCGAGATACAGCGGCAGTTGGCATTGTGGTCTGCTCATAAAGCCAACTCGATTTCGAGATACAGCGGCAGTTGGCGTTGTGGTCTGCTCATAATGCCAACTGATAAAACATCTACAATGCGTCTACTGTAGAGTTAAAACTCCTACTCAAACCACAAATTTTCGGGTGGTAACGACAAGTCACCTGAGAGCAATAACCACGTAATTTTTGTCGGGCATTTTGAGAAAAACGTATTAAAACATTATTTATCTCGTGTCCCTATTATAAAATTCTAGCTTCCCCCCTTTTCTTAGCATACCCATACTTAAATACTCTGTGGTTATTGTTTTATGCCTTCATTTAAAATGGTCTAATATGGATAGATAAGCAAATCCATTTTTAATTACTTTACATTTGCATTCATTAGCGACTTTGAAATAGTTTAAACTTAGTTAATCATCTAGATTTTATTGCTCAAGTAATTCAGATAGAAAATTATGAAAACATAATTATCCAGGATTTAAAACATTATTTGAAAAATAATATTTTTCCGATAAAATAACCGAAAAATGAATTCAAAATTTAAGGGCGATAATATTAACCGCAAAATATCAGCTTTAATCGAAAAATAGATTATTCTAATAACACTTAATTTTACATTAATTGAACTAAAATTATTTTTGAATAATTATTTAATTTATTTATCATATTTATGAATAGCTATGAATAATTTATTATTCATAGTTATTAATCATAATCTCTTTTTTCGTTCGAAAGTCAACTATCATGAAAACGGCCAAATCCGAGTTTTCTCGAAGGTTTCCCGCGTTTTTCCTTCGCTCATGAAAACGTAGGCCATAGAAGAGGGGGGAGGGGGGCCGCTCAAACATTGTTACTGAAGGGCAACATTTTGAAACTTGACTAACTGTCAGTGCCAAGGCTTACCGTTAAATTTTGTTTCTAAAATATGAATAAAATTCCTTAATCAATTGATTTTGTAGTAGTAGAGATATTTTTCTAAGAATCACGAGTCATTTTCTTCGCTGGTTAAATCGCGCAATCCCGGAAACGTTTTGTGGATCGAGTCAATGACAAATGTCTATCTCCTGATTGGCTCAAGTGATTACGTAAAACGCAGAAAGGAACCGCCCATCTTAGCCCCAGATGGTAGAAAGGGTAATGATATATTTCGATATTCATGGTTGAAATGAATACATTCATGACACTATACAATTAAATGGGACACTTACTTGTATCCCACTAATTGTAAGCAAGAAAATTGTTTAGTGTGAACAGAAAAATTGTAACAATAACTCCCACTTTTTCTGTTCACAATATACAATTTTCTTGCTTACAATTAGTTGGATACCGTTAAATAGAAGTTAAGAGAAGCACATTGTGAAAAAAACTAAATTAAATAAGACTTAAAACGGTTTTAAAATTCACAATTTATTTATTTAAAAAGTCCAACGTTTCGGAGGAACTCTTCCTCCTTCTTCAGGAATTTTTACCAGTCTGTCAATATAATGGCATAGAGGGTATTTAATTGCGAATACATGCCACCAACTTCCCAAAAAATAAGTGCTCTATCAACATTAATTCACCGCGCTTTCACCATTTCCTCCAATTCTTCCTTCCTCTCCTCCGAAATACAATTAGTTAAATCCATAGCTTTAAATCATTCTTTTTCGGAATCCCAGATAGATCACATAATAATAAAAATATCAAAAAAAAATTATCTAATACCGTCAGTTTTCAAACAACTCTAGCTCCTGAAGTTTCAGAACGTAAAAAATCTTTCATAACAGCATATGTATCCCTTTTTATCCTGGCTTCTCTCAAAAAAATAGCCAAAAATCTGAAATCAGTAGGTCTTGATCCTATTTATCTCCCACCACCCAAATTGTCGGCTTTATTAGGTGGTTTTTTTCCGCCTGTTCTGGGTTTTTTGAGCAGGTTAAAAAGTGTAGCCATATGACGTCATTTTACTACAATTCTGTCTTGACGAAAAAAACGAGTTGGAGTAGAAAGAGTTTTTAAAGGTTAAAGGTTATTAATAAAAAGTTTCCCATCATATTTTCGTGAAACGAAATTTAAGCAGACGACAAAACTAGATTACTCCCTCTACACCTCCTTTCGAGGAGGAGTAAAAAGTGTAACCCTAATACTCCGGAACAAGCGAACAAAATTCGGGACAGGGTAAATCATACCCCGAGAACAGGCGAATAAAACGTTTTAGGGTAAAAAGTTTACACTTTTTGTCCCCGGACAAGCGAAAAGAAACCACCTAATGTGTAATAACAAAGAACCAACTGCCCAAGGTTCCTAGAAAAAAGCAAAGACTATATAACGCTTCTCTTACTAGACAGGCGTGTTCTATGGCTCAACTTGCATACCGATTGTGGCTCCATCTCGACGCTGGCCCAAAATTTCCCCTAGCTTGAGCTGTGTTACTAGTGGCGCCTCTAGCCGCGGGTCCAAATATTACCCCAGCTTTTACAGTGCTACAGAGGTGTTAACAGGTTTTTCCTAGGAACACGCCTGTCTAGTAAGCGAAGCGTTATATAGTCTTTGGAAAAAAGCTACGCTTAGAATAGACCCACGATGAAAGTTGGGGGGCCGAAAATTAACATTTTTACCTGGCAACTCAGCATTTGGACGGAACATCCGTTTCCTTACTTCCGCCTGTATATTTCAATGGCGGTCACGTGGTTCAAAACGTCACAAACAGGATGTTCCGTCCAAAGGTCTCACTTAAGCCTCGTCTGCGGCCCCTCTTTTGTTATGGGTCTATTAGGTTAGCGCAAAAAGCCTCTTTTCAAACGAGAAAATATAAAACTCGCGAAGGAAGGAGAGAAAAGGGGAAAGACATCGACTTATTCCCCGAAAGAAACGTCACTGGATGTCAGACAACAAGTCGTCCCTGTTCCTTTTTTACGAGAATTTGAATCTTTGACTGCGCACGTGCGAGTAAGCCACACTGAGGCTAAAACCTGTTGGCAGGTGGGATTCCTTTACAATGGTGCTCTTGATACTTCTAGCACTGGTCACTTGACAGCGGAATTTAAGAAATGTCACTGATTTCAATAGATATACATCTGCCTCTATTGTTAGCCCCAAGAAAGTTTTTCGAAAAAGGAACAGTTTCAGTCTTCGTTTCTTCTTCCTTCGTATATTTAATAAGTATTAGTGTTTTATTTATAAATTTCATAAGTATTAGTGTTTTATTTATAAATTTCATAATTATTAGTGTTTTATTTATAAATTTCATAATTATTAGTGTTTTATTTATAAATTTCATAATTATTAGTGTTTTATTTATAAATTTCATAATTATTAGTGTTTTATTTATAAATTTCATAATTATTAGTGTTTTATTTATAAATTTCATAATTATTAGTGTTTTATTTATAAATTTCATAATTATTAGTGTTTTATTTATAAATTTCATAAGTATTAGTGTTTTATTTATAAATTTCATAATTATTAGTGTTTTATTTATAAATTTCATAATTATTAGTGTTTTATTTATAAATTTCATAATTATTAGTGTTTTATTTATAAATTTCATAATTATTAGTGTTTTATTTATAAATTTCATAATTATTAGTGTTTTATTTATAAATTTCATAATTATTAGTGTTTTATTTATAAATTTCATAATTATTAGTGTTTTATTTATAAATTTCATAATTATTAGTGTTTTATTTATATATTTAATTATTAAGTGTTTTATTTTTATATGTAATAATTATTAGTGTTATTATTATATATTTAATAATTAATAGTATTTTATTTATATATTAAATAATTAATAGTATTTTATTTATATATTTAATAATTAATAGTATTTTATTTATATATTTAAAAATTAATAGTATTTTATTTATATATTTAATTGTTAATAGTGTTTTATTTTTATATTTAATAATTAATATGGTTTTTAAATAATTACAATTAATTATGTATATCAAGTCAATATTTCTTAAGAAGTCAAGTTATATTGAAACTAAAATAGTTTGCTAAAATTGTTGCTAAAACCTGGTGTTGATTAGATTAGTGTATTTTACTTTACTATCGTAGCATTTGTAATGAGTCTAATGACTTCCATAGTCTACGTTTTCATGAGCGAAGGAAAAACGCGGGAAACCTTCGAGAAAACTCGGATTTAGCCGTTTTCATGATAGTTGACTTTCGAACGAAAAAAGAGATTATGATTAATAACTATGAATAATAAATTATTCATAGTTATTCATAAATATGATAAATAAATAAAATAATTATTCAAAAATAATTTTAGTTCAATTAATGTAAAATTAAGTGTTATTAGAATAATCTATTTTTCGATTAAAGCTGATATTTTGCGGTTAATATTATCGCCCTTAAATTTTGAATTCATTTTTCGGTTATTTTATCGGAAAAATATTATTTTTCAAATAATGTTTTAAATCCTGGATAATTATGTTTTCATAATTTTCTATCTGAATTACTTGAGCAATAAAATCTAGATGATTAACTAAGTTTAAACTATTTCAAAGTCGCTAATGAATGCAAATGTAAAGTAATTAAAAATGGATTTGCTTATCTATCCATATTAGACCATTTTAAATGAAGGCATAAAACAATAACCACAGAGTATTTAAGTATGGGTATGCTAAGAAAAGGGGGGAAGCTAGAATTTTATAATAGGGACACGAGATAAATAATGTTTTAATACGTTTTTCTCAAAATGCCCGACAAAAATTACGTGGTTATTGCTCTCAGGTGACTTGTCGTTACCACCCGAAAATTTGTGGTTTGAGTAGGAGTTTTAACTCTACAGTAGACGCATTGTAGATGTTTTATCAGTTGGCATTATGAGAAGACCACAACGCCAACTGCCGCTGTATCTCGAAATCGAGTTGGCTTTATGAGCAGACCACAACGCCAACTGCCGCTGTATCTCGAAATCGAGTTGGCTTTATGAGCAGACCACAACGCCAACTGCCGCTGTATCTCGAAACCGAGTTGGCGTTATGAGCAGACCACAACGCCAACTGCCGCTGTATCTCGAAATCGAGTTGGCGTTATGAGCATCCCATAACGCCAACGGCCCATAACACCAATGGCCCATAACACCAATTGTTCATTACACCAGCAGTTGGTGTTATGGGCCGTTGGCGTTATGGTCGTTGGCGTTATGGGAATTTTTAGTTGGGGTAATGGGGAGTTGGCGTTATGATCCTTACCCGGTTTTTCATATGGAATTTCCATTGTCAACCATCCATCTTCCTTTCGCTCGAAGTTGGCCGTAAACTGCTCGGGGACCGGGTTATAAGTTTTAAGGCTTTATCATAGCCTTAAACATTAAAACTAATAATTTTGGCCCGTTCCCGAGCAATGTAGCCTAATGTCTAAATACGAATTTCGTCAAATTTGCAATACTTTACGAAATCGATTTGATATCATTTTCTAGCCCCGTAAGTTTAACTTCTCCACGTAGCGGTGCGGGGCGGCAGGGAAAAAATTGTACCCCTCTCCATCCGTGCCAAATAATTTTCACGTGACAAAACGCCGCGTTGGTTTCCGGGTTTCTCATTTTGCGTCTTCGCGCAGTTTTTTTGTGGTTTTTAAAGTTAAATAATTAAAAAAGTAACCTAAAGGTATAAAAGCTTTTAAATTGCAACTACTTTTTGGGATTAATTAAAAGTTAAATAAATAAGTTGCTAACTTTGCTTTTAAGTTTAAACTTAGAGGACCTGACAGAAGGCCAAGGCTTATCTTAAATAATGTAGCTGTTAATTATTTTAAAGTAGTTTAGTGTTATTTCGTTTAGTTACTAATTAAAAATGGCTGAGAATGAAGCGGCGAAAAAAGGGGTTTGTTTTTCGAAGCTTCATTATCCTTTTTAATCTTTTAAATTATCAAAATTCTTCAATTTTTTTTAATTGGTGGGCAAAATAACATGGCTTTTGTTAATATTATTTAGCATTATAATGGTTATTTTTCTTTTAGGTTATTTTTAGAATGGAATTTTAGATTACCTGGAATGGAAAATTTTCTATAATAATCAACGGGAAGAGCTTGATTTTGGTGGTAACAAAATGGACAACACCAGCACTGGATCTAACGAATATAAACCATTATTCAATACAACAATCGATCGACCCCTTTTTGGGGTTGACACACGTAAAGTGAGAACTACAATTTTGTCATGTTTAATGAATTAATTTGTTAATTATGGGAATGTTTGTAGGAGAGAATAGCTAATTTGGCCATAGGATTTACAACGTTCATATTAGTTGTGGTAAATGAGTTTGTCTTTAAGCCTAAACCTAAAATTAAATTGTAAACTAACAAAAATTTTAATTCAGTCCACAGTTATCACATCATTTTCTATACATAACTGGAGCCAATGGGGTATAAACGTTTTTTTTGCTCTCTGTATAGTAATTTTAAGTTTGGGACACTTATTATTGGTAAGAAACACAAGTACATTCTAAAAGCACATCAAATTGATATAAATCTATATATTTTCACTTTTTTCAGATATATTGGTATAGTCAAGGTGATTTAGATCCAAAATTCCGCAACCTAATCTATTATAATTCCTTCACGATAATATTATTCTGTATTTGTGCATTGGTGTATTTCACAGAGGTTTCGGATAAATGACAAATTTAAAAAGGCCATACATAAAAATAATTCACAACATTTTAAGCGTGAGATATGATAGCTGTGATAAAAATTGAATTAATATGTTAAAAAAAAATTAATTGTCGAATTGCCATGACAACGCTATGTCTGATAAAAAAACCTCAAAAAGTCCAGTATTGAACTATTGTTATGTATAAAAAGCCCAAAAAATATTTGTGTAAATTTCGAGAAAGTAATTTAAAATTTTAAAGAAGAAAGCCTTGGAAGTTTGCTTTGGAGGAGTTATCAGACTAAAAAATGCATAACTGAAGATTAAAAATGTAAATATACGCAGCATAATACATGTTTCTCCGCTACTTTTTAATTGCCTAACTTCCAGTGTATTTGTTTTTACTGTTTATAAAAATTAAATTTATTTTGGATTTGTATAACTACGCTATTATAAATGTGCCTTTTTCTTAAAATGCGGGACAATGTGTAAATAAAATTATTTCTTAACAGTTCAAATTTTATTACACATCCTAATTTTTTACTATAATATTAAATCAATATCATCTATACCTTTAAACATTCCCATCCATAACAATCTTCGGAAGACACAAGACATTATCTTTAATTGCGGCACTAATGGACTCTGATACAGATCATTGTCAACTGCTAGATGGACTCTTAACGTGATCCAAAGAATCTTTGTCAATATCAGAAGATGATCCGCTAGCTGCCAACATCACGTCTGAAATTCATATAAGAAATAGTAAGGATTCTACTTGCATTAAAAATAGATGTTTCTATAAATTAAAATGAATAAAAAGCAAAGAAATAGAATATGTTGCCTCTTATGTCAGTCTTTTACTTTAACAAGTCTAAGAGCACATGGTACAGTCGCCAGAGGATTATAGGTTTATCTAGAGCATGTGCGAAGAATATACTAATAAAGCTCTGTTTTGTGACGTAAGAGCAACATATTTTTTAATTTTTTATTCATATTATTTTATAGAAACATCTATTTGCTGGTTAAATTAACCAATAATTAGAATGACAAATTAAACAATTAAAGAGTCCCAGAATGGTTTGAAATTGGGCTTAAAAAATTCCAAAATTTTATAGGTTGTATCTGCTACTATCAGGTACAGAAATTCCACAAAATTGTTCTTTGACCATTTAAGGACCATTCTATGAGAATTGTTCTCATAGATTTACAACCAATGATAAAATAAGAAAAATCTTCCACCTCTTGAAAACCTTTAATAATAATCAGTTAAGCTAATAGCCAAAGCAGCACCCTAGGCCCAACTCACCTAGGGACTTTTATTGCCTTTAATTCCGGTGGCCGTGTGAAATTGGGTAAGAGGGTGGTGAAATTTGGTAGGAGGGTGGTGAAAAGCCCTTCATGCCACTAGAGCCAACAGCTCCCTACACTCACTATATAAGTTTTTATCGAAAGGGGAAATACACTTTGAACCACTTCCCAAGTAAAAGTTTTCCTTATATCGTTCTGGTTCTTAAAGATTATTTTTCATTGCACAGCTCCGGTTTTTCAGAATAATTGGAAGCTTTGAAAGGAAACACGTTCCGGTTCGTGAATAAGTCCATTTCGAGCACTGCTTTTAACCAGTGGGGAGAGAACTTGCAAACTCTACACTCCGAGTTTTAACTCGGTGTCACTAGCTGGGATAGAACTGGCTCCTCTTACAGCAAGACCAAAAGGTTAACCACTCCACCTCACCTACTATACAGATAGCGCCTTATTATTTCATTGGTAGTTTTTACAAGATGTATTTATTCCAATAAGTCTTGATGACACATGTTTTAAAACTAAAAGCACTCTTTGTCTACTTAGATGACTTCAAAAGCTCAGTTAGTTCTTATATCACCAATATAAAGTAAAATAATCAACCAATTGGAATGTTTTTTACCCATTACCCAAATCAGAACTACAATTACAGCACACATGATGAAAATAAAATATCTACCTGACACAATGAGTCTGTTTCCCTTATCATCCACAAAATCACTTTCTATATGACTTGCATCATCATCGTCATAGCTTTCAACATGTTGAAAACTCTCGTCGGAATAGGCATGATCATGATCATCATCGTCATCCAAATCATCTTTCTCCTCCTCTAAACTTATAGAGCCTGAATTTGAACTCAAAGGCATGACCAGCGAATCTGGACATCCGGGTGTTGAGACCAAAGACCCCAAAATAATTTGAGGATTGGCATGCAACTGCAGGCCCATAGTTTCCGTCATTTGCAAATTATCCTGAAAATTTTAAATTTAATATTTTTATTGTCTAAATACTCTTAAGCAAAGTGTTTTCTGCGTTCAGTAACTCTCAACTAAGTATCTGAAAAATTAATTTTCGTTGAGACTGTTGCTTTTTACGCTTGTTTTTAATTTATAAAAAATATCTTATGTTGCGGCGTCTGCAGCTAGCCTTACTCTGTGCTGCAACGTCACATGACCATTGTGCAACGGAAAAACCTGCTCTTACAGCCAATGACTTCGTTGATCAACGGACGGCCAACGTGGCATCAAAACCAGAAGTCAAAAAAACCGTTCAGTAAAAAACCGCTGACCATTGAGCTCAGGGCTGAGCTTTTTTAGAGTTACTAAACGCAGCCATAATATTGGTAATTGTACCCCAACAGATTGAATGATAATTTGACCCGGTCCTACAGTAGCTGTCATTGGCAACGTGGTTTGACCGGTATGAGTCAAGAGGAAAGCTTGTTCGGGAGTTAAAGCATTGGGATTAGGTTGTAAACTTTGCGGCAATACTCCAACAGTTTGAATAACAGTAGGGGTCATTCCTAAAGTTGCAGTCGGCCCTAACAGACTAGACAAATCACCAACTGGGTTCGTAGGGGGTGTAGTAGTTCCGATAGAATTGATGAAATCTGCAAAATAAATTTTTAGTCTAAGATTGTGAAAATTTGAAAGCGGTATCTTACGTGTCGCAGTCGTTAATGTTGGTCTGGTTAAAATCGGCCTAGTTGGTATTGAGACAATAGATGGATTGCAAGTTGTTATTGGTTTTACTTGTTGAACCATCGTGACGGCCGATACTAGATTGCCACCACTTTTCTCATCTTTGATACAGACCTTTTGAGCGTAATGTTTGTAAAGATAGTCGCACATCTCTAAAAGAAAAGCGATTTATGATTCCAAGATCAGTTTTAAACGATGGCATTTTTTAAACATACCGGGAAACGAATTTAAGGCTTCTTTAGGACAATGTCTTTTAAGAGCCCAAAATTTGCCTCTAAGCCATTGTGGAGATCGTACACTAGTCCAATTTTTAGACATTTCATTCCAATCAATCAAAGTTTCCTCACTGACATTTAAACTGCACACTCTGGAATACATTTAAATATAGAAAAAAATTTCCTTTTTACAAAAACAAATCACCATAGACCTTACTTGCATATAAGAGCAATATCATCTTCACGACTCCATATAGTCCCTCCGGCTTCTTTCCAATTGAGAAAATTTAGCCATTTTGTGCGGCACTGTTTTTCAGATCTAGTTCCTACTCTTTCTGCCACAGCAGCCCAAGAAAGTCCGGATGAAATCATTTCTCCAGGAACCACTTTTGCCAAATCATAAACAGCCTCGGCTAATTGGCGTTCTTCAATTGGAAGCCATTTCCCTTTCATCGAAAATAATTTAATTAAATCTTTAAAGAAATGATCAATGGAATATGGATTTTGTTTCTATTTATAACAGTGAATGAATTATAATAATTTATACTTTCTATAACAATTTAAAGCCCCTCAAAATTCAGCCATCAACTCTGTGCAAGTTTGCAGAAAATATAAACTATTGCATATCTCTTTAACAATTATAAATAGAAAGTAAATTCAAAAGGCATTTATTATTTATTGCCAAGTTTTTTTCAGTTAAGTTAAGACTGAATGGATGGTAAAAAAAGCTTAGGTAGAATGAAAAACTTATATAAACTCACCTTGATTGCAATTTTCTTTCAAAAGTCTGCAGCGATCTTTTATAGAGGAGGCACTCCGGCCCATCGCTGTTCCAATTGTTTGCCAATCATTACCATGAATAGAACGCAATCTGAAAAATATTCAAAATCAACATCCTTCTGTATAATTTCAAGTTTTGAAAGAATATGTACTCTTTTAACTGTTCCAACTCTTCATCTGTATACTTTCCGATATGATTCTTATTATCATACATCCTTATCACACGACGATAAACACTAAACAGTGGTCTATTAAGACCTTTGGCAACAGTGCGATAAAAATCTTTCCTTTCATCCTTGCTCATTTGAAATATCACAGTTGCTGGGTCAGTAATATCATGTTCTTGACAATAAAGTTGAATATTATCTTGCAATAAGTCTATTTCTTCTTTGGACCACATTCCTTGCTTCCATAAATGGCCTTTTAAGTACATAAAAATCATTCAACATACATAAATACATAATTTATGCAATAAAAAATAAAAACTACCTTTCCTCTGCAAAGTGGTTTTATCTTCGCGACTAGTAAACCAAGCTTGGTTTATATCAGTGTCTTTCGAAGTTTCCCCCACAAGTTGACTAGAGACCAACTCATTAGCTGGAATTAGAGGTTGCGTCATGTTTGGATTTATACTCAAGCCAGTCAATATGAAAGTTTGCCCATCTTGTTCTATACAAAGCCTTTTAGCAGATGGTTCCCCTAACTCATTACTTATTGGTTTACTGCCTAAATTACCAGGAAATTTTAACACATTCCCTTCAAGAATTTTGAAAAATAAGATTATTTTATTCATTACAATTTTAATATATTCAAAATAAAAAAAATTACCATCAGAGGAGACTAGCATTATTTGTTGTCCCATATCCATAGTTGGACCTACACAACCAGTGTTGGGAAATGTAAGATGAAGTTCTGCTGGCATGGATACACTTTGCGAAAGTACGGTGGGAACCATTCCCTGCAACTCAATATCTTGATCACTATCAGAGTCGGAAAACTCTGACTGGCACAGACTTTCATCACAAAGTTTGAAATCAGATTCCTCCACTTCCATTTAATGACTGGGCTACGAAACCTAGCCTAAAAGCATGAAATACCATTAAATTTATTTATAAAAATAAAAATTCTATTACTTCATTAATTATAAAGTACGATAAGCCTTGTCAATGTCATAAGAGACGCGGAACGTAGAAATATTTATAAATAGCATACCTCCATTTTGGATTGTACGCTAAGCCTTTCCCTTAATTTTTAACAATTTAATATTAAGAAAAACAAGGAAGATTTCAATCAATTTTATTCAAATTATTTAAATCTCGTCTAAAATCTGAACCACCAGAGAGTAGGACATCCCGGAAACATCTATTTTCAAAAATACTTGCCCGTTTTCAGTCGGGTATTTCAGAAAGATCCAGGATGTAAGATTTTTTTTAGATAAAATTAAACCCCCACGCGGCAATGCGGGAGTCAAACCCCCCCCCCCCCCCATGAGATTCGGCTTCTCCCTGTACACCGATGGTAAATTTTGTGAAAAATTCTTTTTTCACTTCGTTAAATTAATGCAAATATACTTAATCCTTTGAGCTTAGTTCATGCCTTGGAGAAGGTAAATTGACTACAAATTGGGGAAATTAAAAATTCATCATTCATTACGACGTGGTGTTTGGACTACCGTTTGCTAAAAAAGTAGACGAAATTCTTTTGCAGATTTAATTCAAGATTTTTATTTACATAAGCTACTATCTATCAATACCATTATTAATTTCCAAATCTGTTTCGAGTAAAGTGGCGATTCTTCTACCTTTCATATGGAAAGGGCTTTTGCATTCTAGGAATTTCATATCGTTATTGCAGAACTTTTCCTTCTCCACGAGCAGTCGAAATATCCAAAAAGATTTTTGGTCACAATTAATTGGATTATCTATTGATAAATTTAGAGGTGTATCACAAAATCATTAAAATTTTATTTAATAGGCGTTTCCATAAAACATATTCAAGGAAATTTCCTTAATACGTAAAAAAAAAGCTACCTGGTTAAAAGGTAACACTTTTTGAATACCGTACAAGTGAAAAGTTTCCATTACTTCAACAAGCACTATACAAACAGTAAATTGCAGGTCCTGGCTCTCGGAAATATTACTTCTTGGCAATTTCCTTGAAGACGTTTTATTGAAGCGTCTATTAGAAACTTACTAGCTAGTAACAGAGATCTCAATGGAGGTACCAACGGTCTAAACATTTCTTCTTTGAAAACAGATAAACGATTATAACTCAAATTTATTATCCATATATTAGGCATTTCTTGAAATATATCGTCTGGTAGAAATTCGATAAAGTTATGGCTAAAGAAATCATAAAAAATTCAGTTTGGAAATATAATATAAGCATGAATGTAGTCATTTCTACCATGAATATCGAACTATATCATTACCGTTTCTACCATCTGGGGCTTCGATTGGCAGTGCCTTTCTGTGCCAATCAGGAGACTAGTCTTTTTCGATAACTCGATGCACAATACGTTTCCGGAATTGCTCATTTTAACCGTCGAAGTAAATTCCTGGTAGCCATAGAAATCTATGCTGGTAACTACTAAAAAATCAGTTGATAATAATAAATAAACGTATTTGCTCAAAATATTTTGATATATTTTTGTTCAATCTAAACGATGCGACTTTAATAATTAATAATGGAACTAGGCAAATTTCCCAATCACTTTTGAACGATTGCACGTAACCAACGTCACAATAACCAAGTCCGTCCTAACCTAGCGACTGAGGGTTGACTACCTAATGCAGTTCGAAATTCATGGTAGAGCTGAATAAACTCATAATATAACCCAACCTAACCCCTGTAGCAAATTAGAGTCGGCAAAAGGTACTAAACACTAAAGTCGGCCGACCTTTGGATTTAGGGTGGAAATGTCCTAAGGATAAAAGGGTCGGCCGACTACAAAACGTCGGCTCTTTACCGCCTTTTAATAGACCTAAGAACCGACTGCGAAACGACGTCGGGCTGACTTTATATTAATGCTTATTTCCGACCCAAAACTGATCTAATTATTAAATGCCGCGTTTTTCGAATACAAATAAGTTTAAAGGAAAAATAAAAGTGAATAAAAAATTATCTCAGAAAATCATCAAATAGTCAGAAAATAATTCAAATATCCGCTTTTCCTAAATACATATGGTCTGTTTCATAAAGTTAATGTCAAATCCAATAATTAAATGTGTCTATTTTTAAGTCGGATAATGGTCGGAATACTGACCATAAATAGTCCCAAAAATGGATTTACGGTTTTAGTGTCGATAAACGTTCGGACGTTTTTAGGTCGGCATTTGGTCGGCATTTGGTCGTCGACTATAAAGTGACTTTACGACCGTACCCCGACCCTAAAAGGACTTCATGTGCTACAGGGGAAGCTTATTTATTACCTCAACTCTATCCACGTGAGTTGGTTAGCTGGATTTGGAAAAAAACGCCTTTTGACGGTTGTAATTTGATTATCGGCCATGTCGAACACTGTCAGATTGTCCATACTTCTGAAGACTGAGGTGATTCCTTTCAAATTGCACCCCGAAGCGGTAAAGCTGGTCATGCCTGTTATTTTCCTCAAGCTGTACCATCCGACGATTCTCTTGACCTTGGAATTGCAAGTAAGGTCCACCATTTTAACATCGGGCAATTTCGACCAGTCCCAGAGGTCGACGTTTGTGTCCATACAGTCGAACTGTTCCAATGATATTACGTTACCATTTAACGCGTTCTCATTTTCATTTTGGCCCATCAAAGAGCCTAATTTTCCATCTTTAAAACGGAATTTACAGTATTTACTACATTATTGTCAAATTCAATGGAAAAACGGATATTAAGGCGCTTACCACGTAATGCCACGCCCGTAACGTAGATCCCTTGAATAAGATTTTGAGGTAAAGAAACCAAATTGAATTCACTTATCTCTAACATGTTGATTTTGATGTTTTGGAACTTTCGAACCTCGGTCATTAGAGTGTCCGTATCGTTGATGTTTTTACAGTTGACGAAAAAGGACTGCTCACGCCAGTCGCTCGGTTCGCAATGGCAAAAAGAAGACACGACATTGAGGGGACATTTCAACTCGATGTTCTTGCTGCCAGATTTAGGGGCGACGTACGTCAAAAGTACGCAAATAATATACCAAATCGTAGGTTTATACGACATTGATATTTTAAATGTAAAACGTCGCTGAACCCCTTATATATTTCCCAAAACCTGGCTAAAGGCCACGGTTTAAATTTTCTATTTTTACGAATCCTTATGTGTTCAGCCGTTTCAAAACGTCAGTTGAACAAACTTGGAAAGACTCGTTAAACTATGACAGTTTGAAACAAATGCAATATCGTAGATCATAATGAACATGTATTTAACGTAAATACATAAATAATTTTATTTTCTGCAAAATTACATTACAGAACTTATTTCAATTTGCAAAAACATTCAAAATAAAGAAACTAATTAATTTAGTCTATTATTATAATTGATATCAAACTCCAATTCGCCAGCGGACAGGGATTTGAGGGTTCTGTTGGCCAGCTTGGGTGGAGTGGAGCATTTTAAATGTTCGAAATCATTGTATCTGTGCCTTCCACGTTTGCTTGAAGTTTCGATAGTAACAATTTGTGTTATCCATGTTAAGCTATTGTCGCAATGCAACGGGTTACCTGCGTAAGGACAAAATGTATATGGTGAAAATTGGAATTGGTAATTATAATCAGCTGGGCAATCAACGCTTCAATGAAATCCACTTCTATTTTAGCTTTGTAGCCAAATTTAGATCACTGAACAAATATTCTCCAAATAGGTTACAAGATTCGTCTGCTTAGCCAATAAGCCAACTCCAATCCATTTTTTTTTATAATAATAATCAGCTAGGCTAATATCATCTAGCGACTTTTATTGCCTTTAATGCGTAGGATGGTGGTGGCAAGCTCTTCACAGCTCCCTGCACTAACTATGACCTTTAATCTCTATAAGTATTTATGGAAAGGGGAAACCGAAGAGCTCGGGGAATACTCCTTTAATCTGTGGGGAGATAACTTGCAGACTCAACGCAAAAGGAGTAGTTCCGAGTGTTCACCAGGCCCGTAGCCAGAGGGGGGCCAGTACGGGCCAGGGCCGTCTTAAGGCATGGGCTAAATGGGCTACAGCCCAGGGCCCCCCGCCAGTTTTGGGGCCCCGGAAAGGCCAGCCATACAGTCTCTACTCTAGGGATAAGGGTTTAGTTGGTTAAATATTATTTATGCTAATTTAATATTATGTATCTTTTAGTTACGTCTAAAGTAATTTGACTCATCGCCACATCGCGTATCCTACGGTACCAACAATTTCTAAAACTTAAGAGAGAGTCACTGTCAGTAAAAATCTTATTTTCAGTAGGCCTATGTTATACTTTTGAAATGAAAAGTTTTGGTTTGATTATTGTGTAGGTGAATTTAGATAACGGACAAACAAAGGCTAACCGTTGGGGATTGCAAAGGTCTTAAGAAATAATTTAGCCCAGGGCCCCAAAAGGTCTTAAGACGGGCCTGGTACGGGCGGCGCCCGTACTTCGATCTCTTTCGCCCGACCTAGCCTTTTCTGCAACTCAACTCCGACGCCCCCTTTTGGGACAATTCGCCCCTCCTAAAATATGGTTCGCCCGCTCCATATCGATGTCCTGGCTACGGCCCTGGTGTTCACCCAGTGCCTAAATTTGGGATCGACCCCGGCTCCTCTTGCTGCGAGGCAATAGTCCTCACCACTCCGCCACCCCACTTCTTTGGAAACAATTATTTACCTCTAAATTGAAAACCGTTCATAGTAGGCCAAGATGATTGAAACCAATACTGGCTAATCGTGGTCAGTTGATTGTGAGACAAATCGACGTAACGCAACTTCGGCATTTCTTGGAAAGAATCGTCAGGAACGTAGGTAATCTTGTTGTGGCTGTAGAGTAAAGTAGCGAATGAGTACGCTTATACACAGTTAGAAAAAAGGGTTTCCATGGTTTTAATTAGGGTTTGCTTTGGGTTTAAAAAAGGTTTAGAAAAAAATTATAAACCCTTAAGGTTTATTGTTTTGGCAACTTGCATGGTTTGAAAAGGGGTTAAATGTTTAAAGGAAACCCCTATAGGTCAATGGAAAACCCTTAGGATTCCCATTAAAGAACCTATAGAAAAAAAATAATAATGTATCACTTTTTAAAACCCTTTTCAAACCATGCACGTTTTAAACTATCTCACGCCATCTACGCCGAAATTTGATATAAAGCCGTATAATAAATTCATAAAACGTAAAGGAAGACTGACTTTCCCCAAAACGGTTTCTCTAAACATCGTTACAATCATACATCTTACGGTGGTTCTGTGGTAAAACACCCGCCTGTCGTGCTAGAGGGCTTGTGTTCGAAACGCGCCCGTTTGCAATCGCCGAAATTTGTTATAAAGTCGTAAATTAAATTAATTAATTTAATCTATAAATACAAACCCTAGGAAGTGTCAAAGGGTTTGAAAAGAGTTCAAAATATAAACCGTGTTGTGTCGATTGTCTGTATTTACTTGGTTTTGTTGCAAACCCTAGGAATTTTTTAAAGGGTTTTTATAATGGTTCAATTTATAATCATAAAAGTGCTCATTTTTAAGCCTTGTTGGTTTGAAAATTTCCGTTAAAGGGTTTTGGAGGGTTTGAATTTGTCGAATTTTTTTTAAGAACCTTGGGGGTTTATAATCAAACCCTTTTTTCTAACTGTGTAATTATATAATATATCTTTTTACGAGATAAGTATCCAGCTAAGACGCAATAAATTAAATATGTATCTTCGCGGGCTCATGGTAGTTTTCAAAAGGCGCCTAAATAAAACCTCTTCAAGGAAATCACCAAGAAGAAATATTTCCGAAAGCGAGGACTTGAAAGTTACTGTTTATATAGCGCACTACTACCCATGCTGGATTTGTCACCTGTCCGGGCTTGTGGACGCTGGCGTGAGGCATTCTGATGAGACCACCGGTGTAGTAGGCTGTTGATACGCTTGGAGCACCGGTATATAACTTTCTGACCACATGTTTATATAGCGCTTGTGGAATTAATAGAAACTTTTCACCTGTAAACAGAACGTCTGGTTTTTGCTAAGCCTTAATATGTCAAAAAGCTACCTGGTTAAAAGGGAACACTTGTTGCATACCGTACAGGTGAAAACTTTCCATTATTTCAACAAGCACTATATAAACAGTGATTTGAAAGTCCTGGCTCTCTGAAATATTACTTAGCACACATCGTATCACTACCCAAAATATACCGCATGTATTACTCCTCCTGTAAAAATTTCATTCCCCATATTAACCAAACTTTGAAAAGGTTTCGAAAAATAAACAAAAACCGGCGAAGGTTCGTATTTCAATGAAAAAGCATTAACCTACCTTAACATGATGTTCGCTAAATCAGGCGCTGGTTTGGGAAAGAAATCTCTTCGTACGGACTCGAGTTTATTGAAAATCATGATGACGTTGGATAGTTCCTTCATATTGGACAAAGCGCTCTTTTCCAATTCAGTCATATTCGTGTCCGCGATGGTGAAGTACTTGATGTTGGTAAGATTGGACAGGGACTCCCAGTTGTCGAACTTTTCGATCGATGTAAATTGAAAGTCTATTTTCTCCAATTTCTTCAACCCGAGCAGAACACTGAAGTCCAACAACTCCATGGAATGGACTCGATGACTGTACAAACTGGTCATCGTATCTTCGAGACCCTGAAACGGAGAGGCGTCGCTCGGGTGGGCCAAGGTCTTCAAGTGACCGTCGTATATTTCAATTACTTTGACCTGGATATCTAAACCAAGGGAAATTAGCTTTAATTATTGAGAGGGTTACGTTTGGGGTCGAGCATTTGTCTTTTACGCGTACGTCAAATGAGTGGTAGCAATGCAATTAACGTTCACCGTCAAGTTTTTAGGAAAAGGGAAAACCCATGAAATTGAGGGAAATTCCTTAAATTAGTGGGGAGAGAACTTTGCAAACTCAACGCGGAAGGAGTTGTTCACACAACAGAAGGCGAAGCCGTTAGAGGTTCGATTTTAATGCTTTTATTTTTACTAGATGGCGCCAATTTAAATCTTTGGGGAGAGGGTATTGGAATTAATTATTACTGATTTAGTTAAAAAAGACAACAAATAAATATTTTTAAGTAAAATCTATACATAAAAGTGAAAATAAAAAATCGGCTAAAGAAACACGAAAAATATATTTTTCGCGGTTTAATTTAAAATTATCTATTCGGTAATTAAAAATCGGCCTCTAACGGCGTTACCTCAGTGATAGGATTCCTTTTGTTATCAAACATGCATCGTTCTTTATCGTACGAGAATTTTGACTACCAGGGTGACGCAAAAGAGGTAGCGGTATTAGTACCTTTGAAGATTCCACTAGGTAAATAAGGCATTGTTAAATTCTTAAGCATCAAAACGGAAATTTTCATCCCGGAGAATTTCGCAAATTGTTTGGCCATGGTCTTCATATCCGTTAAATTCGAACAATAGACTTCCAAGTATCCGTTATTTCGGGTTGACCTGTTGGTACATTTACAATTCGGGATATCGTGCTCGGGCGGGCACGGCTTCGTCGTCTCGTTCGACGCCAAAGCAATTACTATCGTTGAAAATAACCATAAGAATACTGTTTCCCAAAACGCGCCTTTAGAATTACGTATCATGGCTGCAGTAGTCGCGCTTACGCCCGTTAGATTGTAAAAAGACACTCAAATACGTGGTTGATTCCGGTACTGTCGTGGCATTGCAAAATACGTCGTCACAGCTGATCAAATAGTATGTTTTACATTACATTAATTATTATTGGCAGTTATTCAAATTTCAATTTGCTTCCGTATATATTGCAACTGTATAGTCCAGGAAAAGCGATTTAATTTGATCCGGGACCAAAGACCTTATATGTTAATTAACGCGATAATTAGTTTAATTCCTCGAATTTATGAAATAAGTATAATAATGTCTATTTAAAACATTTTTTTTTGCATTTTTGGGGTATTTGCATACTCACCATTTGTGAGAGAAATGTTAACTTTCTTAGATACTATATCACTTTAATTTAATAAGATTATAAATAAGTGTGACCAGAAGTCTGTAATCAAATTAGATTAGTATAACCATGTGTTTAATATAATTCCATTAGTATAACCATGTGTTTAATATAATTCCATTAGTATAACCATGTGTTTAATATAATTCCATTAGTATAACCATGTGTTTAATATAATTCCATTAGTATAACCATGTGTTTAATATAATTCCATTAGTATAACCATGTGTTTAATATAATTCCATTAGTATAACCATGTGTTTAATATAATTCCATTAGTATAACCATGTGTTTAATATAATTCCATTAGTATAACCATGTGTTTAATATAATTCCATTAGTATAACCATGTGTTTAATATAATTCCATTAGTATAACCATGTGTTTAATATAATTCCATTAGTATAACCATGTGTTTAATATAATTCCATTAGTATAACCATGTGTTTAATATAATTCCATTAGTATAACCATGTGTTTAATATAATTCCATTAGTATAACCATGTGTTTAATATAATTCCATTAGTATAACCATGTGTTTAATATAATTCCATTAGTATAACCATGTGTTTAATATAATTCCATTAGTATAACCATGTGTTTAATATAATTCCATTAGTATAACCATGTGTTTAATATAATTCCATTAGAATAACCATGTGTTTAATATAATTCCATTAGTATAACCATGTGTTTAATATAATTCCATTAGTATAACCATGTGTTTAATATAATTCCATTAGTATAACCATGTGTTTAATATAATTCCATTAGTATAACCATGTGTTTAATATAATTCCATTAGTATAACCATGTGTTTAATATAATTCCATTAGTATAACCATGTGTTTAATATAATTCCATTAGTATAACCATGTGTTTAATATAATTCCATTAGTATAACCATGTGTTTAATATAATTCCATTAGTATAACCATGTGTTTAATATAATTCCATTGGTATAACCATGTGTTTAATATAATTCCATTGGTATAACCATGTGTTTAATATAATTCCATTAGTATAACCATGTGTTTAATATAATTCCATTAGTATAACCATGTGTTTAATATAATTCAATTAGTATAACCATGTGTTTAATATAATTCCAAAAGTATAATAATGTGTTTTATATAATTCCATAAGTATAACGATGTGTTTAATATAATTCCATAATTATAACCATGTTTTAGTATAATTCCATAATTATAACCATGTGTTTAATATAATTCCATAATTATAACCATGTGTTTACTATAATTCCATAACTGTATCCATGTGTTTAATATAATTAAATAAGTAAAATCACGTGTTTAATATAATTCCATAAATATAACCATGTGTTGTTTAATATAATTCCATAAATATAACCATGTGTTGTTTAATATAATTCCATAAATATAACCATGTGTTGTTTAATATAATTCCATAAATATAACCATGTGTTGTTTAATATAATTCCATAAATGTGGACAGAAGTCTATAATATATTAGTAAATGTGGACAGAAGTCTATAATATATTAGTAAATGTTTCCTTTTGTTACCATGGCTAATTATTAATATTTAAAATATTTTTATAAAAGAGGTGCTAAAGTTTTTATTTAAAACTCTCGGGAGCTTTCGGAGCGGGGTCTTTCACCAGCCGCGTCTTAAAGGCCGAGAACAGAGATTCCATTTTCTCGTGCGCGAATTTAAAGGCCGAGAACAGAGATTCCATTTTCTCGTGCGCGAATTTAAAGGCCGAGAACAGAGATTCCATTTTCTCGTGCGCGAATTTAAAGGCCGAGAACAGAGATTCCATTTTCTCGTGCGCGAATTTAAAGGCCGAGAACAGAGATTCCATTTTCTCGTGCGCGAATTTAAAGGCCGAGAACAGAGATTCCATTTTCTCGTGCGCGAATTTAAAGGCCGAGAACAGAGATTCCATTTTCTCGTGCGCGAATTTAGACCCCCGCAAAATTGAGTGACAGCGTCGACAGCTTGACCGACGGCTCTGACGGTTTTTTAATAGAATATATACAATGAGCATTAAAAAAAGAGGTACATGGAATTGTCACTCAAGCTGTCAGAGCTGTCACTTAAGTTGTCAGAGATGTCAATCAGTTGTCACTCGTCAAAAAATTAAGTACAGGATAAGAGGGGTGGAAATTCGCTCTGGTCTCGGTCTATAAATCCATAAGTTTGACCAAACGTCTATAATGTAATTCCATAAGTTTGACCAAACGTCTATAATGTAATTCCATAAGTTTGACCAAACGTCTATAATGTAATTCCATAAGTTTGACCAAACGTCTATAATGTAATTCCATAAGTTTGACCAAACGTCTATAATGTAATTCCATAAGTTTGACCAAACGTCTATAATATAAGTCCATAAGTTTGACCAAACGTCTATAATATAATTCCATAAGTTTGACCAAACGTCTATAATATAATTCCATAAGTTTGACCAAACGTCTATAATATAAATCCATAGGTTTGACCAAACGTCTTTAATATAATTCCATAAGTGTGACCAAACGTCTATAATATAATTCCATAAGTTTGACCAAACGTCTATAATATAATTCCATTTTTGTGACCATAAGTCTACAATATAGTTTTATAAGTTTGACCAAACGTCTATAATATAATTCCATAAGTGTGACCAAACGTCTATAATATAATTCCATACGTGTGACCAAACGTCTATAATATAATTCCATAAGTGTGACCGAATGTCTTTAATAAGTACGACTATAAGTCTATAATATCATTCCATAAGTACGACTATAAGTCTATAATATCATTCCGTAAGTACGAGTATAAGTCTATAATATCATTCCATAAGTATGACTATAAGTCGATAAAAGTGTTCCATAAGTATGACTATAAGTCGATAAAAGTGTTCCATAAGTATGACTATAAGTCGATAAAAGTGTTCCATAAGTATGACTATAAGTCGATAAAAGTGTTCCATAAGTATGACTATAAGTCGATAAAAGTGTTCCATAAGTATGACTATAAGTCGATAAAGTGTTCCTAAAGTATGGTCTATCTTTTCATAAGTGGATAATAAACATAAGTATGGCACAGCACGAATTCGGTTAATGATAGTCTGTCGTAGAGTGATTGTGAAATAGGAAGTTTCCGAACAGGAAACTCGTCCCTTCCTAAGTTCCTACTCTCTCCGTTGGCAAAATAGTTGGTTAGTTTGATGGCGAGAAATACGAGTGTACACGCGTTTAACTTTGAAATTCGAAAAAAACTAACTTCTGAAATGGAGCCAGTGTTTATGATCAATAAATAAATAAAAGCTTTATTAATAATAATAATAATAGTTATTTTTGTCTTCCGATTCAATAATTCATCATTATTTTCTAAAAGTAAGCGTTATTTACACTTTGGAAAGCATTTTAATTTTCAATAGGCCTTGGCTGGTCCGTCGACTTCAAGAAATCATATTTTTTTGTCATATTGTTTAAACTGACTATTAACTCAGGGAGAGTTGTGAGATCTTATCCACATATCGATTTATATAGTTCATTGGCGAACCAGACTATCAACAGAAGTAATAATCAATATTAATCAGTTAAGTTAATACCAAAGGCCTTTAAACAGCTAGCCGGTTATAACGCGTAGGAGGGTGGTAGCAAGCCCTTCATGCCATGCGAGCAAACAGCTCTCTACACTAAAGCGACGGTCACACTAGATCTTAAAACCCAGTTTAGGTCGGTTTTTATGCCAGTTTTGACCGCCTAAGATAATTCTTAGTTCACACGTGCGAAATCGCTTCACCCCGGTTCGCTTATAGCCAAGGCCTAACGCCATTTCAAATTATGACTAGAATTTTGAAAATACTAAAATGTATCCCAAAACAATTAGTTAATCATGTTTACTATACACATAGTAATACTATTTGACATTATTAAGAATTTTATCCCCATTATTTTTGAAAATACGAGAAATTTTACTTCCCCGCCTTGTCGTTTTGAAAGCGATTCTAAGCGAACGAGTTGCCGAGGGGCTAACCACTCTTGGAACGTCTGTACACCGGATTACGCTTAGATTAGCACTGCCAAAGGCAGGGACTTCAAAGATTACGCGTAATCCCATTAGTACAGTCAAAGGTACGGCTCTGTACACCGATTACGCGGAGTGATCAGCCCCTCGCGAGTTGCTTCCCGAACCAACACGAAGCGATTTCTGACGTTGGTTTTAAAAACCAGTTATCTAAACGAAGCGAATTTAGGGGTAAGTTTGAACGTAGCTCAAGTAGAATGTCGGCAATTGAAGCAGCATAATGACGTGAGAAACTGGAATAGGTTTGGCCATTCGCTCATCGCTCGTACGCTCGGGTACCCATCGCGAAGGTCGTTAATGATCGTATGCACTGGGTCAGTAGATAAAATCTGGGTGAGGGTGCTTTTCGAGTCTAAGCAGATATACAGGGTGTATCGTAAATGTTGGTAGGAGTGGAGTTCCACGAGTTGTAGACGTCATTTGGAACCGAAAATGTTCTACGACATTTTTGCCTCCGGGCAACCGTTTCGGAGTTGTGAATTAATTGCTGTAGGTATGACCCCCAATTAAAGTAACGTACCCAACAATAGTTCTTTCTATAATTTTTTTACGCTTATCCAACTTGTTAAAAGTAGAAGTATAACATGTTGCTCTTACGTCACAAGACTTGGCTTTGGTAGAATTATTTTAGCACGCGCGATTTGCACGAGCGTTAGAAAATAGGAAGCTCCTCGTGATTCGAGCGCGCGCTCCTAGTGTTGGAGAAGGTAAATACAGTGACGTAAGAGCTACATTAAAACAAGAAGGCCATGTTACTTTATAGAAAGAACTATTCGCCGATCCCTTTTTCATTCATAGCGATGTGCACGCGCCAATAACCGCGCTTTCAATAAAGAAAAAATTCACGCGCAGTTATTTTACTACCGATTTTTTTTTCGCGTGCTCGACGCTCGAGCGTTCTGGTTATCGTGACAACAAAAAATCAGCAGTAAAATAACTGCGCGTGAATTTTTTCTTTATTGAAAGCGACGTTTATTGGCGCGTGCACATCGCTATGAATGAAAAATATACCTCTCCTCGGAAGAATGGTCCCTAGTGGTATTAATTTCTCGAGATAACCCTTAAAGATATATCTCCGCAATTTAGAGTTATTTGCTATAAATGTTATCCCAATTTTATCCCGCCCGGTATAAAATTTTAATTATAATTAAAATAATTGAGACGAAACGACCAATTTTAATTTATTCAGAATATCATAAGTTAAGTAGTTACAACAGTGAGTTAGACGTACTATAACAATGCACAATTGAATTAAACCCTTTTTACAGTACAAGTTTATCAGTTGAATATAATACAAAGCAAATTTTAATGAAAGAAATATCTACAGAGGGTATTATAACGACCGTTCGCTTTTTGGTTTATAATTTTAACGGAATTGGGCCGATTTTAATTAAACGATAGTTTATCGAAATTTTGTTAAAAGAATATTCCCTAAGGCCGCGCGATAAATTTACGAGAATAATTTCCCGTCGCCGTTATATCGAAAATTTATTTGATTCGGGATTGCCAGAACTGTAATGTTGTGGGCGAGTGACTAGAAAATAAAATGGCAACCAGAATTATGCAAAATTATAAATGTTTATTTTTATTCAGAACAGTCTATGGAACGTTCTAGATTTAACTTTCATCAATAACCCAACAATATATCCCTTCTACGTAATTGTACAGAACTGGTACTCAAGTGTCTAAGACTAGATTTGTCTTAGTTCATCGTGATTGAAAAATAAACCAAAACACACTTACACTTAAGTAAATATCATAAATTATGCTGAGTAATTTTAACTAAATTCAAACTACCTAACTATAAACTCTTGTCTTTATTAACAGCTGAGAGCTGTTTGCTACTAATTACTTCCAATCTACTTAATTAGCCTCACAGGTTGAGTTGATAATTTCAAGGGTATAATTAGGTTATTCCAATTCAAAAAATAATAACAATCAATTTTATCTTACAGCTGACTTAAGTTAGTTCACAATTACTTTAACACTTTCAGTCTTAAACACGCACTGTTCATACACTTAAGTCCATTCACTCACGTTCCAAACGCGAAACACAATTTAACTCTTTTCTTGACCGAAGACCGAACATACTAATTAAAACCGGAAAGTTACCTCATAACTTTTGACCGACACCAGGACCCCGTCCTGTAGTAGTTCGTCTGACAGCCAAAAACTAAGAAAGATTAAATCTTCTATATTGACGGCAACGGCCTTATATACGTTTATTTTGTGTTTTATTTACCCGTGGAGATTTGACTAAAGTTCGAAAAATTGAAGAGATTATATTTTTTACCCGGTTTGATTGATAGTTCTCCACACGGTGGCGCTATATTATTACTTTGATATAGTTTCCGCGGGAGTTTTGAATAATTATCCTTTTTCTAAGCGTTATTAAAAGGTAACAATGAACTACTTTTTGTGTTTTAACGAAATTTTGTTAATAATTTAACAAAAATTTAAAACAAAACCAAAAACCGTACCAAAGAATAAACAAACAAAGTTCAATAAACAATATATACAGATATTGTATTAATCAATTTAGTAAAAAAAACCCACCTTATCATAATTGTTCCTTTACTTTAATATTTTTCCTAAGGAAATCAATGGCTCGGCGGTGAACTATCCGCATTGTTACAATGCGACCCGAGTTCAATTCCTGATCACGATCAAATTTTACATTATTACTAAAATATTTAATTAAATATAAGATTAATATAATTTATAAATATTTAATTAAATATAAGATTAATATAATTTATAAATATTTAATTAAATATAAGATTAATATAATTTATAAATATTTAATTAAATATTATAATAATAATAATTTATAAATATTTAATTAAATATATTATTAATATAATTTATAAATATTTAATTAAATATTATAATAATAATAATTTATAAATATTTAATTAAATATATTATTAATATAATTTATAAATATTTAATTAAATATTATATTAATATAATTTATAAACATTTAATTAAATATTATAATAATAATAATTTATAAATATTTAATTAAATATAAGATTATTATAATTTATAAATATAAGATTAATATAATTTATAAATATTTAATTAAATATAATATTATTATAATTTATAAATATAAGATTAATATAATTTATAAATATAATATTATTATAATTTATAAATATAAGATTAATATAATTTATAGATATAAGATTAATATAATTTATAAATATTTAAAATGATGTAGGATAAATTATAGTACCTAACGTTATAACTTTGTAAAGGACATTCGCCAAAGCTGTTTTTTAGAAAAACACCGTAAACTAACAAGCGTTGGTGGCTGAGTGGTTAGAGTACATCCCGGCGCAAATTGATACGAAGACGAATACCGTGTACAATTGATGGAAACCCTGCCATTGGACGTTGAGAGGTTGCATAACACTCAGCACTCGGTCCGTCCTAAAGTCATTATGAAGTTGGAGAGGAAACGCCCATACAAACACAACAAACTCCACACCCACAACTTTCACAACATGAACTCAACATTCACAACCTACACATAAACATTACAATAACGAAATATCCAATCAAACTGAATTAAAACTGTCGCGACGGTAAGCGTTGACGAAAATAAGACCAACCAAACCAAACCCAACCGCAAATCAATCCGTTAACGCTCACCGTCACTCGGTGGTTTTGCCAACCCTTCGAGAAACTGCGAACGCACAAATTTAGAGAAACTGCGTACGCAATGATTAACCTTTGCACGGATATTGCGAACGCGTTCGCAGGACGGACAGACACACAGACTGACAGACAAACAGCCACGGTGATTGTATAACCCCTCATAGGGGACTTTGTCCCCTCGGAGAGGTAAAAAACCACTGTTTAGAATTTTTATACTAGGTTTACTAGCTTCGATCTCTGCAAAATCTAGTGGGCTCTGACGTCCAGCTCTGCTTGTACAGAAAGACCGAAAATTAGTATCGTGTTTAAAACGGCTCTATAGCTCTATTTCTATCGCAAAGGTCGAAATAAAAAAGCCGTGTTCACACTAGACACTTTTAAATCGTTTTTAAACGGTTTTGAATTAAGAGCCATACGATAAATACATTCGACAGCAAAATTTTACAATTTGTACTTTCGAAACCATTTTAAAACGGTTCCAAAGTGTCTAGTGCGAACGCGGCTTATAAAGTAACCGAAAAACCCTTTCTTGTGTATTCCGAGAATTATTTAGAAATTCCGTGAAGGAATGGATCAAAACGAGACGTTTTCGTTTCGTCCCGTCATAAGTGGTATTACTCTAAGTACCCAAGACGCGCTGTTCTCTGGGACGTGTTCTCCCCCTTTTCGTGACGTCGGCACGTGAGGAGGTTCAGGGGGCCGTTGCGAGCGCGAAAAATCCTCGAGAAAATCGAAGAGAGAAAGATTTGAATTTTATTTCTGCTAGTGGCGCCCACTAGTGTGCCAAACGGGAATTAACGGGGCGCAGGGTTAGGCCCGAGGTTAGGCCGTTTCTCTTGTATAGGAGATTTTGGGGGAAAGAATATTCAAAACTATCCCCCTCTCCGCGAATCGAGCTGAGCCTCGGTAATCGAGAGGAAACTCGAGAGACGTTCGTTTTTTGTTTTCCCTTCGGTTTTCTATTAACCGAGCACTAAAGCGTAAGCCTACCGCGGCAATGGTTAGCATTCATTTTAGTAGCAGGTATAGATAGTACTATTTTAGAGAGAAAGAGTTTGGCACACGGACAGGCATGGCCCCCATAGAACCCGTTCGAAGTTGGGTACTTAGAGTAATACCACTTATGGTCCCGTTCAATAAACAACCCCACATTTCAAACTAAAAAAACTCCAGCACATCAAACCCGTGTTCGTGCGTTTTCAAGCTTAGAAAAATTGGACTCTCTGAGAAAATACGGGTCCATTACCCGTGTTAGAGAAAACACGTGTTAGCTCTAACACAAGCGTTTCCATGCACTGCCACTGTCACACGGATTTCGAAATTCGGTTTACACCTAACACGAATTTCCAACATCCATGAAAACGTAGTGTATAATTAACACATGAAAAATCTGAAAAGATTGGTTTTTAAATCACCTCGTTCACCAGACATGTCCAGGGACGCTAATCTGTAAAAATCAAAAATCACCAAAACAATCATGATCCGTCAAAAATAACAATGCGCGCGCGCAGAAGAGGCTGCTATCGAAATATCAAAATATCGATAGTATTGGTCAAATTTAAAATCGTGGCGGTCTGTAATGACGACGTAAGAGATTTTCATGAAATGCTTCGACATACGGTCGATGGTGCCAACCAAGAGCAAAAAACACCGCACCCCACACAAGGAGAACGCAACCCGCTCGACGCAAGTCACGCAACCCGTCAAAAGTCGTGCATTTTCTTGCGTACATTTTTCATTGGTTAGACGCTTTAGCGCCTGCTGCCGTCGGAAGGGGGGAATTAGGAAATTGTCTTCCCCCCCCCCGCCCGTAAAACGTTCGGCGTAAAGGTGCGTCAAATGAAATTTGTACACAACACGGCGTTAGCTTGTTTAAACGTTAGCTGCGTTCTCCTAGGTGCCAATTTATGTCTTGGGCACCAAAAATAAACAGGTATTTTACGTCCGATCAAGTATTGAGTTTATAATTTGACTGAAATACCGGATATAGCGTAACATATTGCCACTACTTAAAATTGAACTTACACAATCGATAGTTTGCTTTTTCGATATCTGCCCCTTCTGCACATGCGCATTGCCATTTTTGACGGATCGAGATTCTATTAGTAATTTTTTATTTTTACAGAAAAGTATATCAAGATATATTTTAGAATTATAGGTAGTTACTTTAGCGTGATATCCGCTCGCTTATTTTGGAGCGGCAAGTTTTCACTCCACTATTTTCTCTCTTTTTTGGAGCGGTAAGTTTTCACTCCTCTATTTTCTCTCTTTTTTTTTAGGGGTAAGTTTTCGCTTCTCTCATTTCCGTTTTGCGCTTGTTTAAAAAGATATTTTACCGCTCAATTTAATTTGTTCAAATGACATAAACTGCTCAAAAGAAGCACGCCCATCAATGGTATTTACTAGTGATAAAGGTTTTCGAGATAAAGTCAGCGTTTTTTTGGAGAATTAGTGACTGTTTTAGTACAAAGCGCAACTTCGACTGGTTCCTTAAATATAACGATCTAATTTTAAAATTTCGGAAAAAAAGTTAAGTTAAATTATTGGAACTTTTGGCACCGAATTGTGTTGATTCCCTGGGGAGGATTATCATTATCTTGTTGATGAAAAGTAATTGATATTTCAAAGTTATCATTTTTCCCTAATCTGTTTTTAAAGCATTTTTTGGTTTTTTTGAAGGTCGTCTGGCATTTTTTCTAAGCCAGCATTCATTTTTATAGTGTAACTATCAATTCATTATGTAGGTAATTTTTGACAGGCGAATAAATTAATTTCAATCTTAATTTTTACTAAAATATGTAAAAATAGAGCTCATAGTTTCAAAGTATTAACTATTTAAAAACAATGTGTAATAGCATAAGTGTATAATATTGTAACATAAGTGTGACACTTCCTATTCTTCACATGCCAAAGTTTTACTGAGAGCTATTACGGGCTTCTTCGCCGATTTGCGTCCGCTTGCTCACGAGTCACACGCAGCCTTTGTCAGTGCCTCGCTAGGGGGAGATTTTCTTCTTGTGATGACGTCACTCCGTTACTAGCTCTCAGTAACGTATTCCCCAAAGTGAGAAACTTATGGAACAATATTATAGACTGTTATGGTAATAGGTGTTTCTATATAAAAAAAAATTAAAAGTATAAAATGTTTTTATTTTCGTCACGAGCGTAAGCTTTTTATTACTTTATTGGCACGTGGACTTCAAATTCCAAAATCTTTATCATAGAAATAGAAGTGAGACTAGAGCCACGATCGGATTGGGGAGAGATGTACCAGCTAGAACGCCACCATTAGAGTGGAATCGCGCATATCCGCGCCATCTAGTAAAAAAATTTCAACTAAATCTGATCACGTCGCATAACGTCGTAAGCAACCTCGTCTGGCTTGTTTATTATTATTAAGAGTGGGGCGAGCATGCTCATTGACCACGCCTTCTTTAAATTTACTGTTCCTCATGCTGTAGGTAATTCATTCAATTGTTAGCTTTATTTGTTTATTATTTCAAAGACATTATATAAGTTATTTAAACAACTATGAAAATCATTACGTTCACCAGAATCTACATTACCGTAAATTACAGTTTTATAATCGTTTTAAATTTACGGGCTTTGAAATAAAATAAGCTTAGAAAGCTTATGTCTCATTGATTTCCTTTTTATTTCCAGGTTTTTGTCTCTGGCAATTTTGATCAGGCAACCTTTGGCATATAACATTTATTAGTTTTATATATAAACTATCGCGATGATGGCCCATCCTCAATTCAACATCACACATATGGTCTTGAAATTCGCTGAAAATGAAAAATACTTATCTTCCGAGATTAATATGAAATAATTCCTATAATATTACCAAGAATGTATTTATTTATACTCAGGGAGAATGAATATGTCGCGATTATATTAGTGTTTCTCCAATTCCACCCGTTGGGGCCCCCGGTATGCTCCTTCACTTTAATAAAATCAAATAATACTGCAATCTCATTGGTTCTTAAAAATTACGTTTTTCGACGCGATTAACGCTGCTGCGAGGACGCAAACAATAAGACCGCCCCATTTTTCCTCCCCCCCCCCTTGGCGTGACGGGGTTAGGGCCTCAACGTGTCCGTCGATAGTCTCGACATATTCATTCTCCCTGAGTATAAATAAATACATTCTTGATATTACATACTTATGAAATGAGCATTTTATTTTTTTCCGAAATCGATTAGTACAGACTAAAAAATAAATAAAAAATTGTTTACCATTTTGAATTTCCCGCGGTTATGCTTATAGACGCGAAAAACGCAAACACAATTTAAAGTATCGTCACTGCGCACGACGTGATGCGCAGTGGCTCACAGCCTTCAAAATTTCGACCGTAACCATGGCGACAATGTTTAATGCGCTTCTCAGATGGCGCGGATAGCCCGATTCCACACTAATAGCAGCTTTCTAGCTTGCCCGTTTCCCTTGGGATTGGCGGAAAGCGCTGTGGTTCTAGTCTCATTTCTATTTGTATTGATCTTTATTGACTCCAGCGCGTGCTTCAATAACTATAGCTAGTGACGTAGAAAAAAACATTTACTCGTGACCTCCCGTTTTATTATTAAAATTATTTTTTTTCCAAATTTATTTTTTGGAAATACCCGAACTTAGAATTAAGGTACATGCATCGACTTCCGATTTCGTGATGGTTAATCACAAAAGCACGTGATTATGCATAGCTAGACAGTCAAAATTAAAACGATTCTGCGGCCCTTTAAGTAATGCAAATCGAAACTTAATTTCAGATTGTAGATTTACTAGATAAATTACGTAGGTAGTGGTAGATTACTAGGCGAAAATCAACAGAATAACTAAAATGGGCAAATGATCCACTTTCGGGTCCCCCATCGCCCAAATTAATATTGCGATACCGAGTACGTATTGTTTCCTATCGATTGAATGTACCATTTTTCATTTTATGTTACGCGTACTAGGTGAAAATAGTAGGCGGGAATCCCTATGCGATTGAGTGTAAAGTGCATGATTTTTAGCTCTCCGAGTGAACTTGGTAAAAAGTTTTACTGAGAGCTATTCACAAGACAGACTGCATTACGGGCTTCGTCGCCGTTTTGCGTCCGCTTGCTAATGCGTCACACGTAGCCTTTGACAACGCCTAGCTAGCCGTATATTTTCTTCTGGTGATGATGTCACTCCGTTACTATAGCTCTCAGTAAAATATTCACCAAAGTGACCAACTTATGGAACGGGATTCTAGACTTATGGTAAGACTGATTGGTCGGTAATTTTGGACGAGGGTCGGGGACCCTTCTTTGGGTTCAGCAATAGAGGAGGCAGTCTGCTTTAGTAAATTGGGGTGAATGCCGTCGGGGTTCAGAGCTTTGTTGGCGGATATAAGCTTCAGTTTCTTTAAGACATCGAATGTCGTAATTGCGAATGTGTTTCTAGAAGATTGGGAGGCCATGGGGCCATTTGTGGTCATACTGGCAGGGTCAGCAGAGGTGTGTAAACCGAAGAGAAGTATGCAATGAGGGAAGTAGCAATAGCCTCATCCGTCCCATTAGCGCGCAGACTCTGAACACCACTTTTGGTCTTTCATTAGCGTTTATGTACTTGAAAAAGGCGTTGGGATTGGTGGTCATGTTTTTGGTGGTTAAATGTTTTCTAGCTTTCTTGTACGCAGTATGAAAGTCAGCCAAGTTCGGATACTGTAGTTTGCGAAGTCCCGCGGAATGTTTTCTATGCCTTTTCTTTAGCAGTTTTGGCGACGCGAAGCGCTTTTGATTCGAAATTTCTCAAAACCTGAGATTATGTAGCCTCAGCCTTATACAATTCAACGATTATTAGCTATTAACATATTTTCTGTTTTAAAATTTATCAAAATTCAAGTAGTACTTATTGTTTGAGAAGGATTACAAAACTTAGCTATTAATTTAAAATTTTTTTTACTAAAATCGCTTCCGAAATATTGCTCCAAAAATCATGGCGTTTCTCATAGGGAAATTGCTCTCGTCTGCTAACCTACGGAAGGATGACGTTACGAGTATTTAATTGATCTTAGCCAGACTTTAGAGGAGTTTCGGAGCAGCCTAATTAAAATTCCATAAGATTGCATCTGAGAATAGAATAACTTGACTTAATTCTAAAATTAAAAAGGTGTTAAATTTGTAATTTTTCTAAGTTCTCTTCAACCTTATGGGGGAAAACGAACTAAAGAGTAATGAAACAAAATGGTTTTTGTTTCGGTAACCCTAGCCCATGCTTTAGCCCATTAAAGAAGCAAAACCACTTTCCTAACGCACAATTAAATATTTATTTTAAGTACGTACAGGTAATTTACATAATTTATGAAAGTCCACCAATGTGTCGAAACCGGCGAATGACCCCTTAATAAATGAGAAAACGTTGTTCAAAATGTCAATCGATTTTCGATGTACCCGCGGAAAAAAATGTCACAAAATAATGTACACCAAAACTACTAGAATGTAGAAGTTAACCTACTACAATGGGTGGATCGATAATTTAGCGTGTGAAGTGTTGGGTGCTTGCGGCAGCTGGGTGGTTTTTGTCGGTCACCGGGTGAAATTGTTTAACATTTTCTGGGTAAAATCTTGTCAAAAGAATCGTTGCATTAATTCATTATTGGGTTGACTCATTTCGGTAACGTAAGTGCGTTAAATACTTATAAAAAGTGTTTCTTAATTATTTTAGTTTTGGAAACTGATTTAATGAAGTGTTTGCAGTGAGCCTTAGCTCGTTTTTTAGGCCTAAGCCGCCTTATAAAAAATTATGCAGTAGATTGAAAGCACGAATTTTTTATACTAATTAATATAAAATTTTATTACTTTTTTATATGAAGTATAACAAAAGAAGAGATGGAGCTCTATTTAGACGTTCTGAAAGAACCTCGTGGTTTTATCAGAGTTGTTCAATTTGTAAGATTTTTTTAAGTTATTAAATAGTTATGTTTCCAGAAATAAATTTAAGATGTTGTTTTCTCTAGGTTATGTCAATTTTTGCGTTCTCAACCACTGCAGGATTTAGTGGAACAACATCTTTTACTATGGATTGCGAGATTAATACGGAACTCTTACCTGTTACTATAACATTTGGATACCCATTCAAGTATAAATTAAAAAAATCTGAAGTAAATTCTATAATAGATATATAATTATTAATTCTGCTTCACTAGGATAATAACATTTACGAAACCTCAAAGCTCATGCACGAAAGAACTAGACAACCTTTCCTATAACTACAACTTTTCGAGTAGCTCGGAATTTTTTGTTACAACTGGAGTTTTGGCTTTCCTTTACACCATGGGAATCTCGGCTGTTTACATTCTGCTCAATCGCATGTATACTACAAACCAACTGGTGCCAATTGTGGTAAAAACAATTACCTGAATTAAGTTTGTTTCAATTGTTAATTGAATTTGAATTCACACAGGATTTAGGTGTAACTGGTGTTCTAACATTATTTTGGTTGGCTGGTTCAAGTGCATGGGCTCAAGGCGTGAGTGACGTGAAGTATTTCACCAACCCTAGCACATTCATTAAGCGTCTCTCTACCTGTCAAAAAATTACCGATGGTGCTACGTGCTTACCACTGTCAGAAGGAAACTATGCATCTTTAAATGTCTCTTTGGTAGGTACTGCTTACAATGAAACTTAAGCATTGTACAAAAATGTTTGGTTTTCATAGTAAATATTTGCATATAGTAGTTTCTATGTTATGGTATTATTTCTGTGTGAAATTTGAAATGTTGGCGTGGCGTCAGTATGGTTAAATCTATGTGGGTGTGTATAACCACTATGGGCTATTAATAACGAAAACAGGGTTCGTACACAACCTAGAAAACCTTTAAAATTCAGGGATTGGAGTATGTTTCCTATAGGTCAGGGGATTTTAAAATGATCCAAAATAGTAAGGGAATTTTAAAATGGTCCAAAAAAGTAATTGCAGTTTAAAATGGTCCAAAAAAAGTAAGGGAATTTTAAAATGGTCCAAATAAGTAAGGAAATTTTAAAATGACCCCAAAAAAATCAGGCAAATAAATTTTGAAAGACCTTTTAAAAATACATTTTACCTCAAAACATTCATTTATTCTACAAAAATGGTCAGGGAAAATTTGTCAATTTGGAATTTATTTCTAGAAATTTTGTACGAACCCTTAGGAAGGGTATAATGTTAGATTTGGCGTTGTCTACTAAATTTTAGGCTAGTCACGTTTCGTAATAAGGCATGTGTAAATTCCTTAAAAGTAAGCACTGCGGTATTATAGTTTTGCCGTTTAGTTTCATAAAAATAGTATTAAAATTGATGAAAACTGCATTTTAAAAAAAAATTCATTTGATGGGTAGTGGCTAGATAATTATAAGGGTGTAGAGTCTGAAATTGAATGTAGTAGAAGACAAAAAAACCACTTACTTTCTAACTTAAACCAGATTTTGGGCTTTGCCAATGCCCTATTGTGGGCAGCCAGTATGTGGTTCGTGTACAAGGAGACCACTTTCCACGCGCAACGAGAGCAAGCGATGCAACCTCCCCAACAAGTTCCCCCCATGCAACCGCAAACCCAGTCGCCTCCCAGTGGAGTTCAATCGCCCGATGCTTACAAGTACTAATCCAAGTTATACGTAACGTATTTTTAAGAAAAATTGTTGGTTCCAAATTTCTGTTTTTAAAGTTATTGTTTCTCTGATGAAAACAAAATTAGAGATTTACGAAGCGTTGATTTAAACAATTGAGAATAAACCAAAAAAAGAGTAATAAGAAAACTAAAAAAAATTCCAAAGAAGAAAAATCGAAACTCGCTTTTTTCAGTTGGAAATACTACGAAAACTAACTAAAAAATAATCCTGTTATTTATGGTACATTCCAAACGTTTCTTTTTAATCAACTGTCCCCTGGTGAAAATAAAGTTAACTATGGATTACTCGGTTCAAAAAAATGATTAATACCAAAGCAAATATAATAGTCCTCCAGTCAATTGTTTAATAGCATATCACGAAATAGTCAAGTTCCGCTTTTTAACAGCTCAATTTGTTAAAAAAATTATCATGTGTACAAATTAACAGTTAAGTTTCTAAAGTTAAAGTTACGATAAGTGTTTTCTTAAGTACTTATTGACCAAAATAGGTCTGTCTATGGCTTATCAAATTTACTTTAATATTATTTGGTGTTAGGTGCTAAAAAAAGGTGAAATGTTACCAGTTTTGCATTGAAAGCACGTGCCATAAATCATTCTTATTAGATTTAATATTTGAATTAGTATTATACCCCCACATTTAGTTGCACTTAATACTAATGTGGGGGTAAATTTTGGGAGATAAAACCCATTATTTTGCACAGTAAACTTAAAGAAGAATACTTATTTGCTAGAACACTTAATTGCTCAAAGTTTGAGTTGTGCTAAGTTGTAATTAATACATTAAAAGTGCTATGGTTATAGTTTTTTTTACGTGATTAAGTTGAAAAAGCCCAATTTTGTTTAAAAATTAAATTGCTAATAAGATGAAACTTCTACACCTATTTATGAGCTAAAAAAATACAAATTTGAATTATGCAAGATATAAATTAGAAATTTTAACTTTGATGTAAAAGATTAAACCTTAATTCAGAATATGTAGCACTTAGTTTTTGAACGTATATTGTGGCCAGTATCTTCCCAGTTATCGTGAAAGTTACCTTTTCATTGAAAAATTTCATATTTTATTTAACCCGGAATCGTTATCATACCCCCAATACCCGAGCAATACCTCATTTTAATTATTACTCTCAACTTATCAAATAAGAACCTCCTCTATAAATTTTATTTAAAAGATGAAACCTTAATTAAAAATATACTTTTTAATTAAAAAATGTCATATTTATTTAACCCAGAATCGTTATCATACCCCCCCATACCCTAGCAATTCCTCATTTTAATTATTACTCTCAGCTAAACAAATAAGAACCTCGCTTTATTTTGTAATTGACAGCTAAACCTTGAGAATTTTTTTTTATTTTTCTATTCTTATTTTAATTTATTAAAAAATATCCTCTGTGACAAAAGTATAAAAACTAAATGTAAATTATATCGAATAAGAGAAATTTAAAAAAAGTGAAGAAAAAATTAGCGTAGAATATAATGTTGTGACGTGAAAATTAAATAGATTTTTGTAGAGGTGCCATTATTATTTTTTCAAAACTAGCTTAGGCGCGAAAACTTAGTTTTAATAAACACGTTGTTAGTGAAAGAGCCAATAACCGCAATTTGTGATTTTGTGTTTAACAAAAATAATTGCTAAATTTGTATAAAAATAATTGTTTTTAAATAAATATTGTGTTTAATCTAGAAAACCTTATTTAATATCATGAGTCTATGATCGTCTACCTCTGTATAACCAAATAGTCACATAGTTGATAATAGAGCCAACCTGGGTATTTGAGTGATATAGTTATTATTATATGTTATTTATTTAATTGGAGATAGTATTTTTAATTATAAAACTTTCGTGAATAGGCACTGTGAAATTGGTCTTCAAACTTGGGGTTTTTGGGAGGCTATGCAGCTTACGATAACTAAAGACCATGGTTATTCAGAGGTAGACTAATATTATAAACTCATGTTAATACTCATTTAAATTTTAAGGGTGTCATTAAATATTGTAAAAACATTCATGCTTAAAATTAGTTCATAGAAGACACATAATTCAGCACAGCACAAAATGTTACGGTTATTTTTTAAGATAGAATAAAAATGAAATTCATTCACGAAAAATAAGATAAAATGGCACAAAATTGTGATTTTTTGGACTTGAATAAAAACCAAATGTATCTACATCAACATATGTCTTTTAGTTTTGAGCATAGAGTTTTTTATATTATAGTATTAATAAAATAATGTTTCGTAAAAAAAAATGTAAAGCATGGGACGATTGGAATCTATTGAAAAAAATCCAACAAATTTTAAGTACTTCAGATTATGTAGTAATTAAAGAAACGAGGAATGCTTGTAAGCTTTAACTGCCTGTAATTTTACGACAATCTAACAAACAAAAACCCTACTTAATTCCCCTGAAAGTGTCTTTAAATATTATACGTTCGAAAATAAAGCTTGCGGATATTTAAATGTTTTGTAGAAATTTGCGTATTGCGTTAATATTTAAAAAGAAATATAAATGAAAACAACCTTGCTAATTTATAAATTAAATTAATGGGATAATGAAATATAAATTTATGGAATTTGAAACTATACAAGTTTTGCTAAAAGTAATATTTTTGTTTCATAATTTTAGGTATTTTTTGTTAGTAAAATTTTAGCCTTAATATGGAAAGTAATTTATCGATTTAGATTTTAATGCAACTTGTTGGCCTTAGATCTATTACACCAAAAAACCACAAATTAAATGTATTACACTATCCCATTAACTGTAATACTAAAATTTAATTATAATTTAATTTAACTATTTTAATAACTAATTGGCTAAAATAATGCAAAAAAAAACTCATCTCTTCAAAGGTTGTGAAAAAACTTTTGTTTTCGAAATGTAAATTAATAGAAATTATATTTAAACATAAATATAGCGACTCTTCTTAAAAAATATTTTTAAGCATTCGCATAAGTTCAAAAGGGCTTCCACTATATTAACTATAATACCGCGCAATTGCTAGGATATTAAATAAGGACAAAAACCTCATAAATTAATTGTCACATACGTTATTAGGTGTTCAGTGTTTTTTGCGCTATTGCTAATAATTATAGAACACACCTGTAGTATTTCCTCACGTAAAAAAGAAACAATAAATGTTGTGAAGTTACGAGTAAAAGACATTATTCGGCTGTATCAATGAATAATAAATTAAATTAATTGAAACGAAAAGCTACAGGCTATGACTACCAAAAAAAAAGAGCGTTAAACTTATATTCACTAAATGTCATCATCTCGTCATAATTAAAAAACATGCTGTTTGTATTTATAAGTATCAGCAGGGTATCAGAGAGACAAAAATGTTTTGAAAACTAAAATGTAGCTCAATAAGTATACCCTATATTAAAATAGAGTACAGTCTTAACTCATAAATTAGGATGCTAATGTCTTAATAAAATTATACAATGATCCCAATAAATGCCTTCGTTGTTAAGTATGAACATTAATTAATTTTTATGAAAGAAAACGTTGATAAAATCCCCCTTGTAATATAATAACCCAAAATTGTAAAACCTTTAAACATTTAACATACAGTAAACTACTAATTGAAATCACCATTTTTGTGTTGAAATAGTGTTAAAAGTTGAAACCCCTGTTTGTCAGTACTTGTAAAGATTGTATCAAAAACAATTTAATGTTGTAAATTAATCTGGCAATAAAATAATCACTTCTATAACCGTACTTTCATTTAATTACGTATCAATTTCGGAATAATCTTAAAAGTACAGCCTCTTCAAATCGAGACGGCTCACCAGATGGGAGCACAGTCAGAATATAGGAAGATAAATATTTAAATACTAGAGGAGAAGCCCGCCTTGCAGGCGGGCCCTCAGCTAGTTGGGTGTTTCGAGATACTCCACCCCAGTACGCCCCCCAACCCCTTTTTCCCATGGGATAATTTCCGTGCCACCCTTTCCCCCATAGCCGAATCACCACAGTAAGGCCCCCTCCCTTTTTTCCATGTGATAATTACCGGGGTACCCCCTCCCCATTTTTCCCATGTGATAATTACCGTGGTACCCACCTCCCCCTTTTTCTCATGTGATAATTATCGTGGTACCAGTGGCGGCCTAAGGGGGGGGCGGAGGGGGGTGGTCCGCCCCGGGTACCAGGGCAGCAGGGGGTGCCATCAGAGAAGCTCGAGGGGGGGGGGGTGCAAATCAGAACGATTGAACTTGAAGAAGACGGACCCGTGAAAACTTCTGCACGGTCCTGGTGGGGTGTCACAAAACACTGCCGCCGCCCCGGGGACCCAGCCTTCTTAAGCCGCCACTGCGTGGTACCCTTTTCCCGATAGTAGAACCACCCCAGTAAGGCCCTTCCTCCCTCTTTTTCCCATGTGATAATTACCGGAGTACCCCTCCCCCTTTTGCCCATGTGATAATTACCGTGGTACACCCTCTCCGCTTTTCCCATGTGATAATTACCGTGGTACCCTCTCCCCCTTTTGTCCATGGGAGATTTTCCGTAGTACTCCCCTTCCTTTCCAATGCGATAATTTCCGTGGTACCCTTTTCCCAGCAAAAATAACTCAACCCTGTACCCCTTTAAACCCCCTGTATCCAATGGCTGATGCATAAAGGCCACGGGACTAACGTACGTCAAGAGCGCCACGGGACTTTCAAATCGGAACGACCTCGAAACCCCCCCACCTCCCACCTCCCCGTTTCCGAAACTACCCCATACGACCCCCCCCCCCCACCCCTTCCGAAATTCGCGGCGGAAAGAAAGAAAATTTTGGGTGTATTGCGTGTTGGGACAAACACGGCCCAACTCTCAGGGGCGACAGATTTTGAGACAATAGATAGTCGAACCACCTCAGTAACGAAGCGCAAGGCAGTCTCGGTTTCTTTCTGTTCCGTGGGTCAAGGCTGTATACTGGCGTTCTTACTTCCTAGGAACAAAGGTTGGCCAGGGTGTGAAAGCGCAACGGATAGCTTCCATCACATCCCATACCGTCCGGTTAACCTCCACGAGGTGACCCTGGAAAGAGGTATTCTCTTACAGATGCCGGCGGATCTAGAGCTTGTCATCTCGAGAAACTGACTTAGCTTTCGGCCTGCGAGTTTGGGGTGCCTATGCCCTCTCGCCGATATGGTGTAGGTGAAACCATGTCAAGCTTTTTACCATAAACACAGGGCGACTGAGACTCAAGCGATGGGATTATCTTGTTCATCTTTTGACGGGTAATACCCTCTATCGCAGGGTCTGAGTGAAGCGAATATATTTCTTAAGCCTCTCCTCGACGAAGACCGTCCAGGGTAGTCATCAATTGATGCTGCTTCCTCCCGAGGTGACTCCGGGTAGATAAAACAATTTATCTAGCTAAACTGGCGGATCTAGAGTAGAGTTATCTACTCGATAAATTTTTTGAGCTAAGCATATCATTAAACTGTCGTGCCATCCGCATAATGTGTTTATGGGACCAACTGCATGTTCGGTCTGTTAGGTAAGTCGCTTCGGCGCATAGGTTCCTTAGCTCTTCGGAGCTAGTAGTTCCTGCCAAGGGGGAACCTATTTTCGTAACTTCGGCGGCTGGTTCCTTAACTCCTTGGGGTTAGTAGTTCCCGTCAGGGGGGAACCAGATCGTCTGCAATCCGCTTTAGTTAGCTCTCTGTCCAAGGACATCCCAGCGGTTTGGCTTGTGTTTGGGGGCTTATTTTTTTAAGTTGAGAGATCTTCATTTAAGTTACAACGAGGCTACCCTCCGGGATATAAGGGGCTGGCAACCCTCCCGGAGAAGGTGTTGTAAACTGGTTTTGGTGTATGGTGTTTTTGAGCCTTAGTGTTAGGATTTTTTGGTTCCGCCGAAGTGCCGTCGTCTGTGGTTGGTTTGGACCTAAGTTTGATCCCCTTAAAGTCCACGCAGGGGGATACATGAAGTACTGTTAGTGGCAGCTCCCTTCCTTAAGTATTTCATGGGGAGTTAAAAATAACTATGAATACGTGTTATCCCCTTAAAGTCCACGCAGGAGGATTCATGAAGTACTGTTGTGGCAGCTGCCTTCCTTGAGTATTTCGTGGGGAGTTCAAATAATTATGAACACTTATTTTCGCTTGCCTTTCTGGCGTGACAGACTTCCTTCCATAGGAATCGTATTTTTGGTTGTTCTTTGGACGTCCTGTTTCTTACAGGCAATTGGTTGGACATG
Organism: Leiobunum rupestre; assembly: GCF_980474605.1. Classification (NCBI taxonomy): domain Eukaryota; kingdom Metazoa; phylum Arthropoda; class Arachnida; order Opiliones; family Sclerosomatidae; genus Leiobunum; species Leiobunum rupestre. Next base: position 18,166,714 of record NC_143384.1, on the reverse strand, counting down.
CTGTTTTCGCCCTTTCGTTTGCCGTGAAAGGCATTCTGTAAGCCACGGAATGGAGTCCATGGGAGTTGAGCGGGAGTTGTTCTGCGGAACATTCTTCGGCAACACGCTTCTTTGGTTCTGGACTGTGGTCAGACAGACGGTGCGTACTGGCCGGTACTGCATCAAGCGGCTCTCCCTTTGTAGCTAAGTTGCAGGGGAGTAGGTCAATCGGTGTCCATGATGGGTTCATGGCGTCGAGTATGCACTTTTCCTATCTCTGGCTTTCGAATGAAAGTCCCCTGGTCGGGCTCCGTGGTGGGTGGGGAGGGAATTGTGTGAATTTCAAAGTCTTCACTCATGGATACTCAAACTAACCAGTCAGAGGTCTTACTGACACCCCTATCTCCTTTGGGAGAATCAAGTTCTCAAAGTTCAAATGAACGCAAACGCCTTCGTACAGAGGGTGACGTAGTTGAAATTGACGAAGATAGTATTGAAGATCGGCTGTTGAGCCTCTCCTCGGAGATGGAAGCTATACTGACGAATGCTAGTAGTAAGATCAATATTGCCGTAGGAGCTAAAATACGTGCAATCTATAAAAATTTAGAAACTCTTGTTATTAAAGGCCACCTTCAAATCGCTCGCTTGTCTGGCTCCAACGAACAGAAGGATAATACTATTGCCATACTCTCTAAGCTAGATCGTCAGATACCAACCTTCTCCGAGATAGTCTCAGCAGCCGGTCCGACTCCGGCCGAATCTATGGGCCAAACTGGACGACAACGATTCCTAAAAATAAAATTCCACCGAGACAGGAAAATGTAATGTTGCTTTACCCTAAGGATAAGGAGGAAACCTCCGAGCATTTTAGGCGTAGACTCGAAAAAGATCTAAATCCTTCGAGTCATAAAATTAAAAATTTAAGACCCTGTAAGGGGCAGGGCATGGTCGTCCAGTTGGAGTCCATAGAGGAGATCGATAAACTCAAACGTTCCATCGAGGTTTCAGAGAGTCTAAAGGACAATGTTGTCGTTAGAAGACCCTCTCTGGGGAAACCTCGAATTCTTGTTTTTAAGGTTGATCCCGAGATCAGTAAAGAAGATCTCGTTAGCCAGATTATTGAATGCAATCGTTTTGAGTGTGGGGACGATGAAATCGCTGTCAAATATTCCGTCCATACCAAAAAATGATAGAAAGGGGCGACGGTAAGAATTGGGTGCTCGAAGTCCCTAATGCCGTACTTAATACCCTCAAAAAGGGCAAAAAGAAGTTGCGTATTGGTTGGCAAATTCATGGTTGGAGGGAATACCTTTTTATTCCTAGGTGCTTTAACTGTATGGGTATCGGTCACGTAGTGGCAAACTGCGATAAGCAGAAAAAACAAACATGTTATCTCTGTGGTTCCGAGGAACATGGGTACGCAGACTATACCAATGCCATTAGAGGCTGCGTGAACTGTGCCCAAAGTAACCGGGATAAAAAGACTAATTTCAACTCGGAGCACTCCTCCCTGGACAACCTCTGTCCACTCTACATGAGGGAACTGCAATTTTTGCGATCAAGAACCAACTTTAATTCTTAGCCTGATGGACACTATCATCAAACTAGTCCAGGTGAACCTTGGCAAGGGGAGGATTGCCACTTCTACTCTTCGGCAAACTTGCCAAGAGGGCGGTGTTGATATCGCAATTATTCAGGAACCTCATGTGGTGGACAAGAGGGTCGCGGGTCTCCCGCTTTCGGCCAGGGTGGTGTGTTCCGACGCGAACCCGAAGACCGCTATTGACATCTTCAATACGCAATTTCAGGTCATTAATCTACTAAATGAGGATTATATGACCATTGTAGGGTTAAAGGCGGGGCTGCTCTCATTCTTGGTGTTCTCCATCTATATACCTCCTCCCCCGTCGGAGGTCTTGGAAGAACACCTGAATAATATCTCAGAGCATATTCGTAAGTAGGGTGGGCGGAATATTATAATTGGTGGTGATTTCAATTCTCATCATACGCTCTGGGGCTCGAGGGACAATTGTCCTAGAGGTGCTGCTTGTGTTGATTTCGTGGAGTCCATGGATCTGGTCGTGATTAATGACCCGGGTTCGGATCCAACTTTTTCAAGTACGAATGGCAATAGTTGGATAGATTTAACTCTTTCAACTCTTAATTTCTTTAATATGATCACTAGTTGGGAGGTCTCTGATGACGTTACCCACAGTGATCATAATTATATTTTCTTTGAAATTTCAACCACTATTGCCATTCAGAGCAATAGAATTATTAACTTGAAGGATCTGGACTTGGATCACTTTCGCGACCGGATCAGTATGCCTCTTGGGGCTCTTAGTCAGGTAGCACTTGAAACTAGGGATCAGATCGATGATGCTGCTTCCTCTATTGAGGACATTTTCCATGACACTTGTAAGTTTAGCATTAAACGTAAGCCAACTACTAAGACATATAACTCGGCTCTCTGGTGGAACGAGGGTCTTAGTACGAAGCGAAAATTAGTACGTACAGCGCGAAATCGTATGCAGGTGACTTTGGATCCTTTGGTGAGGGAACGCTACAAACAAGACTACTTGACTCTCCAGCGAGAGTAGAAGAGCCTTATCAGTTCCTCTAAGTTGGAGTCTTGGCAGAATTTTTGCTCTTCTGTGTCGAGGGAGGATCCTTACTCGCTTCCTTATAAATTGGCAACCGGCAAGGCCAAACGTAGAAATGCTGTCTCCACTGTGGAACGAGAGGATGGCACGATGACAGAGGGACTCACTGAAACATATAAAACTATTCTAAATTCTCTTTTTATGGACGACTCGCGTAACGATGACCTTGAAGTACACAAGGAAATCCGAGAGTCAGTCGAACCTCCTTACGTCGAGTCAGACGATGTAGAGTTTAAAGAAGAGGAAGTACTTGAAGTCATCGATTCCTTCAAAAGGGGTAAATCCCCGGGTTTCGATGGCATCACTATCGAATTTTTTAGGATTATGTTCTTGGTCTGTCCCTTGGTTTTCGTGCGTCTCTACAATGCATGTTTGACTCTTGGTCACTTTCCAAAAATTTGGAAGGTGGCTAGGATTGCATTGATTTATAAGGAGGGGAGAGATAGGCGGAATGCTAGGTCATACCGTCCGATCTCCTTACTTTCAGTAGTGGGTAAGGTTCTTGATAAACTCTTGTCAAGAAGACTGTACCACTCTCTTCATAAGAGAGGTCTTATGAACTCAGCCCAATATGGGTTCAAACATGGCCGATCTACGACGCATGCTTTATATAGCATCGTCGAGAATGTTAGGCATAACAAAGAGAATGGTCTGCACTCCAGTCTAATCTCTCTTGACATAGAGGGGGCCTTTGACAATGTCTGGGTTCCGGGTGTTCTGTCGAGACTTCAACAGGTTGCTTGTCCGAAAAATCTGTACTATTTGTACAAGAGCTTTCTAAGCAACAGAGTCGCTTCAATTGATATAGGCGGTAGTGTTCTTAGTAAGTCGCTCACCAAGGGGTGCCCACAGGGTTCTTGTAGCGGACCCCTACTCTTTAATTTAGTGATGGATGGCGCTCTGAGTCGGGTTTACCCGGCTGCGAGTGCTATTCAGGCCTTTGCGGATGACTTACAGGCGATGGTCTGGAGTTCTTCAAGACGTGGTCTTGAGGTCCTCGGTAACGAAGTTCTGTATACTCTCAATAGTTGGAGCACAATTAATAAGCTGAAGTTTTGTGCAAAGAAGACCGTTGCTATCACTTTTGCTAAGACAAAGGTGATGGAGCGGCTTCCAATTTTTTCTCTCAACAACGAGAGAATCCTTAATGTCAAGACTGTTAAGGTCTTGGGCGTTACCTTGGACCAAACTTTATGCTTCTTGCCTCACTTAGAGGAGGTTAAGAACAGGGTAACTCGTCTTGTTCAGTCCATTGCCTGCTTTGCAAAGGTCGAGTGGGGTCTGGATTATAGAGCCTTGAGAGTGGTATATAAAGGTTGTATTGAGCGAATTGTCACCTACGGTGCTGGCGCATGGTGGCGTGAGGCGGATAATTCTTTAATGATTCGAAAGCTTAGGTCAATCCAACGAATAGCAGCTCTTAGAGTCTGCTGTGCCTATCGTACAATCTCTACCGATGCGTAATTGGTAATCACCAACTTAACCCCAATAGAGTACATTGTAAGTGAGGAAGCAACCATTTTTAGGTCTTTCTACCAACAGATGGGAGCTAAACACTGTTGTAGGTGGAAATTTTCTTTACCCGAGTGACCCTTGGTACCGTCATCCAGCCTCTCGTGTAGAGATTTCTCGTGGAGATGCTCTTCCCACTAATGCAGGACTAGAGATCTTTTCCGATGGTTCGCTATCGGAAAATGCCGCAGCTGCGGCATTCGTGGTCTATTACCAAGGTTTGGAACTGGTGTCAAAGACTTTTCGTCTAGACACTTGTTATAAACCTAGTATTTTTTATATTGAGCTTTACTCCATCTTGGAGTGCATTAAGTGGTTCACTAGGGAGCGACCCCACGATGAAGAGGTAGCTATCTTTTCTGACAGTCTATCTTCTCTACGGGCCATTGGAAATTCTTCCAACCCTAATGGTATGTGTGCAAACATCACGGATTTGATTCTCAAACATGGCGCCAAAGTCACCCTTAATTGGGTTAAAGCACACAGTGGTATTTTAGGTAACGAGAGAGCGGATGCGTTGGCCAAGGGCGCATTATTTAATCAGGTGGTCCACTCTATTAAACCCGAAAAGGGTAGTATTAAAATTATTTTGAGGGGCATTACCAAGAGGTATTGGCAGAGAAGTTGGAGCGACAGCACTAAGGGCAGTGTTACTAGGAATTTTATTCCTAGAGTGGGCGACAATGGTGTCAACCCTAACCACTTTTCAACGCAGATTCTTAGTGGTCACGGTAAATTCCCTAGTTACTTGCATAGTTTAGGTCATGTTCTCAGTCCTGCCTGTGTCTGTGGGTCAGATACAGGCGACTCTGAGCACTACTTAGTTAATTGTCCTCTTACACTCCATCTGGTCCCTAGAGCCAACTTCGGAGATATGAATCTCACAGACAAGATGATTGTATTCGAGAATATCATGCGCTTTATAATCAGTCACTTCGGGGACTTATGTCCAGGTTGATGACTGATCTTTTTTATTGTCTTTTAATTCTACACTTGCCGTTTTATCTTCTTTTATTCTTTTGCCCTTTCATTGGGCTTTTATAAGTGTTGTCCAGGCTTGCCCTGTTTAGGTTTTATCTTTATTAAAAAAAAAAATAGTGGGACTTACGCATTCATTCAACTTTTCCTTACAAATTTAATTTGTAATTCTAGCGGTATCCCCCGTAGTGCCTAGCGGGACGGGGGTATACAAATTAATAATTAAATGTTCCGTGGGTCGCTTTTTCTTCTCCGCCCCGCCTTTGGCTTCGTGACAGACTATGCAAACATTCCAGAAAGCTCGGACGTACGACCGACGACGACCAACGTACCAAGCGCTCCTTATAATATAGATCTCAAACCCGGAACCGGTTTTCTCCACAAAAACTTGAGCGGAACGCGCGCTCAACCATAATCCTTTAATATATTTAACATATTTAATAAGGTTAGTAAGAATGTCTAAGATCTTAATTAGAAGTTTCGTAAAATATTATTTATAATGTTAGTAGGCTATTATTTATAATGTTAGTAAGCTATTATTTATAATGTTAGTAAGCTATTATTTATAATGTTTGTAAGATATTATTAATAATGTTAGTAATTATGTACAAAATAAAACCTTTTTAAAAAAAAATCAACTACACGTATTAGTATTTCGGGCACAACGCAAAATATTTTCCCTCCTCTCTAGTGCCGTCCCAGTTCTTCTCCAAAGGCGTCGGACGAACACAGCCAAATTTTCTCTTTCCTCTCTTGCACCGGCCCCGTTCTTCCCTCCCCCAAAGGCAACGGACGAACATCTTGTGCCGTCCCCGTTCTTCTCCAAAGGCGTCGAACGAACACACAGCCAAATTTTGTCTTTCCTTTCTTTCGCCGGCCCAATTCTTCCGTCCTCCAAAGGCGACGGACGAACATCTTGTGTCGTCCCCGTTCTTCTCCAAAGGCGTCGGACGAACACACAGCCGAATTTCTCTTTCCTCTCTTGCGCCGGCCCCGTTCTTCGGTCCTCCAAAGGCGACGGACGAACACACAGCCGAATTTTCTCTTTCCTCTCTTGCGCCGGCCCCGTTCTTCCCTCCCCCAAAGGCGACGGACGAACATCTTGTGCCGTCCCCGTTCTTCTCCAAAGGCGTCGGACGAACACAAAGCCGAATTTTCTCTTTCCTTTCTTGCGCCGGCCGAACATCTTGTGCCGTCCCCGTTCTTCTCCAAAGGCGTCGGACGAACACACAGCCGAATTTTCTCTTTCCTTTCTTGCGCCGGCCCCATTCTTCCGTCCTCCAAAGGCGACGGACGAACATCTTGTGCCGTCCCCGTTCTTCTCCAAAGGCGTCGGACGAACACACAGCCGAATTTTCTCTTTCCTCTCTTGCGCCGGCCCCATTCTTCCCTCCCCCAAAGGCGACGGACGAACATCTTGTGCCGTCCCCGTTCTTCTCCAAAGGCGTCGGACGAAAACACAGCCGAATTTTCTCTTTCCTTTCTTGCGCCGGCCGAACATCTTGTGCCGTCCCCGTTCTTCTCCAAAGGCGTCGGACGAACACACAGCCGAATTTTATCTTTCCTCTCTTGCGCCGTCCCCGTTCTTCTCCAAAGGCGTTGGACAAACACACAGCCGAATTTTCTCTACCCTCTCTTGCGCCGGCCCCGTTCTTCCCTCCCCCAAAGGCGACGGACGAACATCTTGTGTCGTCCCCGTTCTTCTCCAAAGGCGTCGGACGAACACACAGCCGAATTTCTCTTTCCTCTCTTGCGCCGGCCCCGTTCTTCGGTCCTCCAAAGGCGACGGACGAACACACAGCCGAATTTTCTCTTTCCTCTCTTGCGCCGGCCCCGTTCTTCCCTCCCCCAAAGGCGACGGACGAACATCTTGTGCCGTCCCCGTTCTTCTCCAAAGGCGTCGGACGAACACAAAGCCGAATTTTCTCTTTCCTTTCTTGCGCCGGCCGAACATCTTGTGCCGTCCCCGTTCTTCTCCAAAGGCGTCGGACGAACACACAGCCGAATTTTCTCTTTCCTTTCTTGCGCCGGCCCCATTCTTCCGTCCTCCAAAGGCGACGGACGAACATCTTGTGCCGTCCCCGTTCTTCTCCAAAGGCGTCGGACGAACACACAGCCGAATTTTCTCTTTCCTCTCTTGCGCCGGCCCCATTCTTCCCTCCCCCAAAGGCGACGGACGAACATCTTGTGCCGTCCCCGTTCTTCTCCAAAGGCGTCGGACGAAAACACAGCCGAATTTTCTCTTTCCTTTCTTGCGCCGGCCGAACATCTTGTGCCGTCCCCGTTCTTCTCCAAAGGCGTCGGACGAACACACAGCCGAATTTTATCTTTCCTCTCTTGCGCCGTCCCCGTTCTTCTCCAAAGGCGTTGGACAAACACACAGCCGAATTTTCTCTACCCTCTCTTGCGCCGGCCCCGTTCTTCCCTCCCCCAAAGGCGACGGACGAACATCTTGTGTCGTCCCCGTTCTTCTCCAAAGGCGTCGGACGAACACACAGCCGAATTTCTCTTTCCTCTCTTGCGCCGGCCCCGTTCTTCGGTCCTCCAAAGGCGACGGACGAACACACAGCCGAATTTTCTCTTTCCTCTCTTGCGCCGGCCCCGTTCTTCCTTCTACCAAAGGCGACGGACGAACATCTTGTGCCGTCCCCGTTCTTCTCCAAAGGCGTCGGACGAACACACAGCCGAATTTTCTCTTTCCTCTCTTGCGCCGGCCCCGTTCTTCCCTCCCCCAAAGGCGATGGAAGAACATCTTGTGCCGTCCCCGTTCTTCTCCAAAGGCGTCGGACGAACACACAGCCGAATTTTATCTTTCCTCTCTTGCGCCGGCCCCATTCTTCCGTCCTCCAAAGGCGATGGACGAACACCTTGTGCCGTCCCCGTTCTTCTCCAAAGGCGTCGGACGAACACACAGCCGAATTTTATCTTTCCTTTCTTGCGCCGGCCCCATTCTTCCGTCCTCCAAAGGCGACGGACGAACATCTTGTGCCGTCCCCGTTCTTCTCCAAAGGCGTCGGACGAACACACAGCCGAATTTTCTCTTTCCTTTCTTGCGCCGGCCCCATTCTTCCGTCCTCCAAAGGCGACGGACGAACATCTTGTGCCGTCCCCGTTCTTCTCCAAAGGCGTCAGACGAACACACAGCCGAATTTTCTCTTTCCTTTCTTGCGCCGGCCCCATTCTTCCCTCCCCCAAAGGTGACGGACGAACATCTTGTGCCGTCCCCGTTCTTCTCCAAAGGCGTCGGACGAACACACAGCCGAATTTTCTCTTTCCTTTCTTGCGCCAGCCCCATTCTTCTCCAAAGGCGTCGGACGAACACACAGCCGAATTTTATCTTTCCTCTCTTGCGCCGTCCCCGTTCTTCTCCAAAGGCGTTCGACAAACACACAGCCGAATTTTCTCTTTCCTCTCTTACGCCGGCCCCGTTCTTCCCTCCCCCAAAGGCGACGGACGAACATCTTGTGCCGTCCCCGTTCTTCTCCAAAGGCGTCGAACGAACACACAGCCGAAGTTTCTCTTTCCTTTCTTGCGCCGGCCCCGTTCTTCGGTCCTCCAAAGGCGACGGACGAACATCTTGTGCCGTCCCCGTTCTTCTCCAAAGGCGTCGGACGAACACACAGCCGAATTTTCTCTTTCCTTTCTTGCGCCGGCCCCATTCTTCCGTCCTCCAAAGGCGACGGACGAACACACAGCTGAATTTTATCTTTCCTTTCTTGCGCCGGCCCCATTCTTCCGTCCTCCAAAGGCGACGGACGAACATCTTGTGCCGTCCCCGGACGAACACACAGCCGAATTTTATCTTTCCTTTCTTCCGTCCTCCAAAGGGGACGGACGAACATCTTGTGCCGTCCCCGTTCTTCTCCAAAGGCGTCGGACGAACACACAGCCGAATTTTATCTTTCCTTTCTTGCGCCGGCCCCCTTCTTCCATCCTCCAAAGGCGACGGAAGAACATCTTGTGCCGTCCCCGTTCTTCTCCAAAGGCGTCGGACGAACACACAGCCGAATTTTATCTTTCCTCTCTTGCGCCGGCCCCATTCTTCCGTCCTCCAAAGGCGATGGACGAACATCTTGTGCCGTCCCCGTTCTTCTCCAAAGGCGTCGGACGAACACACAGCCGAATTTTATCTTTCCTTTCTTGCGCCGGCCCCATTCTTCCGTCCTCCAAAGGCGACGGACGAACATCTTGTGCCGTCCCCGTTCTTCTCCAAAGGCGTCGGACGAACACACAGCCGAATTTTCTCTTTCCTTTCTTGCGCCGGCCCCATTCTTCCGTCCTCCAAAGGCGACGGACGAACATCTTGTGCCGTCCCCGTTCTTCTCCAAAGGCGTCAGACGAACACACAGCCGAATTTTCTCTTTCCTTTCTTGTGACGGACGAACATCTTGTGCCGTCCCCGTTCTTCTCCAAAGGCGTCGGACGAACACACAGCCGAATTTTATCTTTCCTTTCTTGCGCCGGCCCCATTCTTCTCCAAAGGCGTCGGACGAACACACAGCCGAATTTTATCTTTCCTCTCTTGCGCCGTCCCCGTTCTTCTCCAAAGGCGTTCGACAAACACACAGCCGAATTTTCTCTTTCCTCTCTTACGCCGGCCCCGTTCTTCCCTCCCCCAAAGGCGACGGACGAACATCTTGTGCCGTCCCCGTTCTTCTCCAAAGGCGTCGAACGAACACACAGCCGAAGTTTCTCTTTCCTTTCTTGCGCCGGCCCCGTTCTTCGGTCCTCCAAAGGCGACGGACGAACATCTTGTGCCGTCCCCATTCTTCTCCAAAGGCGTCGGACGAACACAGCCGAATTTTCTCTTTCCTTTCATGCGCCGGCCCCATTCTTCCCTCCCCCAAAGGCGACGGACGAACATCTTGTGCCGTCCCCGTTCTTCTCCAAAGGCGTCGGACGAACACACAGCCGAATTTTCTTTCCTTTCTTGCGCCGGCCCCATTCTTCCGTCCTCCAAAGGCGACGGACGAAGATCTTGTGCCGTCCCCGTTGTTCTCCAAAGGCGTCGGACGAACACACAGCCGAATTTTCTCTTTCCTTTCTTGCGCCGGCCCCATTCTTCCCTCCCCCAAAGGCGACGGACGAACATCTTGTGCCGTCCCCGTTCTTCTCCAAAGGCGTCGGACGAACACACAGCCGAATTTTCTCTTTCCTTTCTTGCGCCGGCCCCATTCTTCCCTCCCCCAAAGGCGACGGACGAACATCTTGTGCCGTCCCCGTTCTTCTCCAAAGGCGTCGGACGAACACACAGCCGAATTTTCTCTTTCCTTTCTTGCGCCGGCCCCATTCTTCCGTCCTCCAAAGGGGACGGACGAACATCTTGTGCCGTCCCCGTTCTTCTCCAAAGGCGTCGGACGAACACACAGCCGAATTTTATCTTTCCTTTCTTGCGCCGGCCCCATTCTTCCGTCCCCCAAAGGCGACGGACGAACATCTTGTGCCGTCCCCGTTCTTCTCCAAAGGCGTCGGACGAACACACAGCCGAATTTTATCTTTCCTTTCTTGCGCCGGCCCCATTCTTCCGTCCTCCAAAGGCGTCGGACGAACACACAGCCGAATTTTATCTTTCCTTTCTTGCGCCGGCCCCCTTCTTCCATCCTCCAAAGGCGACGGAAGAACATCATGTGCCGTCCCCGTTCTTCTCCAAAGGCGTCGGACGAACACACAGCCGAATTTTATCTTTCCTTTCTTGCGCCGGCCCCATTCTTCCGTCCCCCAAAGGCGTCGGACGAACACACAGCCGAATTTTATCTTTCCTTTCTTGCGCCGGCCCCCTTCTTCCATCCTCCAAAGGCGACGGAAGAACATCTTGTGCCGTCCCCGTTCTTCTCCAAAGGCGTCGGACGAACACACAGCCGAATTTTATCTTTCCTCTCTTGCGCCGGCCCCATTCTTCCGTCCTCCAAAGGCGATGGACGAACATCTTGTGCCGTCCCCGTTCTTCTCCAAAGGCGTCGGACGAACACACAGCCGAATTTTATCTTTCCTTTCTTGCGCCGGCCCCATTCTTCCGTCCTCCAAAGGCGACGGACGAACATCTTGTGCCGTCCCCGTTCTTCTCCAAAGGCGTCGGACGAACACACAGCCGAATTTTCTCTTTCCTTTCTTGCGCCGGCCCCATTCTTCCGTCCTCCAAAGGCGTCAGACGAACACACAGCCGAATTTTCTCTTTCCTTTCTTGTGACGGACGAACATCTTGTGCCGTCCCCGTTGTTCTCCAAAGGCGTCGGACGAACACACAGCCGAATTTTCTCTTTCCTTTCTTGCGCCGGCCCCATTCTTCCCTCCCCCAAAGGCGACGGACGAACATCTTGTGCCGTCCCCGTTCTTCTCCAAAGGCGTCGGACGAACACACAGCCGAATTTTCTCTTTCCTTTCTTGCGCCGGCCCCATTCTTCCCTCCCCCAAAGGCGACGGACGAACATCTTGTGCCGTCCCCGTTCTTCTCCAAAGGCGTCGGACGAACACACAGCCGAATTTTCTCTTTCCTTTCTTGCGCCAGCCCCATTCTTCCGTCCCCCAAAGGCGACGGACGAACATCTTGTGCCGTCCCCGTTCTTCTCCAAAGGCGTCGGACGAACACACAGCCGAATTTTATCTTTCCTTTCTTGCGCCGGCCCCATTCTTCCGTCCCCCAAAGGCGTCGGACGAACACACAGCCGAATTTTCTCTTTCCTTTCTTGCGCCGGCCCCATTCTTCTCCAAAGGCGTCGGACGAACACACAGCCGAATTTTATCTTTCCTCTCTTACGCCGGCCCCGTTCTTCCCTCCCCCAAAGGCGACGGACGAACATCTTGTGCCGTCCCCGTTCTTCTCCAAAGGCGTCGAACGATTACACAGCCGAATTTTCTCTTTCCTTTCTTGCGCCGGCCCCGTTCTTCGGTCCTCCAAAGGCGACGGACGAACATCTTGTGCCGTCCCCATTCTTCTCCAAAGGCGTCGGACGAACACACAGCCGAATTTTATCTTTCCTCTCTTGTGCCGTCCCCGTTCTTCTCCAAAGGCGTCGGACGAACACACAGCCGACATTTATCTTTCCTTTCTTGCGCCGGCCCCATTCTTCCGTCCCCCAAAGGCGACGGACGAACATCTTGTGCCGTCCCCGTTCTTCTCCAAAGGCGTCGGACGAACACACAGCCGAATTTTCTCTTTCCTTTCTTGCGCCGGCCCCATTCTTCTCCAAAGGCGTCGGACGAACACACAGCCGAATTTTATCTTTCCTCTCTTGCGCCGTCCCCGTTCTTCTCCAAAGGCGTTGGACAAACACACAGCCGAATTTTCTCTTTCCTCTCTTACGCCGGCCCCGTTCTTCCCTCCCCCAAAGGCGACGGACGAACATCTTGTGCCGTCCCCGTTCTTCTCCAAAGGCGTCGAACGAACACACAGCCGAATTTTATCTTTCCTTTCTTGCGCCGGCCCCATTCTTCCCTCCCCCAAAGGCGACGGACGAACATCTTGTGCCGTCCCCGTTCTTCTCCAAAAGCGTCGGACGAACACACAGCCGAATTTTCTATTTCCTTTCTTGCGCCGGCCCCATTCTTCCCTCCCCCAAAGGCGACGGACGAACATCTTGTGCCGTCCCCGTTCTTCTCCAAAGGCGTCGGACGAACACACAGCCGAATTTTCTCTTTCCTTTCTTGCGCCGGCCCCATTCTTCCGTCCTCCAAAGGGGACGGACGAACATCTTGTGCCGTCCCCGTTCTTCTCCAAAGGCGTCGGACGAACACACAGCCGAATTTTATCTTTCCTTTCTTGCGCCAGCCCCATTCTTCCGTCCCCCAAAGGCGACGGACGAACATCTTGTGCCGTCCCCGTTCTTCTCCAAAGGCGTCGGACGAACACACAGCCGAATTTTATCTTTCCTTTCTTGCGCCGGCCCCATTCTTCCGTCCCCCAAAGGCGTCGGACGAACACACAGCCGAATTTTCTCTTTCCTTTCTTGCGCCGGCCCCATTCTTCTCCAAAGGCGTCGGACGAACACACAGCCGAATTTTATCTTTCCTCTCTTACGCCGGCCCCGTTCTTCCCTCCCCCAAAGGCGACGGACGAACATCTTGTGCCGTCCCCGTTCTTCTCCAAAGGCGTCGAACGATTACACAGCCGAATTTTCTCTTTCCTTTCTTGCGCCGGCCCCGTTCTTCGGTCCTCCAAAGGCGACGGACGAACATCTTGTGCCGTCCCCGTTCTTCTCCAAAGGCGTCGGACGAACACACAGCCGAATTTTATCTTTCCTCTCTTGTGCCGTCCCCGTTCTTCTCCAAAGGCGTCGGACGAACACACAGCCGACATTTATCTTTCCTTTCTTGCGCCGGCCCCATTCTTCCGTCCCCCAAAGGCGACGGACGAACATCTTGTGCCGTCCCCGTTCTTCTCCAAAGGCGTCGGACGAACACACAGCCGAATTTTCTCTTTCCTTTCTTGCGCCGGCCCCATTCTTCTCCAAAGGCGTCGGACGAACACACAGCCGAATTTTATCTTTCCTCTCTTGCGCCGTCCCCGTTCTTCTCCAAAGGCGTTGGACAAACACACAGCCGAATTTTCTCTTTCCTCTCTTACGCCGGCCCCGTTCTTCCCTCCCCCAAAGGCGACGGACGAACATCTTGTGCCGTCCCCGTTCTTCTCCAAAGGCGTCGAACGAACACACAGCCGAATTTTATCTTTCCTTTCTTGCGCCGGCCCCATTCTTCCCTCCCCCAAAGGCGACGGACGAACATCTTGTGCCGTCCCCGTTCTTCTCCAAAAGCGTCGGACGAACACACAGCCGAATTTTCTATTTCCTTTCTTGCGCCGGCCCCATTCTTCTCCAAAGGCGTCGGACGAACACACAGCCGAATTTTATCTTTCCTCTCTTACGCCGGCCCCGTTCTTCCCTCCCCCAAAGGCGACGGACGAACATCTTGTGCCGTCCCCGTTCTTCTCCAAAGGCGTCGGACGAACACACAGCCGAATTTTATCTTTCCTCTCTTGCGCCGTCCCCGTTCTTCTCCAAAGGCGTTGGACAAACACACAGCCGAATTTTCTCTTTCCTCTCTTACGCCGGCCCCGTTCTTCCCTCCCCCAAAGGCGACGGACGAACATCTTGTGCCGTCCCCGTTCTTCTCCAAAGGCGTCGAACGAACACACAGCCGAATTTTATCTTTCCTTTCTTGCGCCGGCCCCATTCTTCCCTCCCCCAAAGGCGACGGACGAACATCTTGTGCCGTCCCCGTTCTTCTCCAAAAGCGTCGGACGAACACACAGCCGAATTTTCTATTTCCTTTCTTGCGCCGGCCCCATTCTTCTCCAAAGGCGTCGGACAAACACACAGCCGAATTTTCTCTTTCCTCTCTTGCGCCGGCCCCATTCTTCCGTCCCCCAAAGGCGACGGACGAACATCTTGTGCCGTCCCCGTTCTTCTCCAAAGGCGTCGGACGAACACACAGCTGAATTTTCTCTTTCCTTTCTTGCGCCGGCCCCATTCTTCCGTCCTCCAAAGGCGACGGACGAACATCTTGTGCCGTCCCCGTTCTTCTCCAAAGGCGTCGGACGAACACACAGCCGAATTTTATCTTTCCTTTCTTGCGCCGGCCCCATTCTTCCGTCCCCCAAAGGCGACGGACGAACATCTTGTGCCGTCCCCGTTCTTCTCCAAAGGCGTCGGACGAACACACAGCCGAATTTTCTCTTTCCTTTCTTGCGCCGGCCCCATTCTTCTCCAAAGGCGTCGGACGAACACACAGCCGAATTTTATCTTTCCTCTCTTGCGCCGTCCCCGTTCTTCTCCAAAGGCGTTGGACAAACACACAGCCGAATTTTCTCTTTCCTCTCTTACGCCGGCCCCGTTCTTCCCTCCCCCAAAGGCGACGGACGAACATCTTGTGCCGTCCCCGTTCTTCTCCAAAGGCGTCGAACGAACACACAGCCGAATTTTCTCTTTCCTTTCTTGCGCCGGCCCCGTTCTTCGGTCCTCCAAAGGCGACGGACGAACATCTTGTGCCGTCCCCGTTCTTCTCCAAAGGCGTCGGACGAACACAGCCGAATTTTCTCTTTCCTTTCATGCGCCGGCCCCATTCTTCCCTCCCCCAAAGGCGACGGACGAACATCTTGTGCCGTCCCCGTTCTTCTCCAAAGGCGTCGGACGAACACACAGCCGAATTTTATCTTTCCTCTCTTGCGCCGTCCCCGTTCTTCTCCAAAGGCGTTGGACAAACACACAGCCGAATTTTCTCTTTCCTCTCTTACGCCGGCCCCGTTCTTCCCTCCCCCAAAGGCGACGGACGAACATCTTGTGCCGTCCCCGTTCTTCTCCAAAGGCGTCGAACGAACACACAGCCGAATTTTCTCTTTCCTTTCTTGCGCCGGCCCCATTCTTCCGTCCTCCAAAGGCGACGGACGAAGATCTTGTGCCGTCCCCGTTGTTCTCCAAAGGCGTCGGACGAACACACAGCCGAATTTTCTCTTTCCTTTCTTGCGCCGGCCCCATTCTTCCGTCCTCCAAAGGCGACGGACGAACACACAGCCGAATTTTATCTTTCCTTTCTTGCGCCGGCCCCATTCTTCCGTCCTCCAAAAGGGACGGACGAACATCTTGTGCCGTCCCCGTTCTTCTCCAAAGGCGTCGGACGAACACACAGCCGAATTTTATCTTTCCTTTCTTGCGCCGGCCCCATTCTTCCGTCCTCCAAAGGCGACGGACGAACATCTTGTGCCGTCCCCGTTCTTCTCCAAAGGCGTCGGACGAACACACAGCCGAATTTTCTCTTTCCTTTCTTGCGCCGGCCCCATTCTTCCGTCCTCCAAAGGCGACGGACGAAGATCTTGTGCCGTCCCCGTTGTTCTCCAAAGGCGTCGGACGAACACACAGCCGAATTTTCTCTTTCCTTTCTTGCGCCGGCCCCATTCTTCCCTCCCCCAAAGGCGACGGACGAACATCTTGTGCCGTCCCCGTTCTTCTCCAAAGGCGTCGGACGAACACACAGCCGAATTTTCTCTTTTCTTTCTTGCGCCGGCCCCATTCTTCCGTCCTCCAAAGGCGACGGACGAACACACAGCCGAATTTTATCTTTCCTTTCTTGCGCCGGCCCCATTCTTCCGTCCTCCAAAAGGGACGGACGAACATCTTGTGCCGTCCCCGTTCTTCTCCAAAGGCGTCGGACGAACACACAGCCGAATTTTATCTTTCCTTTCTTGCGCCGGCCCCATTCTTCCGTCCTCCAAAGGCGACGGACGAACATCTTGTGCCGTCCCCGTTCTTCTCCAAAGGCGTCGGACGAACACACAGCCGAATTTTCTCTTTCCTTTCTTGCGCCGGCCCCATTCTTCCGTCCTCCAAAGGCGACGGACGAACACACAGCCGAATTTTATCTTTCCTTTCTTGCGCCGGCCCCATTCTTCCGTCCTCCAAAGGGGACGGACGAACATCTTGTGCCGTCCCCGTTCTTCTCCAAAGGCGTCGGACGAACACACAGCCGAATTTTATCTTTCCTTTCTTGCGCCGGCCCCATTCTTCCGTCCCCCAAAGGCGATGGACGAACATCTTGTGCCGTCCCCGTTCTTCTCCAAAGGCGTCGGACGAACACACAGCCGAATTTTATCTTTCCTTTCTTGCGCCGGCCCCATTCTTCCCTCCCCCAAAGGCGACGGACGAACATCTTGTGCCGTCCCCGTTCTTCTCCAAAAGCGTCGGACGAACACACAGCCGAATTTTCTATTTCCTTTCTTGCGCCGGCCCCATTCTTCTCCAAAGGCGTCGGACGAACACACAGCCGAATTTTATCTTTCCTCTCTTGCGCCGTCCCCGTTCTTCTCCAAAGGCGTTGGACAAACACACAGCCGAATTTTCTCTTTCCTCTCTTGCGCCGGCCCCATTCTTCCGTCCCCCAAAGGCGACGGACGAACATCTTGTGCCGTCCCCGTTCTTCTCCAAAGGCGTCGGACGAACACACAGCCGAATTTTATCTTTCCTTTCTTGCGCCGGCCCCATTCTTCCGTCCCCCAAAGGCGACGGACGAACATCTTGTGCCGTCCCCGTTCTTCTCCAAAGGCGTCGGACGAACACACAGCCGAATTTTCTCTTTCCTTTCTTGCGCCGGCCCCATTCTTCTCCAAAGGCGTCGGACGAACACACAGCCGAATTTTATCTTTCCTCTCTTGCGCCGTCCCCGTTCTTCTCCAAAGGCGTTGGACAAACACACAGCCGAATTTTCTCTTTCCTCTCTTACGCCGGCCCCGTTCTTCCCTCCCCCAAAGGCGACGGACGAACATCTTGTGCCGTCCCCGTTCTTCTCCAAAGGCGTCGAACGAACACACAGCCGAATTTTCTCTTTCCTTTCTTGCGCCGGGCCCGTTCTTCGGTCCTCCAAAGGCGACGGACGAACATCTGGTGCCGTCCCCGTTCTTCTCCAAAGGCGTCGGACGAACACAGCCGAATTTTCTCTTTCCTTTCATGCGCCGGCCCCATTCTTCCCTCCCCCAAAGGCGACGGACGAACATCTTGTGCCGTCCCCGTTCTTCTCCAAAGGCGTCGGACGAACACACAGCCGAATTTTCTCTTTCCTTTCTTGCGCCGGCCCCATTCTTCCGTCCTCCAAAGGCGACGGACGAAGATCTTGTGCCGTCCCCGTTGTTCTCCAAAGGCGTCGGACGAACACACAGCCGAATTTTCTCTTTCCTTTCTTGCGCCGGCCCCATTCTTCCCTCCCCCAAAGGCGACGGACGAACATCTTGTGCCGTCCCCGTTCTTCTCCAAAGGCGTCCGACGAACACACAGCCGAATTTTCTCTTTCCTTTCTTGCGCCGGCCCCATTCTTCCGTCCTCCAAAGGCGACGGACGAACATCTTGTGCCGTCTCCGTTCTTCTCCAAAGGCGTCGGACGAACACACAGCCGAATTTTATCTTTCCTTTCTTGCGCCGGCCCCATTCTTCCCTCCCCCAAAGGCGACGGACGAACATCTTGTGCCGTCCCCGTTCTTCTCCAAAAGCGTCGGACGAACACACAGCCGAATTTTCTATTTCCTTTCTTGCGCCGGCCCCATTCTTCTCCAAAGGCGTCGGACGAACACACAGCCGAATTTTCTCTTTCCTCTCTTGCGCCGGCCCCGTTCTTCCCTCCCCCAAAGGCGACGGACGAACATCTTGTGCCGTCCCCGTTCTTCTCCAAAGGCGTCGGACGAACACACAGCCGAATTTTCTATTTCCTTTCTTGCGCCGGCCCCATTCTTCCGTCCTCCAAAGGCGACGGACGAACATCTTGTGCCGTCCCCGTTCTTCTCCAAAGGCGTCGGATGAACACACAGCCGAATTTTCTCTTTCCTTTCTTGCGCCGGCCCCATTCTTCCGTCCTCCAAAGGCGACGGACGAACATCTTGTGCCGTCCCCGTTCTTCTCCAAAGGCGTCGGACGAACACACAGCCGAATTTTCTCTTTCCTTTCTTGTGCCGTCCCCGTTCTTCTCCAAAGGCGTCGGACGAACACACAGCCGAATTTTCTCTTTCCTTTCTTGCGCCGGCCCCATTCTTCCGTCCTCCAAAGGCGACGGACGAACATCTTGTGCCGTCCCCGTTCTTCTCCAAAGGCGTCGGACGAACACACAGCCGAATTTTCTCTTTCCTTTCTTGCGCGGGCCCCATTCTTCCGTCCTCCAAAGGCGACGGACGAACATCTTGTGCCGTCCCCGTTCTTCTCCAAAGGCATCGGACGAACACACAGCCGAATTTTCTCTTTCCTTTCTTGCGCGGGCCCCATTCTTCCGTCCTCCAAAGGCGACGGACGAACATCTTGTGCCGTCCCCGTTCTTCTCCAAAGGCGTCGGACGAACACACAGCCGAATTTTCTCTTTCCTTTCTTGTGCCGTCCCCGTTCTTCTCCAAAGGCGTCGGACGAACACACAGCCGAATTTTCTCTTTCCTTTCTTGCGCCGGCCCCATTCTTCCGTCCTCCAAAGGCGACGGACGAACATCTTGTGCCGTCCCCGTTCTTCTCCAAAGGCGTCGGACGAACACACAGCCGAATTTTCTATTTCCTTTCTTGCGCCGGCCCCATTCTTCCGTCCTCCAAAGGCGACGGACGAACATCTTGTGCCGTCCCCGTTCTTCTCCAAAGGCGTCGGATGAACACACAGCCGAATTTTCTCTTTCCTTTCTTGCGCCGGCCCCATTCTTCCGTCCTCCAAAGGCGACGGACGAACATCTTGTGCCGTCCCCGTTCTTCTCCAAAGGCGTCGGACGAACACACAGCCGAATTTTCTCTTTCCTTTCTTGTGCCGTCCCCGTTCTTCTCCAAAGGCGTCGGACGAACACACAGCCGAATTTTCTCTTTCCTTTCTTGCGCCGGCCCCATTCTTCCGTCCTCCAAAGGCGACGGACGAACATCTTGTGCCGTCCCCGTTCTTCTCCAAAGGCATCGGACGAACACACAGCCGAATTTTATCTTTCCTTTCTTGCGCCGGCCCCATTCTTCCGTCCCCCAAAGGCGACGGACGAACATCTTGTGCCGTCCCCGTTCTTCTCCAAAGGCGTCGGACGAACACACAGCCGAATTTTCTCTTTCCTTTCTTGCGCCGGCCCCATTCTTCTCCAAAGGCGTCGGACGAACACACAGCCGAATTTTATCTTTCCTCTCTTGCGCCGTCCCCGTTCTTCTCCAAAGGCGTTGGACAAACACACAGCCGAATTTTCTCTTTCCTCTCTTACGCCGGCCCCGTTCTTCCCTCCCCCAAAGGTGACGGACGAACATCTTGTGCCGTCCCCGTTCTTCTCCAAAGGCGTCGAACGAACACACAGCCGAATTTTCTCTTTCCTTTCTTGCGCCGGCCCCGTTCTTCGGTCCTCCAAAGGCGACGGACGAACATCTTGTGCCGTCCCCGTTCTTCTCCAAAGGCGTCGGACGAACACAGCCGAATTTTCTCTTTCCTTTCATGCGCCGGACGAACATCTTGTGCCGTCCCCGTTCTTCTCCAAAGGCGTCGGACGAACACACAGCCGAATTTTATCTTTCCTCTCTTGCGCCGTCCCCGTTCTTCTCCAAAGGCGTTGGACAAACACACAGCCGAATTTTCTCTTTCCTCTCTTACGCCGGCCCCGTTCTTCCCTCCCCCAAAGGCGACGGACGAACATCTTGTGCCGTCCCCGTTCTTCTCCAAAGGCGTCGAACGAACACACAGCCGAATTTTCTCTTTCCTTTCTTGCGCCGGCCCCATTCTTCCGTCCTCCAAAGGCGACGGACGAAGATCTTGTGCCGTCCCCGTTGTTCTCCAAAGGCGTCGGACGAACACACAGCCGAATTTTCTCTTTCCTTTCTTGCGCCGGCCCCATTCTTCCGTCCTCCAAAGGCGACGGACGAACACACAGCCGAATTTTATCTTTCCTTTCTTGCGCCGGCCCCATTCTTCCGTCCTCCAAAAGGGACGGACGAACATCTTGTGCCGTCCCCGTTCTTCTCCAAAGGCGTCGGACGAACACACAGCCGAATTTTATCTTTCCTTTCTTGCGCCGGCCCCATTCTTCCGTCCTCCAAAGGCGACGGACGAACATCTTGTGCCGTCCCCGTTCTTCTCCAAAGGCGTCGGACGAACACACAGCCGAATTTTCTCTTTCCTTTCTTGCGCCGGCCCCATTCTTCCGTCCTCCAAAGGCGACGGACGAAGATCTTGTGCCGTCCCCGTTGTTCTCCAAAGGCGTCGGACGAACACACAGCCGAATTTTCTCTTTCCTTTCTTGCGCCGGCCCCATTCTTCCCTCCCCCAAAGGCGACGGACGAACATCTTGTGCCGTCCCCGTTCTTCTCCAAAGGCGTCGGACGAACACACAGCCGAATTTTCTCTTTCCTTTCTTGCGCCGGCCCCATTCTTCCGTCCTCCAAAGGCGACGGACGAACACACAGCCGAATTTTATCTTTCCTTTCTTGCGCCGGCCCCATTCTTCCGTCCTCCAAAAGGGACGGACGAACATCTTGTGCCGTCCCCGTTCTTCTCCAAAGGCGTCGGACGAACACACAGTCGAATTTTATCTTTCCTTTCTTGCGCCGGCCCCATTCTTCCGTCCTCCAAAGGCGACGGACGAACATCTTGTGCCGTCCCCGTTCTTCTCCAAAGGCGTCGGACGAACACACAGCCGAATTTTCTCTTTCCTTTCTTGCGCCGGCCCCATTCTTCCGTCCTCCAAAGGCGACGGACGAACACACAGCCGAATTTTATCTTTCCTTTCTTGCGCCGGCCCCATTCTTCCGTCCTCCAAAGGGGACGGACGAACATCTTGTGCCGTCCCCGTTCTTCTCCAAAGGCGTCGGACGAACACACAGCCGAATTTTATCTTTCCTTTCTTGCGCCGGCCCCATTCTTCCGTCCCCCAAAGGCGATGGACGAACATCTTGTGCCGTCCCCGTTCTTCTCCAAAGGCGTCGGACGAACACACAGCCGAATTTTATCTTTCCTTTCTTGCGCCGGCCCCATTCTTCCCTCCCCCAAAGGCGACGGACGAACATCTTGTGCCGTCCCCGTTCTTCTCCAAAAGCGTCGGACGAACACACAGCCGAATTTTCTATTTCCTTTCTTGCGCCGGCCCCATTCTTCTCCAAAGGCGTCGGACGAACACACAGCCGAATTTTATCTTTCCTCTCTTGCGCCGTCCCCGTTCTTCTCCAAAGGCGTTGGACAAACACACAGCCGAATTTTCTCTTTCCTCTCTTGCGCCGGCCCCATTCTTCCGTCCCCCAAAGGCGACGGACGAACATCTTGTGCCGTCCCCGTTCTTCTCCAAAGGCGTCGGACGAACACACAGCCGAATTTTATCTTTCCTTTCTTGCGCCGGCCCCATTCTTCCGTCCCCCAAAGGCGACGGACGAACATCTTGTGCCGTCCCCGTTCTTCTCCAAAGGCGTCGGACGAACACACAGCCGAATTTTCTCTTTCCTTTCTTGCGCCGGCCCCATTCTTCTCCAAAGGCGTCGGACGAACACACAGCCGAATTTTATCTTTCCTCTCTTGCGCCGTCCCCGTTCTTCTCCAAAGGCGTTGGACAAACACACAGCCGAATTTTCTCTTTCCTCTCTTACGCCGGCCCCGTTCTTCCCTCCCCCAAAGGCGACGGACGAACACAGCCGAATTTTCTCTTTCCTTTCATGCGCCGGCCCCATTCTTCCCTCCCCCAAAGGCGACGGACGAACATCTTGTGCCGTCCCCGTTCTTCTCCAAAGGCGTCGGACGAACACACAGCCGAATTTTCTCTTTCCTTTCTTGCGCCGGCCCCATTCTTCCGTCCTCCAAAGGCGACGGACGAAGATCTTGTGCCGTCCCCGTTGTTCTCCAAAGGCGTCGGACGAACACACAGCCGAATTTTCTCTTTCCTTTCTTGCGCCGGCCCCATTCTTCCCTCCCCCAAAGGCGACGGACGAACATCTTGTGCCGTCCCCGTTCTTCTCCAAAGGCGTCCGACGAACACACAGCCGAATTTTCTCTTTCCTTTCTTGCGCCGGCCCCATTCTTCCGTCCTCCAAAGGCGACGGACGAACATCTTGTGCCGTCCCCGTTCTTCTCCAAAGGCGTCGGACGAACACACAGCCGAATTTTATCTTTCCTTTCTTGCGCCGGCCCCATTCTTCCCTCCCCCAAAGGCGACGGACGAACATCTTGTGCCGTCCCCGTTCTTCTCCAAAAGCGTCGGACGAACACACAGCCGAATTTTCTCTTTCCTCTCTTGCGCCGGCCCCGTTCTTCCCTCCCCCAAAGGCGACGGACGAACATCTTGTGCCGTCCCCGTTCTTCTCCAAAGGCGTCGGACGAACACACAGCCGAATTTTCTATTTCCTTTCTTGCGCCGGCCCCATTCTTCCGTCCTCCAAAGGCGACGGACGAACATCTTGTGCCGTCCCCGTTCTTCTCCAAAGGCGTCGGATGAACACACAGCCGAATTTTCTCTTTCCTTTCTTGCGCCGGCCCCATTCTTCCGTCCTCCAAAGGCGACGGACGAACATCTTGTGCCGTCCCCGTTCTTCTCCAAAGGCGTCGGACGAACACACAGCCGAATTTTCTCTTTCCTTTCTTGTGCCGTCCCCGTTCTTCTCCAAAGGCGTCGGACGAACACACAGCCGAATTTTCTCTTTCCTTTCTTGCGCCGGCCCCATTCTTCCGTCCTCCAAAGGCGACGGACGAACATCTTGTGCCGTCCCCGTTCTTCTCCAAAGGCGTCGGACGAACACACAGCCGAATTTTCTCTTTCCTTTCTTGCGCGGGCCCCATTCTTCCGTCCTCCAAAGGCGACGGACGAACATCTTGTGCCGTCCCCGTTCTTCTCCAAAGGCATCGGACGAACACACAGCCGAATTTTCTCTTTCCTTTCTTGCGCGGGCCCCATTCTTCCGTCCTCCAAAGGCGACGGACGAACATCTTGTGCCGTCCCCGTTCTTCTCCAAAGGCGTCGGACGAACACACAGCCGAATTTTCTCTTTCCTTTCTTGTGCCGTCCCCGTTCTTCTCCAAAGGCGTCGGACGAACACACAGCCGAATTTTCTCTTTCCTTTCTTGCGCCGGCCCCATTCTTCCGTCCTCCAAAGGCGACGGACGAACATCTTGTGCCGTCCCCGTTCTTCTCCAAAGGCGTCGGACGAACACACAGCCGAATTTTCTATTTCCTTTCTTGCGCCGGCCCCATTCTTCCGTCCTCCAAAGGCGACGGACGAACATCTTGTGCCGTCCCCGTTCTTCTCCAAAGGCGTCGGATGAACACACAGCCGAATTTTCTCTTTCCTTTCTTGCGCCGGCCCCATTCTTCCGTCCTCCAAAGGCGACGGACGAACATCTTGTGCCGTCCCCGTTCTTCTCCAAAGGCGTCGGACGAACACACAGCCGAATTTTCTCTTTCCTTTCTTGTGCCGTCCCCGTTCTTCTCCAAAGGCGTCGGACGAACACACAGCCGAATTTTCTCTTTCCTTTCTTGCGCCGGCCCCATTCTTCCGTCCTCCAAAGGCGACGGACGAACATCTTGTGCCGTCCCCGTTCTTCTCCAAAGGCATCGGACGAACACACAGCCGAATTTTCTCTTTCCTTTCTTGCGCGGGCCCCATTCTTCCGTCCTCCAAAGGCGACGGACGAACATCTTGTGCCGTCCCCGTTCTTCTCCAAAGGCATCGGACGAACACACAGCCGAATTTCTCTTTCCTTTCTTGCGCCGGCCCCATTCTTCCGTCCTCTAAAGGCGACGGACGAACATCATGTGCCGTCCCCGTTCTTCTCCAAAGGCGTCGGACGAACACACAGCCGAATTTTCTCTTTCCTTTCTTGCGCGGGCCCCATTCTTCCGTCCTCCAAAGGCGACGGACGAACATCATGTGCCGTCCCCGTTCTTCTCCAAAGGCGTCGGACGAACACACAGCCGAATTTTCTCTTTCCTTTCTTGCGCGGGCCCCATTCTTCCGTCCTCCAAAGACGACGGACGAACATCTTGTGCCGTCCCCGTTCTTCTCCAAAGGCGTCGGACGAACACACAGCCGAATTTTCTCTTTCCTTTCTTGCGCGGGCCCCATTCTTCCGTCCTCCAAAGGCGACGGACGAACATCTTGTGCCGTCCCCGTTCTTCTCCAAAGGCATCGGACGAACACACAGCCGAATTTCTCTTTCCTTTCTTGCGCCGGCCCCATTCTTCCGTCCTCTAAAGGCGACGGACGAACATCATGTGCCGTCCCCGTTCTTCTCCAAAGGCGTCGGACGAACACACAGCCGAATTTTCTCTTTCCTTTCTTGCGCGGGCCCCATTCTTCCGTCCTCCAAAGGCGACGGACGAACATCATGTGCCGTCCCCGTTCTTCTCCAAAGGCGTCGGACGAACACACAGCCGAATTTTCTCTTTCCTTTCTTGCGCGGGCCCCATTCTTCTCCAAAGGCGTCGGACGAACACACAGCCGAATTTCATCTTTCCTCTCTTGCGCCGTCCCCGTTCTTCTCCAAAGGCGTTGGACAAACACACAGCCGAATTTTCTCTTTCCTTTCTTGCGCGGGCCCCATTCTTCCGTCCTCCAAAGGCGACGGACGAACATCTTGTGCCGTCCCCGTTCTTCTCCAAAGGCTTCGGACGAACACACAGCCGAACTTTCTCTTTCCTTTCTTGCGCCGGCCCCATTCTTCTCCAAAGGCGTCGGACGAACATCTTGTGCCGTCCCCGTTCTTCTCCAAAGGCATCGGACGAACACACAGCCGAATTTCTCTTTCCTTTCTTGCGCCGGCCCCATTCTTCCGTCCTCTAAAGGCGACGGACGAACATCATGTGCCGTCCCCGTTCTTCTCCAAAGGCGTCGGACGAACACACAGCCGAATTTTCTCTTTCCTTTCTTGCGCGGGCCCCATTCTTCCGTCCTCCAAAGGCGACGGACGAACATCTTGTGCCGTCCCCGTTCTTCTCCAAAGGCTTCGGACGAACACACAGCCGAATTTTCTCTTTCCTTTCTTGCGCCGGCCCCATTCTTCTCCAAAGGCGTCGGACGAACACACAGCCGAATTTCATCTTTCCTCTCTTGCGCCGTCCCCGTTCTTCTCCAAAGGCGTTGGACAAACACACAGCCGAATTTTCTCTTTCCTCTCTTGCGCCGGCCCCGTTCTTCCCTCCCCCAAAGGCGACGGACGAACATCTTGTGCCGTCCCCGTTCTTCTCCAAAGGCGTCGGACGAACACACAGCCGAATTGTCTATATCCTTTCTTGCGCCGGCCCCATTCTTCCGTCCTCCAAAGGCGACGGACGAACATCTTGTGCCGTCCCCGTTCTTCTCCAAAGGCGTCGGATGAACACACAGCCGAATTTTCTCTTTCCTTTCTTGCGCCGACCCCATTCTTCCGTCCTCCAAAGGCGACGGACGAACATCTTGTGCCGTCCCCGTTCTTCTCCAAAGGCGTCGGACGAACACACAGCCGAATTTTCTCTTTCCTTTCTTGTGCCGTCCCCGTTCTTCTCCAAAGGCGTCGGACGAACACACAGCCGAATTTTCTCTTTCCTTTCTTGCGCCGGCCCCATTCTTCCGTCCTCCAAAGGCGACGGACGAACATCTTGTGCCGTCCCCGTTCTTCTCCAAAGGCGTCGGACGAACACACAGCCGAATTTTATCTTTCCTTTCTTGCGCGGGCCCCATTCTTCCGTCCTCCAAAGGCGACGGACGAGCATCTTGTGCCGTCCCCGTTCTTCTCCAAAGGCATCGGACGAACACACAGCCGAATTTCTCTTTCCTTTCTTGCGCCGGCCCCATTCTTCCGTCCTCTAAAGGCGACGGACGAACATCATGTGCCGTCCCCGTTCTTCTCCAAAGGCGTCGGACGAACACACAGCCGAATTTTCTCTTTCCTTTCTTGCGCCGGCCCCATTCTTCCGTCCTCCAAAGGCGACGGACGAACATCTTGTGCCGTCCCCGTTCTTCTCCAAAGGCGTCGGACGAACACACAGCCGAATTTTCTCTTTCCTTTCTTGCGCCGGCCCCATTCTTCTCCAAAGGCGTCGGACGAACACACAGCCGAATTTCATCTTTCCTCTCTTGCGCCGTCCCCGTTCTTCTCCAAAGGCGTTGGACAAACACACAGCCGAATTTTCTCTTTCCTCTCTTGCGCCGGCCCCGTTCTTCCCTCCCCCAAAGGCGACGGACGAACATCTTGTGCCGTCCCCGTTCTTCTCCAAAGGCGTCGGACGAACACACAGCCGAATTGTCTATATCCTTTCTTGCGCCGGCCCCATTCTTCCGTCCTCCAAAGGCGACGGACGAACATCTTGTGCCGTCCCCGTTCTTCTCCAAAGGCGTCGGATGAACACACAGCCGAATTTTCTCTTTCCTTTCTTGCGCCGACCCCATTCTTCCGTCCTCCAAAGGCGACGGACGAACATCTTGTGCCGTCCCCGTTCTTCTCCAAAGGCGTCGGACGAACACACAGCCGAATTTTCTCTTTCCTTTCTTGTGCCGGCCCCATTCTTCCGTCCTCCAAAGGCGACGGACGAACATCTTGTGCCGTCCCCGTTCTTCTCCAAAGGCGTCGGACGAACACACAGCCGAATTTTCTCTTTCCTTTCTTGCGCGGGCCCCATTCTTCCGTCCTCCAAAGGCGACGGACGAGCATCTTGTGCCGTCCCCGTTCTTCTCCAAAGGCATCGGACGAACACACAGCCGAATTTCTCTTTCCTTTCTTGCGCCGGCCCCATCCTTCCGTCCTCTAAAGGCGACGGACGAACATCATGTACCGTCCCCGTTCTTCTCCAAAGGCGTCGGACGAACACACAGCCGAATTTCTCTTTCCTTTCTTGCGCCGGCCCCATTCTTCCGTCCTCCAAAGGCGACGGACGAACATCTTGTGCCGTCCCCGTTCTTCTCCAAAGGCGTCGGACGAACACAGCCGAATTTTATCTTTCCTCTCTTGCGCCGTCCCCGTTCTTCTCCAAAGGCGTTGGACAAACACACAGCCGAATTTTCTCTTTCCTCTCTTGCGCCGGCCCCGTTCTTCCCTCCCCCAAAGGCGACGGACGAACATCTTGTGCCGTTCCCGTTCTTCTCCAAAGGCGTCGGACGAACACACAGCCGAATTTTCTATTTCCTTTCTTGCGCGGGCCCCATTCTTCCGTCCTCCAAAGGCGACGGACGAACACACAGCCGAATTTTCTATTTCCTTTCTTGCGCCGGCCCCATTCTTCTCCAAAGGCGTCGGACGAACACACAGCCGAATTTTATCTTTCCTCTCTTGCGCCGTCCCCGTTCTTCTCCAAAGGCGTTGGACAAACACACAGCCGAATTTTCTCTTTCCTCTCTTGCGCCGGCCCCGTTCTTCCCTCCCCCAAAGGCGACGGACGAACATCTTGTGCCGTCCCAGTTCTTCTCCAAAGGCGTCGGACGAACACACAGCCGAATTTTCTATTTCCTTTCTTGCGCCGGCCCCATTCTTCCGTCCTCCAAAGGCGACGGACGAACATCTTGTGCCGTCCCCGTTCTTCTCCAAAGGCGTCGGATGAACACACAGCCGAATTTTCTCTTTCCTTTCTTGCGCCGGCCCCATTCATCCGTCCTCCAAAGGCGACGGACGAACATCTTGTGCCGTCCCCGTTCTTCTCCAAAGGCGTCGGACGAACACACAGCCGAATTTTCTCTTTCCTTTCTTGTGCCGTCCCCGTTCTTCTCCAAAGGCGTCGGACGAACACACAGCCGAATTTTCTCTTTCCTTTCTTGCGCCGGCCCCATTCTTCCGTCCTCCAAAGGCGTCGGACGAACACACAGCCGAATTTTCTCTTTCCTTTCTTGCGCGGGCCCCATTCTTCCGTCCTCCAAAGGCGACGGACGAACATCTTGTGCCGTCCCCGTTCTTCTCCAAAGGCATCGGACGAACACACAGCCGAATTTCTCTTTCCTTTCTTGCGCCGGCCCCATTCTTCCGTCCTCTAAAGGCGACGGACGAACATCATGTGCCGTCCCCGTTCTTCTCCAAAGGCGTCGGACGAACACACAGCCGAATTTTCTCTTTCCTTTCTTGCGCGGGCCCCATTCTTCCGTCCTCCAAAGGCGACGGACGAACATCTTGTGCCGTCCCCGTTCTTCTCCAAAGGCGTCGGACGAACACACAGCCGAATTTTCTCTTTCCTTTCTTGCGCCGGCCCCATTCTTCTCCAAAGGCGTCGGACGAACACACAGCCGAATTTTATCTTTCCTCTCTTGCGCCGTCCCCGTTCTTCTCCAAAGGCGTCGGACGAACACACAGCCGAATTTTCTATTTCCTTTCTTGCGCCGGCCCCATTCTTCCGTCCTCTAAAGGCGAC
Source organism: Leiobunum rupestre (assembly GCF_980474605.1). Taxonomy (NCBI): domain Eukaryota; kingdom Metazoa; phylum Arthropoda; class Arachnida; order Opiliones; family Sclerosomatidae; genus Leiobunum; species Leiobunum rupestre. Next base: position 18,137,839 of record NC_143384.1, on the reverse strand, counting down.
GGACGAACATCATGTGCCGTCCCCGTTCTTCTCCAAAGGCGTCGGACGAACACACAGCCGAATTTTCTCTTTCCTTTCTTGCGCCGGCCCCATTCTTCCGTCCTCCAAAGGCGACGGACGAACATCTTGTGCCGTTCCCGTTCTTCTCCAAAGGTGTCGGACAGCGTATACGGACCACCGCAACTTCCGCTCCCTCACTCTAGAGGTCTACCCGCGAGTTTCCCTCTCGCATTTTTCAAGGCCGTTCGCGCCGCACTTTCAACGTATGACCAGAAGTAAAAATAAGTTTGACACTCAACGTGTGACCATAAGTAACAAATAAATGTGATACTCAACGTCTGAGCAGAATTATTAAATAAGTGTGACCACAGAAGTAACAAACAAGTGTTAGTGCAAATAAGTATGGCCGTGGATATATATTGGTTGTGATAACGGCGTTGCAGGTTGCTGTGAATAGCTCAAAAAAACTTAACACATCAGGAGGATTGTGTGTATTCTGACCGTCGTACGTCTTGTTTCGTAATAAACTCATCAAAATAAAACCAAACGATGCAAAAATTATTTAAAAAGTCAAATTTACGTATAAACAATCGGACCTATTTAGAATGAATGTTACAAGCGAAATACAAGTTGGGAGGGGAGAAGGGAAAGTATTTCTTGGGGAGGGAAGGAAGTTAAAACCAACAATTAACGCCTCGTAGTGAGGAACGGAGGAACTAAGTAGCACTGGTGAAAGTTAGTGTATTTTGGATTTTTCGTCGTTCTATGGAGATGCTATCGCCATCTATCTACGATAGACTAAATAAAGATCCAGATAGGCGACAATAAATAGTCTTTTATGTGGTCGATCTCGAGTCGAGCATTCATAAAACCTTCAGCATACGAAACTCGAAAGTATCTCCACAGAACGACGAAAAATCAAAAATTACACTAACTTTGACCAGTGCTACTTAGTTCCTCCGTTTCTCACTACGGGGCGTTATTTGTTGGTTTTAACTTCCTTCCCTCCCCAAGGCATACTTTCCTTTCTCCCCTGCCAACTTGTATTAAGAAATACGTCTGATTGACACTCTTTTGGTAATTATGTCACTTTTGTTATTATGTGATTTATGATATTATAGGAAACAATGAAATAAACAATTATATAATTGTAACATGATTGCATTTATTCATACATTTTTGGTTAAATTCATAATTCCTTTAGTCTTTTGTCTGATGCAAGACGTAACGAAAATTAAGCTTTCCAATACAATTATTTTCCCATCGTACCTAATATCACTCGCGAATCTCTCTGGGTATAAAAGCTGTACAACTATTAACCAGCAATCAACCAGTCGTTATCTCGAGAATAATAACACTTGAGATAATTCGACCGAATTTACCCCTTGATAAATACAAATACTTGGCGCATTAACAGGTGATTGGAATCTAATCTCAGGGAACCCTCTATTAACCCGCCTGTTTATCTGAAACGCTTTCTAAAGTACCATCGACTTCCAAGGGTGACTGTCAAACTAGAAGGGTTCCAAATAGACTGTTTACAAGATAGGTTTTAATTTATAAGAAAATTAGCTATGATTAAGTTAGGTAGGGAACACATTTTGATCGTGGTCGGATTGTTGGAGTCTTTTTTCTACTCCGGTTTGGTTTTTGGATGGGCGACCTTGAATTTTTTACTCAAAAAAGAAGGAGTTTTCTCACACTTATGTTCGGACACCGGTCAAGTCGTTCCAGAGAACAACACCAATCTGGTCACTTCCTATTACATCAACGATTACCCTACGTATTCGAATCTCAAGTTCAATAATCTAAGTGGATCTCAAAACGAGGTAATTTATAATCGCAAATAACATAATAACAATAGGTATGACCATAAGTGTATAATATTCTTATATAAGTGTGACACTTCCTATTCTTCACATGCAAAAGTTTTACCGAGAGCTATTCACAAGACAGAGTGCATTACGGGCTTCGTTGCCGTTTTGCGTTGGCTTGCTCCCGCGTCACACGTAGCCTTTGACAGCGCTAATTTCCTGACCAACCCTTTTTTCGACACTGACATTCTCGTTCAGCTCCGACTTGGACTTGCACTCTAACTGATTAGCGTGTTATCGTTTTTGGTAGTAGCATAAGTGGATAATAAACATAAGCGTGGCACAGAACGAATTCTGTTAATGTTAGTCTGTCGTGAAGCGATTGCGAAATAGGAAGTTGCCCAACAGGAAACTCATCCCTTCCAACTCTTTCCGTTGGCTAAATAGTTGGTTAGTTTGATGGCGAGAAATACGAGTGTACACGCGTTTAACTTTGAAATTCGAAAAAAACTAACTTCTGAAATGGAGCCAGTGTTTAGGCCTATAATAGTTATTTTTATCTTCCGATCCAATAATCGATAATTATTTTCTTAAAGTAAGCGTTTTTTACTCTTTTGAAAGCATTTTAATTCAATAGGCGGACCGTCACCGATTTTCCGGGCTTCCTCCAAATACTAGGAGCAATTCGCGGAGAGTGGTCAGTCCGTCGTTACGTAATGGTTTACGTTGTCACTGGTGAAACAGACTATCATTAAAAAAATTTCATTGGGTGAATAGGAAGTGTCATACTTATGTTTATTATCCACTTATGGTAATAGTATATTTCACCTAAGGCATATTTAGACACGTACTCTGGGGCTCTGTGCTGAGAACTAAACCTAGATTGCGCAATAGCTCTGAAAATCAGATGGGTGATAATTTTTCCTAATCGACGTATACATGTACATACTTATTGTCTTATGTTACTTATGGTATAATAATATCAGAAGATTTTTTATATATTTCTTACAAGATAAGTAACCATCTAGGCCATAAAAATGAGACTAGTACCTTCCCCAAGAGGTCGGACATTTACCAAAATCCCGTACACTTTGTCTAAAATCGCAAAATCTTTTAACTCGCTCTATGTAACATTGAAATCCCAAAATCACTTCAAAAAGTAATGATAAAATCGCCAAAATCACTTCAAAAAGTAATGATAAAATCGCCAAAATCTTTTAACTCGCTCTATGTAACATTGAAATCCCAAAATCACTTCAAAAAGTAATGATAAAATCGCCAAAATCACTTCAAAAAGTAATGATAAAATCGCAAAATCTTTTAACTCGCTCTATGTAACATTGAAATCCCAAAATCACTTCAAAAAGTAATGATAAAATCGCCAAAATCTTTTAACTCGCTCTATGTAACATTGAAATCCCAAAATCACTTCAAAAAGTAATGATAAAATCGCCAAAATCACTTCAAAAAGTAATGATAAAATCGCAAAATCTTTTAACTCGCTCTATGTAACATTGAAATCCCAAAATCACTTCAAAAAGTAATGATAAAATCGCCAAAATCACTTCAAAAAGTAATGATAAAATCGCCAAAATCTTTTAACTCGCTCTATGTAACATTGAAATCCCAAAATCACTTCAAAAAGTAATGATAAAATCGCCAAAATCACTTCAAAAAGTAATGATAAAATCGCAAAATCTTTTAACTCGCTCTATGTAACATTGAAATCCCAAAATCACTTCAAAAAGTAATGATAAAATCGCCAAAATCTCTACGAAATCCCGAAATCCCGTACAAAATAATGACAAGTGTCCGACCCCTCGATCTTCGCAAGCTCGACGCGGATTACGTTAGGCACGAATTTCCCGCCAAACCATGGATGTATATACACCGCATCACAGCTCAAAGTTTACTACTTTTCCTAACCATGTAAAATGTTCAGATTGCATTCAGCGCCGTAACCAGCCTTAAAATTTGAGTAGGGAACTGTTTTTAGTGGCGTAGTATGAGCGAGCGAGGCGCTACGCAATGTATATTTTGATACAATTGATGCTCAGAGCCTGTAACGAGTGATGGCCTCCCCGTTTGTGTTAGATCAAGGCCAACTTCGATATCTCGCGCTACAGCGGCCATCTCATTCGTTGACGTTTCTGTGTTAACTTATGAGCAAAAGATGTGTATGACGTCAGCGCCCCTAGCGGATTATTATTTTTAGTATAGTTTTTACATTGAAGTCAATATAACAACCGAGAGTGGCGCTGAACTCCTACACGTTATAGTACAGTTTATAGGGGGAAAATCCTTGCTTGCGGAATTTCGACGAATGTGTTGGCCGCTGTAGCGCGAACAGCGCGTGATCAAAGTTGGCCGTGGTTAGATTGACTGCAAGTGTGCACGCGGAACGAGGGCGTGGAGGCGGCCATGATCAGTGGCTGAGAACTCAGAGGCCCCCCCGCAAAAATCTCTATGAGGCCCCCCTTTTTAATTTTTTTTTATGGTTAGCCCCCCCCCGAAGCTCGAGACCCCCCCGCACCGCGGGCCCTGCGGACCATCAGCTACGCCACTGGCCATGATCAGGTGTCACGACGAAGAGAGAGAGAGATAGACTATGGTGGCGATGGTTCAACAAATATTTCACATTCATAGTTATTCATATTTTTATAAATTTATTTGTTTATATTGCTAATTGCCTATTTTTTTTTGGAACGAAAAAATTAAATTTTTCATAATATTAAAATAAAAATGAGTTCAACTGAAAAACTTTAATGATCACCAAAATATCTGGGTTCAATTTCATCTCAAAATTCTAGGTAGGGCACTTCAAATTCCAGGTAGGACACGGCCCGAGTGCCCCTCCCCCCACCTTACGGCCCTGATTACATTTCGTATGAATATGTACTAATTTATAAATAATTTACCCCGATATAATAGTTTTAGAAACTCGCTATATTGTGAATGTCACTCTGCACTATTATTCTTCTAAAAAGCATTTTGAAAAGTCAACGGGAACCTGCCTGTGGTATAGGGATATGTAAATGATATATTATATACTTCTGATATTATCAAAGTTTTCCCTTATTAGCTTAAAGGGGAACGGCCAAGCTTTTCCAAATATGGCCTTATTTCCGTATCAAAAGATTAACAAGACGTTCAATATACTAACACGTACCTCTTTTTTGTCTTGTAAAAATAGCTTTTGGCCCAAAAGTTGAAACGAAAAATAACGCCAGGTGTTTGGGTTTGAATTTTCGCCGCCATCTTAGTGGCTGCCGCCAGCGCCCCTAACCCCGTATGAGCGATTTGCGAACTATCCTAACTTTTAAAATCGCGCAATTTAGGCTTAGGTCTCTTATAACTGGAACGCGCCGCGCGTGCAAAACACATTTTTTGCGTCTTCAGCAGCGCGCGCTTTTACTTTGTTTTTCTGTCTCACCGACTTCTCACCAGGTGTCGCGGCGGACGCACGCTTTTCGATTTTCCGAAATTTCTTTATTTTATTAAAAATTAACCACTCAATATTTTTTGATGCGGTTTTCGCCATAGATTTTAGTTCTTAATGGGCTACAGGGCTATCTAACTGGTTAAAGCTTGACCGTTCCCCTTTAAGCTATATTAATGATTTAAATTACAGACTGTTGAAGCTATCTATCTCAGTTGTGATGAGCAGTCCAAAATTCTCAATTTAGCCTACAATATCGCCATTAGTGTGGGAGCTTTTTCTGGACTGCTCTGGGGTATCATCTTGGATAAATTTGGCATCAGAACACTCAGACTATTAATTAGGTTGGTGTTAAAATTTCCTAAAAAACCTTAAATTAAAAAATAAATAAATTAATTAATATTTTAGTTTTTGCATAACCGGAGGCGCTTTACTTTTGATGTTCACAAATAAAGGTATTAAATGTTATTTTTAAATATAACAGATTGAAGTTTGAATCGATTAAGCCTGCTAACAAAAATCCTGTAGAATTGACCGATTTCAAAATTACGTTTTTGCGCGTAACCATACCTTTACATTGTGAGGTATAGCGGGCTTATTTACCCGCTTTTATACCCCAACATGGCGGCGTATTTTCACGCGCAAAATAATTTTAAGATCCACCATTTTAAAAATTATTTATACATTTTGCTAAATGGGTACAAGGCTTCGGAACATATCAAATTTAAACCAGTATTAAACTATTAATGCTTTTTAACACTAGGTAGAAACTTTTAGCTTGTTGCCATGAACAGCTCTTCAATGACTAGAAAACCGAATTACCGTACATTTTTGGGCGTTAAATAAAAATACAATGGATACCCTGCTCAAATATTGCCTACTTCCCCAATTCTATTCATCAGCTTCCAAGATACGCCACTTGGAGAAAATAGGAATAAAGTCCATTACAGGAAAAATAGCGCTTATAAAGAGAATAACGAGCCTAGTTAACTTCATTCGAGGCGGGGGGGGGGGGGGGTTGATTAGTTAGCACTTTCGACTTGCCACAAGAGGAGCCGGGGTGGTTCTCAGCTATAGTTGCAATGTATGAAAACTCGCAATAGCTACTTTTGTGTTGATTGTTCAAAGTTAATCCCTCATTGGTTAGAGGGATTTCCCGTAAAAACCTGTTTAAAACTGAATTAATGGCTTTAAAAGTCGACTGATGACCTAGGCCTAGCTGATTATTATTATAAAAAAATAATTGATTGGAGCTGTCAGCTGGCTTCTTTGGCTAAGCAGACGAATCTTGGAGGGAGGGTTGGACATAAGGATATTTTTTTAGTAGTCAGCCCGACTAGTGAGCCTCCTATCTGAATTTATTTTAGTAGTCACTGACTAGTGCGGAAAAATGGGGATATAAGAACAACAAGGACAGCCAACATTTTGCTTTACCCGTCAGAATTAAAATATTATCATTTGAGTTACATGACTTTGGCCGATCACCATTTTTTCACGACTTATAAGTCTTTGACTAGTTTAAAATATTTTCATTGATAATATCATCAAATGACGCATTAATTTGAGATAGACATTCTGAATCAGAACTTGTATGAGGTGCAGTGGACTTTTGATTTTCTACTAGCTCTACAAGCATGTTGGTTGAGCTATTTCGCTTATTGGGAAAGCTTCAAAGTTGGTTACAGACATTTTATTCATTGTACATTGGTAATAGCCTAACAGTAACAAGGCTCACTGTAAGCGTTATATCGATATGATTTTTTTTAAATAAAATGGGATTGATAAATTTATGATACGCCATATTCACCATTATTTATGAATATTTGGGTAAATGTTTCACTAGTCAAATAAAAAGGAACCACCAATGGACTGCATTGTAAAGGATGATAAAATTAGCGAATAAGTAGAATAGTCCATTAAGAAAAGGGATACAAAAGCCAAACCCTAAACAAATTTGAAGAAATTAAAAAACTTACAAATAGCTCGTACCGATAGGTCTTCGAGCAAACAAAAAGACGCGAATCTTGGACCAAATAGATCTTCGAGTGAAAAACTAAATTAAGTTAAATAAAATAGCCAGAAATTCCAATGGTAGACCGGTTTCGTCCTATTTGGAATTTCTGGCTATTTTATTTCATTTTATTTAGTTTTTCCCTCGAAAATCTATTAATTTTTGTCCGAGTTTCGCGTCTTTATGTTTGCTCGAAGACCTATCGGTACGAGCTAATTGTAAAATTTTTAATTTCTTCAAATATGTTTAGGGTTTAGCTTTTTTATCCCTTTTCTTAATGGACTATTCTACTTATTCGCTATATTTATTATCCTTTTCACTAGTCAAATTGATTTCGATTAATTTTAGTAGTCGGAGCATTAATTTAAGGGTATCTTCCCATTGCGCCGAATCCCATTCGACCGAATTCCCATTAGGCCGAATTCCGCCAATGCTTTTGATGAAATTAGCCCAAAGGCGGGTTTTGTATTTTTCTAATTGACCGACGCAATATTCACAATTGAGCGACTGCAAAAAAAAAAATAGTTTTTCGTTCTACTCCTTTTAATTTTTTTAGGTTAGGTTAGGTTAGGTTAGGTAACACTGCATGCTGTTCTGACAGATGCTGAAACGGATAAAACCGAATCCTAAACCCGGAGAAGTGCGGGTTTTTCGGTCGAATGGGATTGGGTTCGGTCGAATGGAACAGATTCAATTTAAGTAGTCAAATGCCGATACTAGTGCCTTATGTCCAACCTTGCTTGGAGGAAATATTTTGTTTAGTGATCCCAACTTGGCTACGCAGCTAAAATAAAAGTGTATTTTGTTGAAGCGTTGATTCTGTTGCTCTCGATTGCTCAATTAAGAAAGCACTTTAATGACAGGACCATACATTACAGATTTACCATATTTGCTTTTCCCCGCTATGATACTCTGTTCGTTTTTGGGAATTCCGGTGAGGCTATCCAGCCTTCAAGTACGTTTTCCCTTTTAGTTCAAGCCGCTAGTTCAAAATCACTGTAGTTCCCTTCACTCCAGATTGCCGAACTGTTTCCTCGTCAAAGATCAACGCTAATCTCTTTGTACAGCGGGGCTACCACGGCGTCAGCCGCGGTTTTCACCTTCTTAAAGGTAATTTTAAGGATAAATATCCCTAAAACATTTAAATAATTAAATGATAAATATCCCTAAAACATTTAAATAATTAAATGATAAATATCCCTAAGACCTTTAAATAATTTAATGATAAATATCCCTAAAACCTTTAAATAATTTAATGATAAATTTCCCTAACAATTTCAATAATTTAATGATAAGTATCCCTAAAACATTTAATTAATTAAATGATAAATATCCTTAAAACATCTAAATAATTTAATGATAAATATCCCTAAAACATTTAATTAATTTAATGATAAATATCCTTAAAACATTTATATAATTTAATGATAATTATCCCTAAAACATTTAAATAATTTAATGATAAATATCCCTAAATAATTTAAATAATTTAATGATAAATATCTCTAAATCTTTTAAATAATTTAATGATAAATATCACTAAAACCTTTAAATAATTTAATGATAAATATCCCTAAAACCTTTAAATAATTTAATGATAAATATCACTAAAACCTTTAAATAATTTAATGATAAATATCCCTAAAACATTTAAATAATTTAATGATAAATATCGCTAAAACATTTAATTATTTTATGATAATGATTCCTAAATCATTTAATTATTTAATGATAAATATCCATAACACATTCAATTAATTTAATGATAAATATCTCTAAAACATTTAATTAATTTAATTATAAATATCCCTAAAACATTTATATAATTTAATTATAAATATCCCTAAATCATTTAAATAATTTAATGATAAATATCCCTAAATAATTTAAATAATTTAATGATAAATATCTCTAAAACATTTAAATAATTTAATGATAAATATCCCTAAAACATTTAAATAATTTAATGATAAATATCCCTAAATCATTTAAATAATTTAATGATAAATATCTCTAAATCTTTTAAATAATTTAATGATAAATATCCCTAAAACATTTAAATAATTTAATGATAAATTTCCCTAAATCTTTTAAATAATTTAACGATAAATATCCCTAAAACATTTAAATAATTTAATGATAAATATCCCTAAATCTTTAAAATAATTTAATGATAAATATCCCTAAGTCTTTTAAATAATTTAATGATAAATATCCCTAAATCCTTTAAATAATTTAACGATAAATATCCCTAAAACATTTAAATAATTTAATGAAAAATATCCCTAAATCATTTAAATAATTTAATGATAAATATCCCTAAAATATTTAAATAATTTAATGATAAATATCCCTAAAACATTTAAATAATTTAATGATAAATATCCCTAAAACATTTAATTTTTTTATGATAATTATCCCTAAAACATTTAATTATTTAATGATAAATATCCATAACACATTTAATTAATTTAATGATAAATATCCATAAAACATTTCATAAATTTAATGATAAATTTCCCTAACAATTTCAATAATTTAATGATAAGTATCCCTAAAACATTTAATTAATTAAATGATAAATATCCTTAAAACATCTAAATAATTTAATGATAAATATCCCTAAAACATTTAATTAATTTAATGATAAATATCCCTAAAACATTTAATTAATTTAATGATAAATATCCTTAAAACATTTATATAATTTAATGATAATTATCCCTAAAACATGTAATAATTTAATACTCTTAAAATCTTTAATTAATTTAATGTTCTTCAAATATTTCATTACTTTAATATTCTTAAAATATTAAACTAATTTATTATTATTAAAACATTTAAATAATTTCATATGCTTAAAATATTTAATTAATTTTATATTCTTAAAACATTTAATTAATTTCATAATCTTAAAATGTTTAATTAATTTCATACTATTAAAAGGTTTAATTAATTTCATACTATTAAAATATTTAATTAATTTCATAATATTAAATATTTAATTAATTTCATATTCTTGAAAAATTTATTTAATTTCATATTATTAAAATATTTAATTAATTTCATAATATTAAAATATTTAATTAATTTCATAATATTAAAATATTTAATTAATTTAATTTAATATTAAAATATTTAATTAATTTCGTAATATTAAATATTTAATTATTTCATAATATTAAATATTTAATTAATTTCATATTCTTGAAAAATTTAATTAATTTCGCACTATTAAAATATTTAATTAATTTCGCACTATTAAAATATTTAATTAATTTCGTAATTTTAAAATAATTTCATAATTTTAAAATATTTAATTAATTTCATAATTTTAAAATATTTAATTAATTACGTATTATTAAAACAATTCATTAGTTTAAACAATTCACTAGTTTAATATTAAAACAATTCATTAGTTTAATATTATTAAAACAATTCATAACTTTAATATTAATAAAACAACTCATTAGTTTAATATTATTAAAACAATTCATTCTTAAAATAATTAATTTCATATTCTTAAAATAATTAATTTCATATTCTTAAAATAATTAAATTCATATTCTTAAAATAATTAAATTCATATTCTTACTATAATTTCATATTCTGAAAATAATTAATTTCTTATTCTTAAAATAATTAATTTCATATTCTTAAAATAATTAATTTCATTTTCTTAAAATAATTAATTTCATTTTCTTAAAATAATTAATTTCATTTCTTAAAACATTTAATTTAATATCCTTAAAATATTTATTTTAATTTACTTAAAAAATTTAATTTTATATCCTTAAAACATTTAATTTTATATCCTTTAAAAATTTAATTTTATATCCTTAAAAAATTTAATTTAATATCCCCAAATCATTTAATTTAATATCCTTAAAGCATTTAATGTAATATACTTAAATCATTTAGTTAATATAATATACTTAAATCATTTAGTTAATATAAAATACTTAAATCATTTAGTTAATATAATATACTTAAATCATTTAGTTAATATAATGTACTTAAATTATTTAATTTAATATCCTTAAAGCATTAAATTTAATATCCTTAAAGCATTTAATTTAATATCCTTAAAGCATTTAATGTAATATACTTAAATCATTTAGTTAATATAATATACTTAAATCATTTAGTTAATATAAAATACTTAAATCATTTAGTTAATATAATGTACTTAAATTATTTAATTTAATATCCTTAAAGCATTAAATTTAATATCCTTAAAGCATTTAATTTAATATCCTTAAAGCATTTAATTTAATATCCTTAAAGCCTTTAATTTAATATCCTTAAATCATTAAATTTAATATCCTTAAAGCATTTAATTTAATAACCTTAAAGCATTTAATTTAATATCCTTAAATCATTAAATTTAATATCCTTAAATCATTTAATTTAATATCCTTAAATCATTTAATTTAATATCCTTAAAGCATTTAATTTAATATCGTTAAAGCATTTAATTTAATATACTTAAAGCATTTAATTTAATATCCTTAAAGCATTTAATTTAACATCATTAAAGCATTTAATTTAATATCCTTAAAGCATTTAATTTAATATCCTTAAAGAATTTAATTTAATATCCTTAAAGCATTTAATTTAATATCCTTAAAGCATTTAATTTAATATTCTTAAAGCAGTTATTGTAATATAATATTCTTAAAGCATTTATTGTAATATAATATTCTTAAAGCATTTATTGTAATATAATATTCTTAAAGCATTTATTGTAATATAATATTCTTAAAGCATTTATTGTAATATAATATTCTTAAAGCATTTATTGTAATATAATATTCTTAAAGCATTTATTGTAATATAATATTCTTAAAGCATTTATTGTAATATAATATTCTTAAAGCATTTATTGTAATATAATATTCTTAAAGCATTTATTGTAATATAATATTCTTAAAGCATTTATTGTAATATAATATTCTTAAAGCATTTATTGTAATATAATATTCTTAAAGCATTTATTGTAATATAATATTCTTAAAGCATTTATTGTAATATAATATTCTTAAAGCATTTATTGTAATATAATATTCTTAAAGCATTTATTGTAATATAATATTCTTAAAGCATTTATTGTAATATAATATTCTTAAAGCATTTATTGTAATATAATATTCTTAAAGCATTTATTGTAATATAATATTCTTAAAGCATTTATTGTAATATAATATTCTTAAAGCATTTATTGTAATATAATATTCTTAAAGCATTTATTGTAATATAATATTCTTAAAGCATTTATTGTAATATAATATTCTTAAAGCATTTATTGTAATATAATATTCTTAAAGCATTTATTGTAATATAATATTCTTAAAGCATTTATTGTAATATAATATTCTTAAAGCATTTATTGTAATATAATATTCTTAAAGCATTTATTGTAATATAATATTCTTAAAGCATTTATTGTAATATAATATTCTTAAAGCATTTATTGTAATATAATATCTTTCAATCATTTAGTTTAAAATTAATGTAATATCCTTGAAACAATTAATTAATTTTATATTCTTAAACAATTAATTAATTTAATTTTCTTAATGCAACTAATTTCACATTCTTAAAACAATTAATTTAATACTCTTAAAAGAATAATTTATTATTCTTAAAACAATTAATTTAATACTCTTAAAAGAATAATTTATTATTCTTAAAACAATTAATTTTATACTCTTAAAACATTTAGTTAATTTAATACGCTTAAGACTTTGATTTCATTTAATATTCTTAAAACATTTAATAAATTTAATGCTCTTAAAACATTTATTTCATTTAATATTCTTAAAACATATACTTTTAATATTCTTAAAACATATACTTTTAATATTCTTAAAACATATACTTTTAATATTCTTTAAACATATATTTTAATATTCTTAAAACATTTAATTAATCGAAAAAAGTCTTCAACAGTATTTCTACGACATTGGTCTGAACTGGAAGGAAATGACGGCGATATTTTTGGGGGTCTCATTCATGGCGTTGCCCTTCACCTTCCTCTTCTTTCCAAGGCACTCTTTCGACGAGCTCAAGGTCAAGATGAACTCGAAAACAGAAAGCGTGGAGCAGTTGGACGAAAAGCCGGCGGTTTTGGAGGTCAAACCTCAATGCGAGCAGAAACCTTTGCCTTTGACCTTCTCCATCTTCTCCCTATCTTCGCTGCTCTACAACTTCTGGTTCGCCTGGCTGATGCTCTACGCCTTGTACTACAACGGTTCCTTGCATCTCTGGGTTGCCAGGTCCTCAAACGACCCCAATGACCGTAAGTAATTGATTTATAAGCTAGTATTTCGGATCATATCTCCGATGGTAATTCGAAAACCAAATATCGAAACGCTTACAAATTAATGAAAGATTTGTGTTGACAGTGAACACTTACGTGGACATCTTGGGCATCTCTCAATTGGGGGCGTTGATATTAGGCCCGATGGTTGGAATGCTAATCGACTGGAACTTACGGCGGGTTCCGGCTCCGGAAGTTAACCTGCCCAAACACCCGACGTGCAGCGGGGACGGAGTGGACTACCACCAGACAAGGAGACAAGTCAAAGCCACCTTCTGGATGGCCCTAATGGCTACTTGCCTACTTGGCGCCGTGCTGGTGACCAAGTTCTTCAATAGCAACACCGCCATCATAACCTCAATGGTCTTCTACATTGTCTTTCGATCGTCAGTAATGGGAGTTTCCATCACGTATTTGAGACAGAGGTAATTAGAATAATAATAACCAGCTAGGCTAATACCCAAGGCACCACCTTAGACCCAAGTCGTGTAGCGACTTATAATACCTTTAAATAGGTGGCCGGATTACAATATTATTGCGCAAATTAAAACAATATTCATCCTGACATTTATGTTGAAACGGTTTTTTACTTAACTCACTCGTCTGCTACAGACAAATTCAAAAGTCATAAGATCGTTTTTTTGTTAACTAAACTTATCAAAATATAAGCAAACAATGCAAAAATTATATTAAAATGCAAGTATCATTATTTATATAGCAGTGGCGGCGGAAGGTTCATATTCTTTTTTGGGGGGGGGGGCAAACCTGCGATATATAAATATATTTATATATATATATATATTTCCAAATGGATGAAAGCTGGTTAATTGTATACTCGTGGATAATTGTCTAATAAAAATTTTAAGCGTGATATTAATTTAATCTAATAATAATTCAATAGGCTAAAGTTCAAGAGTAGTTCCAACGCATAAATCATTTAGTGATTTGTGAAACCAATTACTTTTGAATAAAAAAGCCTGGTCCGCACCCGAATTTTTTTGGAGCGGACCAAGTACCCCGGTCCCCCCCCCCCGTTCCGCCGCCACTGTTATAAAGTCAAATTGACGAGGAAAAACTAATAGCGTCTGCTTCTGCAATGGCGAATCAAATGGGGCGTGGCGATAGTTTTCGGAAGCTTGATCTTCCCTGTTAAGATAGATTTGGTAGAAAATAGTAACCACTTAGGTTAATTAACAAGGAGACTACCCGAGGTGGCTATCACCGATTTTGTCGAAACTCGGGTGGTTAGGTAGACCTTATGGTAGTATTAAAATTGCCAAAGGTAAAAGTTGCGATGGGCTTTAGTTTCCCATGGCAACTGAAAATGTTTTTGACCTCACAAAACAAAAAACTCTCCATTTAAAAAAGCATGGGATTTTCTCGGTTTCACAGGGTACTTACTTACTTAAAAAATTTGAAAAGATTAAATTTTCAAAACTTACCCAAAAAGATGAATTTGACCTATTTTGGGTAAAATTGATCAAGGATTTTGAGTAAAATTTATCAATTTTAACAAAATTTGGGTAACCTAGAAAATTGTATGCTTTTTTAAATGGAGAGGTTAAAAATATTTTCGGTTGCCATATGAAAACTAAAGCCCATTGCAACTTTTCCTTTTTGGGATTTTCATACTATCATAAGGTCTACTGAACCCCCGAGTTTCAACAAAATCGGTGATAACCACTTCGGGTAATCTCCTTGTTAGTGTTTCGTAGCGACATATTCGTCAATGCCGAATTAAGGGCTAGACCTACTAGGCACAGGCCTATGGGCCCCCACTAACAGAAGACCCCCACCTACGGAAAATAATTGTGTATTGAAATTTCAGTGGAATTTTACTGTTTCACTGGTTTTGCAGTTAAAATTTCCCTCACTGATGAAATCAATGGATTTTTCACTGTTCTCTTTAGAGTTTTTCAAGTTACATGAAGGTCTACCAAACCCCCGAGTTTGAACAAAATCGGTGCGTTACACCTCGGGTCGTTTCCTTGATAGTGTCTAGGGCTCCACCTTCAGTAAATGCGGCAGCAAAAGCGACATAAGACCCAAAAGTGTGTCAGTACGGTATAATTTTAATGAGAGTTTGTCGCGAAGTAAAAAGAGGGAGTGGGAGAGGGGGTTGAAAATACGTCATCAAAATTTGTAATTTTCTCCACTTCAGCGCCGCCGAGTGAGGCGTTTTAGAACGTATGTCTACGGGAAAATAAATCGATGAGATAAAATCGCGGCAGACCATAGGCTAACTATAACGTTGCTAGTACTATTCCAACTAGTAGTTTATGTAGTCTTTTGTGAGACTAGCTCTCAGTAAATATTTTAACGGGCACGAAGGTAGAGTTGACACACTTTTGGGTCTTATGTCACTTTTGGCGGCACTGATATTCGGCATAGTCGGAGTTAAAATTTTCCTCATTAAAATTAAATTATGTAATTGTAGATTCCCACAGCAACATTTCAACAAACTGGTCGGCATAACGGCCACGTTCCGAAGTTTGACTTTCTTGTTGCAATTCCCGCTTTTCGTCTGGGACACCGAAAATCCCTTTCACGTGAGCGTCTTCAACATGATTTGCTTAGCAGTGGCATTCACCCTACCTCTGCACATGAAGACTCCTCTCTTGGACGTATTAATGCGAAGAGAAGACAAAGTCGCCCACAAAATCTACCAGAAAGCTGACGAAAAAGCTGCCAGCAACGCAGTTTCCATCATAACCAGCGGACTGTGACAATAATTAACACCGAATTTGCAGGGTTATTCAACTTTAGAAGGTTTGGATAACAGAAGGATTCGAATGGCACCCGAGGGGTAAGACAGTCTCAGATAATCTGTACACCGAGTTCGTGCACTTAGCACTGTTAAAGGTACATATTTTCAAGAGTTCGCGAGTTCCATTTAGCACTGTGAAAGGTACTGCAGTGTACACCGAGTTCGCAGAGTGTCTTACCCCTCGATGGC
The DNA here is from genome assembly GCF_980474605.1 of Leiobunum rupestre. Classification (NCBI taxonomy): domain Eukaryota; kingdom Metazoa; phylum Arthropoda; class Arachnida; order Opiliones; family Sclerosomatidae; genus Leiobunum; species Leiobunum rupestre. The sequence goes on along the minus strand of NC_143384.1, from coordinate 18,121,297 downwards.
GCCCATCATTCAGTTTTCAGATTTACTTTCCCTAAATTATCCCTCTTTTATCGTTATTGTACAGGGGCCTATGTAAACATATTAAATTAATATTTACTGAAAATAAATATATATTTTCTAGGATATAAAATTAATTAAGTTTTACTAATTTCATAATTATTTGATCTCACCATTGTTTGCTTTTTTATTCTTATTTTTTATCTGCAATAGAGGGAGCTGTTAACAAATCAACGTAAGTTTGAGTTTGTGTGGAACTGTGCGACACTTGTTTCCATGGACCAAGAATTTAAGGGGAATCACAGTTGAGGCTTTAAAAAGCACGCGTGAATACTGGGATTTTGGGAATAGGAAAACACGGATTATTTTAGTTCATTGTGCACAAACTTGGCGTCGCTGAAGTCGATTTCCAACGTAGTTTCGTAGAGAAGCTGGAGCGATCACGATCAATTTTGACAAAATGGCGCCGTTTTGGTTGGTTAAAAGATTAGGCGTAGTAAGTTTTGAACCTTTTATTTAAATTGGTTCTTTAAAAGTTTCAGTATTGGTAATTAACCATTGTGTTAAGTAAAAATAACCAGTAAGCCACGTATGGCTGAGGTTTTTTTAATCAAATTCACTGGAATCCATTTCATTTCTAAACTTCTAACCTAACTTTATCGCACGTACTGTCGCCTAAGCCCCGATCAAGCCTCTCGCAGTGATAGTTGAACTGAATTCTTGAGGCGCTTATCAAAGTGGCTGGTGAATTAAAGGCTTTAAAAGTAGCTCGATGACTTAGGTGCCTTGGGTATTAGCCTAGCTGATTATTATTATTAAGTCTTCCGACTTAGGCCACGCCTACCGTGTCAAAATATCGGGATTCTTGGTCCCTGGTGTTTCCATTACTGGTATTGCGTCGTTATATAACCTGGCAAATTTGTTAATTGGCAAGCCATGGCAGAGCAAGTACTCCAAAGGCCTCATATTACAACTCGGAATGCTGAACACGATATCAGCCGCTTTTTGGCTGATAATACAATAATTAAAGCGGTTTTCAACATTAAGTTTTTACAGGAATCCGTACCTCTACTTGGAATGCCTATCCTGGCGTATCGCGTATGGTAAGATCACTCTGACGGCTTTGGCCCCGCCTACGAGAGAAAAAACCCCCTCTGCGCGCGGTCCCCTTTCACGTTGTTGTTTGTTAAGTTAACATAGTGACGTCAACAAAACCGTCAGCAACATCGGGACGAAAATCTGCCGCGATAAGCATTCCAAGTAGAGCTATGGATTCCTGATTTTTATTATATTTATGACAATGTTCATCCATATGACTGGTATATAGTAAAATGACTTATGAAATATGGGGTATTAATAAGTAAATTTCCCTACGCAGTGTAATTTATGTATTTCACATTGTTAGATGGAGTATTACATGTGTGGTAAATGTTCCGCTATGATACGGTGTACACCCGCGATTTGGAATTAGCGCGAAGGTACTAGGTGCGTGTCTTATTTTCATGTCATAGAAAGATACTTATTTCCTAAGAGATATATTATAATCTTCTGGTTATACTTTCTTCTGGTTGAACTTTCTTTAAATATAATCATGTAATTTGGTTTTTATATTGACTATTTGGGCCGAACATTCATGTGATTTGAATAATCACATTTGGGCCTAAGGTGTTGCTTTGGGTATTAGCCTAGCTGATTATTATTATTGTTATTATAAAAGTTTTAGTTACCATAGAAGAACTTTAACATAAGTGAAAGTATTTAGAAGAAAAGACGAGATCTTTGAACCATAAGTAACATAAAGATATAAGTATGACCCGTTCTATTCTCCATTTCTCCGAACGGTAATTATAGTCTATTCCACCAGTGACCATATCAATCAAAACGTGATTAAGAAACCTAGTAAAGAACTGACTAACACCGATTGAAAAACGCAGTTATATACAGGGTATTTTTATTGTCTCAGGCATTTTTCTAATAAAAACTATATAAAATATAAATGTGAAATTTTCAGGATGTAAATACTTGGGAGAGATCTTTGCAATTTGTAAATTTCAGAAAAATTGTGGAATTTTTCACGGTTTGGGAAAAATACTTTTTTTTTTACCGCTAGGTGGTAGACTAAAACTTTAAATGAAAACGTTGTAGATCGTACCAGAAGAAAATAGGGGGAAGTACGCTTCTAGTCAGCTTTGGAAAGGCGTCACTTTTCACGAATTTTCGCGCCAAAACGGTTTGGCGGGAAATCGCGGATGAATACATCGTTTAAAAAGTCATTTTTCTTAAATTGAACAATTGTAACATATTGCCCTTCTCATTCTCTGCTATTTGAGCTAAGGCGTATTTGCTTTCGTCGATTATAGCCGTGTTGAATCAAAACAAAAGTAGGACTACTTTTTCAGTTTGGTTTATTATGCGTAAAAAGGCGTTTTCGTGGGTCACACGACGACTTCTACGGCTCAAAGCTACAGATACGTACTTCCCCTATTTTCTTCTGATCGTACTCAAAAACTTAAAATAAAGTTGGTTCTGTCGAAAAGAGTAAATTTTTCACGGATATACAAGATTATGACAAAGCAAGTTCGTAGTAGGTGGCAAAAGCTTACTTCAACTAAGTTTTAAGATGCCACTATTACGTAGCGCATCCAGAAAATATTTCCCAAATACTAATTTTGGTCACCGATAGATGCCACTATTACCTAGCGCATCCAGAAAATAAGGGTCTTTTGCTAGCTGTCTATTCCGTGTTCTTCCCACTGGCCCGTGTGCAGCGTAAGGTATCTATACTGTTTCATATATCGATGGTACCGACTTGGACCATGGGCCAAATAATGATAAATCCAGGACATGCTTCTGGTACCTTCACACGTACTAAATCGGTCGTCCACCAAAAGATGCAGGCGGCCATTTTAGTAGGGGGGAAAAGAAGCAAGAAAATGGGAGCAAAATCAAGCAGAAATTTCCGGTTTCCCGAACGCCATCTTGTGTTGACTAAGTCGGAAATCGGGAATAAGTGGCCGTTGTAATTCGAAAATCCTGCCATATTTGGCGCCTTATTTTTAGATTAATGTTAATGATTCTAGAAAAGTATATGTTTAATATTATATAATTATAAATATTATACTAATTATGAACTTTGTACGTATAAAAATAAGTACTTACTTTAATAACCACAATCAATATGATAACTGTGAATAAATAAATATTTACTACGACGACCACGTGTATTATTTTTGAAAACTGCCCCTAAAAAATTTGCACCCAAAATGACGTAGGTCCGCGATCGCGCGTCTTTCCCAATAGGGGGCAATAGTGGTCGGGTGTTAGCGCTGTTGGACGGGTTTTTCGCATAGAGTCATGTCCTGGATTTATCATTATTTGGCGGGCCATGCTTAGACTAGACCCGACTACGCGAAATTTTGACCGGCGGCAGCAATCCGTTGATTTTCCATCGGCGGCGCGATCGGCGTGCACCGACCTTTTTTTGTCGGCGGAGGCGTAGAACAAAAATTTACCGGCGGCGTCGGCGTGGCGCGGCGTTTATATGAAATTTCGTAGAAAATAAACTGTCTTTTATTTGCACTAACAAAGTAATAATTGAAATGTGAGAAAGAAAGAACTACACTTTTGTTAAAGCTGCAAAGAGACTGATATCAACGGAAAATCTGCTAGCCCTGTTCAAAAATATTTAAACCGTCGGCGGCGCGCCGATAAAACATCGGCGGCGTCGGGGTCTACCTTGGACGCTATATCAGTGGCGGCATCTATTTGGAAACTGTGATAAAAAACGCATAATAAAAAGACGATAATGTTTTATCTCGGCTCAACACGTGGGGGTTTTATAAATAGGGCAGCTACAATTGAAGGCTCTCCGAGAAGCAGAGCTGCCAGTTGGGTTTTTTACAGCGTAATTTTGCTTCTTTGAAGATTCGTTTTCGGGAGAAAAAACTTTGGGCTGTTGGGCTAGTTTTGGGCTGCTTTATAAAACCTTTAGTCCGTATACGAAAATCGGCTAAAAGGTGGTTGAATTTTGGGTTTTGACTATTATTTCCGAGAAAAAACACGGGCAATCGGCTTAATGTTAAACGTTTTTAACGCGCCACCGTGATGCCAGCAGGAGAATGGGGGCAGACCAAAAAGGGGTAAGCACTTGGTCTTTTTTCCCACGTGATGGCATCGAAAGTTCAAAACAACCAATCAGCAATTACTATAGCTGGCGCCTTCTCTGAGTCTCTAAGGATAACGTGTTTCAAAGTATGAAATAAAACAAACAAATAAACAATGCAGTATTCAAAGTAGTTATCCTGACAAACATTTGTTAAAAGTCGCCGTTTTCAAACGTCTTTTATCTAAATAATTTTATTAAATTTACGATAGCAACGCGTACTAGCGTTTGAAATATGCGCCTTATCCTTTTTCCGAAACTAGAACGTAAAAAATTGGGCTGGAATTTGGGCTAGTTTAAAAAATACTAAATTTTATATTGGGCGGGAAATTGGGCTACTTTTTAAAGCAGTTGGGCGGTAGAAGTAATTTTATATCTGGCAGCTCTGCCGAGAAGGCGATCGGAAATTTTAAAAGAAACGTATGCGTGATAACATTTCGGAACAGCAACATCCCAGCCTTCTACAAGATTTCTTATACGTTACGTTCGTCGCGGCTCCGGAATCGCGTACGTCCCGGGACTCCCCTGATTAACGCTAGTGACGTCAACTGAAATCGGGGAGTCTTAACAGGTGATATTCTACTTATTGACCTGACAAATCTAATCTATAAAGGTCGGGAAAAGCAACTAGCTTATCTGAAGGGCTTTTGAGCCGCAGCATTGAAAGTTGTTTTAGCGAAAAGGGCTTTAAATAACACATAATTAAAGTCTTAAGCATGATAGGCAAAGAACATATTTTGATAGTTATAGGTTTGTTGGAGTCGTTTTTCTATTCCGGTTTGATTTTCGGATGGGCCACTTTGAATTTTTTGCTCAAAAAAGAAGGGGTCTTTTCGCACTTATGCCCCGATACGGGTCAAACGGTCAATAATGTCACGGTCAGCTCGGGTAATGCCACCGTACTGACTGCTTCTTATTACATCAACGACTATCAGATGACCCCGAATCTCATGTCCGCTATCGATGGTCAAAATCAGGTAATTTAACTTTTGTTATCAAAAGCGTATCAATTAAGTTCCCGGAGTAAGCTAACGTTTCGTTGCGACTGTGTAGACGGAAGCTCTCAGCTATTTAAGTTGCAATGAACAGTCGAAGATGCTAAATTTAGCCTACAATATCGCCATTAGCGTCGGGACCTTCACGGGTATATTTTGGGGAATTCTACTGGATAAGTTCGGACTCAGAATTATCAGATTGTTTATCAGGTTAGCGTTGTTTGCTTTTCAGAAATCCATTAAGGGTTAATTAATTAATTATGATTTTAGCCTTTTCATAACTGGAGGCGCATTGTTACTGATGTTCACTACTAAAGGTATGATTTTGTTATCAAGGTAAAAATTTCTATAAAGATGAATAAAGAGGTTCAGGGTTGGTAAAAACTAGTTTTTAGCGGAGGTCATATCAAGATTAAACCGGAAAAATACTGAAATGGATAAAAACGGCCAAATTCTGAGAAACGGATATAAACGGCAATATTCTGAAAAACGGATAAAATCGGCCATATCCTGAGAAATGGATAAAACCGGCAATATCCTGAGAAACGGTTAAAACCGGCGAAATTCTGAGAAACGGATAAATACGGCAATATACTGAGAAACGGATAAAACCGGCGAAATTCTGAGAAACGGATAAATACGGCAATATACTGAGAAACGGATAAAACCGGCGAAATTCTGAGAAACGGATAAATACGACAATATCCTGAGAAGCGGATAAAAACGGAAAATTCTGAGAAACGGATAAAACCGGCAATATACTGAGAAACGGTTAAAGCCGGCGAAATTCTGAGAAACGGATAAATACGGCAATATCCTGAGAAGCGGATAAAAACGGAAAATTCTGAGAAACGGATAAATACGGCAATATACTGAGAAACTGTTAAAACCGGCGAAATTCTGAGAAACGGATAAATACGGCGAAATTCTGAGAAACGGATAAATACGACAATATCCTGAGAAGCGAATAAAAACGGAAAATTCTGAGAAACGGATAAAACCGGCAATATCTTGAGAAACGGAAAAATCCGGAAATATCCCGAGTAAAGGATAAAACCGGCAATATCCCGAGTAAAGGATAAAACCGGCAATATCTTGAAAAACCGATAAAGCCGGAAATATGCCGAGTGAAGGATAAAACCGGCAATATCCTGAGAAACGGATAAAACCGGCAATATCCTGAGAAACGGATAGAACCGGCAATAACCTGAGAAACGGATAAAATAGGCAAAAATCTGAGAAACGGTTAAAACCGGCCAAAATCTGAGAAACGGATAAAACCGGCAAATTTCTGAAAAACGGATAAATACGACAATATCCTGAGAAACTGATAAAACCCGAAAACTTCTGAGAAATGGATAAAACTGGCAACACTCCGAGAAACGGATAAAACTGGAAAAATTCCGAGAAACGGATAAAACTGGAAAAATTCCGAGAAACGGAATAATCCGCCCAAATACAGAAAAAGGATAAATCCGGCAATATCCCGAAAAACGGATAAAACCAACCAAATCCTGAGAAACGGATAAAGCCGGCAAAATCCGGATAACAAACTGATAAAACCGACAGAAACATGAATGGTTGTTCCTTCCGGTTTCCTCAACGTCTTCGAAATACCAACCAACCCTGAACCGATTAAGCACACGATGGAAAACGCGTAGGAATGTAAACCTATAGATTTATCGTGCGGGTACTGTTTACTCTACACGTTGCACATTAACGCATGGACTAATTAACAACAGGGACGGTCCGGCCCGGGAAAAAAGTAAAAAGAACAAGCATCGACGCACTCTAGCGGTACTCGCGGGCATAACAGGAAATGCTAGTATAGGCTGGTGATTCAAAATAACCGGGGGGGGGGGGGAAATAGGGAAAGAAGCTTCCTTGGAATGGTTGGGCCTTGGAATTTAAAAGTTGAACCACGAGATTACCACGCGGTGCTAATATATTAAGTCTTTTAAATTAATCGTCGTAAAAATTTAGAATGTCGAGATTTTCCGATCGTACATATAGTAAAATATTCTGCTTACCGTTCTAAAAGCAATTCCCAAATTTGTTACGGTAATTATTATTATCATAATATAATATTATTATTCATAAATATAAATGATTGTACCAAGGCTTAATAGTTGTTTACCTTTTTTTGATGATGAATAATTTCCGAGATAATTTCGAATCTATCTTAGTTAATTAGTCCATGGTTAACGTAACGTATGGCTTTGTTTCGTCTAGATATGCCCTATCTGCTGTTTCCAGCCATGACATTTTGCTCCTTTGTGGGCATTCCCGTTAGACTTTCGTGTCTTCAAGTAAGTTACAAATTGATTTAAACTAATTGTTTGATCATAATCGATATAAAAGATAAAATTGTCGCTTAAAGGCCTATATAGGATTTCTTCTGCCATTTTTCCTTTAAGTTTTCTTCCCACCACGCAAATATCCTGGTGGTAAGCCAACCGCGGAACACGTTGGCCTGACACCAGGATATTAGCGCGGCGGGAAGTAAACTTAAAGGAAAACTGGCAGAAGAAATCCTAGGCCTTTAAGCTTCCCTTTTTCTTTGCTACCTCCAGATTGCCGAACTGTTCCCTCGGCAAAGGTCCACGCTAATCTCTTTGTACAGCGGTGCCAACACGGCCTCAGCGGCAGTTTTCACCTTCTTAAAGGTAATCTACGGCCAATATTGATGGAAGCATCATATTTGGCCGCTAGTGGAGTAACCGAGTCGCTGTCCTCTAAGCAGACGGCACCTGATTATCCCTTTGGTAGTCTAGAGAACTAGTATTTAATAATATTCCTTTGGTAGTCTTGACAACAAGAATTTATTCCATTGGTAGTCTTGACAACAAGTATTTGTTCCATTGGTAGTCTTAACAAATAAGTATTTGTTCCTTTGGTAGTCTTAGCAACCAATATTTATTGCATTGGTAGACTTAGCAACCAATATTTATTCATAATATTCCCTTGGTAGTCTTGACAAATAAATATGCATTCCATTGGTGGTCTTAAAATATAAGTATTTGTTCCATTGGTAGTCTTAGCAAATACGTATTTATTCCTTTGGTAGTTTTGACAACAAGAATTTATTCCCTTGGTAGTCTTGACAACAAGTATTTAATCCATTGGTAGGCTTTACGACGCATACGTATTCCATTGGTAGTCTTGGCAACCAATATTTATTCCATTGGTGGTGTTAAAAATAAGTATTTATTCGATTGGTAGTCTTAATAACTAAGTATTTATTCGATTGGTAGTCTTAACAACTAAGGATTTATTCAATTGGTATTTTCGATAACTAGTATTTAATAATCCTTTGGTAGTCTTAGCAAATAAGTATTTGTTCCATTGGTAGTCTTAGCAAATAAATATGTATTCCATTGTTAGTCTTAGCAACTAAGTTTTTATTCAATTGGTAGTTTTGATAACCAGTATTTAATAATATTCCATTGGTAGTCTTAGCAAAAAAATATTTGTTCCATTGGTAGTCTTAGCAAGTAAGTATTGATTCCATTGGTAGTCTTGAAAAATAAATATTTATTCCATTGGTAGTCTTAGCAAATAAGTATTTATTCCATTGGTAGACTAAGTTTTTATTCAATTGGTACTGTAGTTTTGATAACAAGTATTTAATAATATTATTTTGGTAGTCTTAGCAAATAAGTATTGGTTCCATTGGTAGTCTTGACAAATAAATATTTATTCCATTGGTAGTCTTAGCAAATAAGTATTTATTCCATTGGTAGTCTTAGCAAATAAGTATTTATTCCATTGGTAGGCTTAGCAACAAGTACTTAGTAATATTCCACTGGTAGTCTTAGCAACAATTATTTAATAATATTCCACTGGTAGTCTTAGCAACAATTATTTAATAATATTCCACTGGTAGTCTTAGCAAAATGCAAGTATTTAATAATATTCCATTGGTAGTCTTAGCAAATAAGTATTTACTCCATTGGTAGTCTTAGCAAATACGTATTTATTCCATTGGTAGTCTTAACAAATCAATATTTATTCCATTGGTAGTCTCGACAACGAGGTCTTAGTGACGAGTGTTTTTAAAGGTTTGCTTGGAAAGCCTCTAGCTCGGTCACGCCACTAGCGGCGAAAGTTTTAGCTTACATCTCAATTACATTCACGCGTAATTATTTTGAAATAAATACGACAATATGAATTCTTTAATAGTATTTTTACGACATCGGTTTGAATTGGACTGAAATGTGCGGAATCTTCATGGGAATTAGTTTCTTAGCATTGCCCTTCACCTTCCTCTTCTTCCCCGTTCGCTCTTTCGACGAAGAGAAGGTCAAGATGAACTCAAAAACAGAAAGCGTGGAGCAGTTGGACGAAAAGCCGGCGGTTTTGGAGGTCACGCCTCAATGCGACCAGAAACCTTTGCCTTTGACCTTCTCCATCTTCTCCCTATCTTCGCTGCTCTACAACTTCTGGTTCGCCTGGCTGATGCTCTACGCCTTGTACTACAATGGTTCCTTGCATCTCTGGGTGGCCAGGTCCTCAAACGACCCCAATGACCGTAAGTAAATTAATATTTCGGGACTTATCTCGTGGCTTTAAAAGTCGCTTGATGACTTAGGCCTAGCTGGTACCTTTGTTATTAGCCTAGCTGATTATCATTAAAGATAAAATTAGCTCTGTTACTTTTTATGGTTATTCGCTGCAGTGGCGTAGCTATTGGCCCATGCCCCAATACAACGTTATATTTTTAAGGCCCTACCAGTCGCGGATTAACCAACAGGCTAGATAGGCTAGGGGTTAAAGTTAATAACAACCACAAGGAATCCATATCTCTACTTGTAATGCTTATCTTGGCGTATCGCGTATGGTAAGATCACTCTGACGGCTTTGGCCCCGCCTACGAGATAAAAAATCCCTTTTGCGCGCGGTCCCCTCTCACGTTGTTGTTTGTTAAGTTAACATAGTGACGTCAAAAAAATCGTCAGCCACGTCTAGACGAAAATCTGCCGCGTTAGGTATTCCGAGTAGAGATATGGATTCCTGTCAATGGTTATTAGCTGCAGTGGCGTAACTATTGGCCCATGCCCCGAATGCGTTGCATTGGGATCCGCGATATTTATAAGGCCCCAACCAGTCGCGGATTTAAAGTTAATAACAACCACCTATTAACTGTAATTCAAAAACTGCTAACACGCGAAAAGGTAGAAACGTCCATAATAACAAGTTGGCAAGCCAAAATTTACCTCTCCTCGGAAGAATTGTCCCTAGCGGTATTAATTTTTCGAGATGACTTTTAAAGATATATCTCCGCAATTCCGAGTTATTTACTAAAAACGTAATCCCGGTTCTATCCCGCCCGGTATAAAATTTTAATTATAATTAAAATAATTGAGACGAAACAACCGAGTATAATTTATTCAGAATATTATAAATTAAGTAGTTACAACAGCGAGTTAGACGTACTAAAACAATGCACAATTGAATTTAACCCTATTTACGGTACATAGTCCCCTCGGAGAGGTAAAAATGTGGCACAAAAGCTAAGCCCTAACAAATTTAAAATAATTAGATAATAAATGAAGACGTGAAACTCGTTCAAAATAGATTTTCGAGTCAATAGCGAATTAAAAAGTAAATAAATTAGGCATAATTTCCAACGATAGACCGGTTTCATCCTATTTGGGGCTCATCCGTACCGCGCGGGAAATCAGGCTCGCGACTGGTACGCAGAAAAGAGAAACTAAGCCTAGGGGCCCAGGGAGCATTTGCCAAAAGGTGGTGGCCCCAAAACGAAGCAAAATGAAGCTCAAAGGGCCCCTAATAAAGGTGAAGCCTAGGGGCCCGGGTCAAGTTAATCCGCCACTCTGTCCCACAAGTTCAGCCGTCCGCCACGATCGTTGAACTGTCGGTTGCGTAACTATAGATGTAGGTCCGACATTCGAATTAATAGTCGGGAAACAGACATTTTGGATGTCAGCTGTATAACGTAAAATAGTCTTCCCAACTGGTGGCTGGGTAGGAGTCGGACATCCCGACTTTTATTTGCTATTAATTTGACACCACACCCAACCCAGTCTTCTTGCCGACTGCTCTGTTGTACGAGGGTATTCTTTCCTCATCAAGTATTTTTCTTAATTATATGAAAGTCTTCCCTTTGTCCTCGAATTAACAGTTGAAATACTTTTCGTATAAATTATTTCCAAACGAAAATTAATTAAACCAAACCGGACGCTATAATCCGAAACCACCGACAAAGAAAATCAAATTATAGAACCAGGGCCAAAACATTGGATATCAGAAAAGAATTGACGTACGCCTAAATATTGGCGGTAAATTTAATATTTTTTCGAATATTGGAGTTTAACTTGATCGAATCTCCTAATAGGCACTAGAAAGAAATCGAAAAAAAATTGAACTGACAATCGCAAAGGCCGCAAAACATTGTAAAATTGAACCAAAAATTAATATTTTTTTTAAAATCGAGGCCAGAATTCTTGACCTGAAAAAAATACTATTTTCATTCGAGAATATTGGAAACCCCGACTATTTTATAGCCAATTCATTTACAGGCTTCAAATAGTGGGAAAATTAGACTAAACATTAAAACCTAGGTTAAAATGTCTGACTGTAAAAGGTAAACTAGAGCTAAAAATAGTCGGCAAACAATTTAAATCTAGAATTTCGGAATAACCTTTTTATTTATGGATGACAAATTGGACAACGGTTTTCATATATTTTTATACTTCCGATTGAAGTCGGTTATTTAGTTTTTTACTCGAAGATCTATTTGCTCCGAGCTTCGCGTCTTTATGTTTGCTCGAGTTATTTGTAAGTTTTTTACACTTTAATTTCTTAAAATTTGTTTAGGGTTTGACTTTTTGATTCATTTTCATTATGGACTATTCTACCTATTCACGTATTTAACTTTCTTTGCAATGCAGTCCATAGCCGTGGTTCTTATTAACCGAATTGCAGACCCTTAACCGACTGCTAATCGACCATGCCGCGCTACGTGGGTGTCAGTGCCTTTACAACTAATGAAAGATTGGTGTTAACAGTGAACACTTACGTGGACATCTTGGGCATCTCTCAATTGGGGGCCATGATCTTGGGCCCGATGGTGGGAATGCTGATCGATTTGAACTTGAGTCGAGTTCCGGCTCCGGAAGCTAATGGACCCAAGCACCCGACGTGCAGCGGGGACGGAGCGGACTACGACCAGACCAGGAGACAAGTTAAGGCCACCTTCTGGATGGCCCTGATGACCACTTGCCTACTGTTTGCCGTGCAGGTGACCAAGTTCTTCGACAGCAACACCGCCATCATCACCTCAATGGTCTTCTTCATTGTCTACCGCTCCTCCGTCATGGGCGTCGCCATCACCTACTTGAGACAAAGGTTACCTCGATGGCCTTAGTTATTATCATAAGCCTATCATAAGGTCCCCTTAAGTAAAGGTCTAGCATAGAGCCACACGTTTACGACGATAGGGCAGTAGCGACATCTTCATTTTCAAAATTTCTGCATCTAAAATATTATCTTACTTGGTAGAGCAGCCACGCTCGGGTTGATAAATGCTACACAAAACGCGTCTAAATCTCACATTTGAAAAATAAATACCTTCAGACACAAGTTATCTTATTTCTAAAAGCCTGTTTTAGGTTCTGATGAATCATTTTGAAAAGATATGTGTTAATTTTAAGGTTTAAAGGATTAAATTGTGAATAAGCTTTGGCTACGGTGCTAAGAGCATGGATGAAGAAACTACTTCTTTAGAGGTAAATACGATACCTCTAGCACGGGCCGATTGTTCGAAGTGCGGCACGAAAATCCGCTAGAGGCGCCACGCGTTACACCTGGTTCGTAGCCGTTTAGCGACTCCTATTTTAGGACAGCCATTACGGAATTTTTATAAAGTTATAGTTATTCCGTTCATCCATAGGTGGCGACACTCTACTAGGCACGAAGGTCAGTTGTGACGCTGTTCGCGCGCCAGCTTTTCTTCGTACGTCAAGTTGTTGAAGTTGATAAGATTTCTTACAAGAAATCTTAGATTTCTTAAGTGTGATCTCGTGAACTTGACGGTTTTTAAAACCGGAATCCAGAGCGATTGACGTCAGAGATCTTACAAGATAAGTAAGATCGCTTTAGAGGTAGTTTTAAATAAGAATTCAAGATGGCGTTGAATGGCGGTGAATTATTTAACATAGACCTCAAAGACAATGATGTACGGGAATAATTTATAAATTTAAAGTTCCAGCCGAAGAATTTCAGCGAATTTTGAATGGTAAATATATCTTTAATGTTCTTCGAGGCTTTTATAATACGAAAGCAACATTTCGGCGTACTATATATGAAATAGCATTTGATGACAAGGCTTAATGAATTACTTTCTACATCCATGCTCTGACACAGCCGCCATTTGGTTGGGAACTTCGCGATCTTTTCAACTTGACGCAAAACTCGCAAAATCTTATAATTTAAGAATTTTTCTTGCTAGACCGTTTCTTATAATAAGGAAAATATCTCCTCCACTTGACGTACCCCAGGATAGTAGTTTATTCCTCCACGCTAAGACCTCGCGGCGTAGATTTCTCCCGCGTGGTTGTAAGTTTTAGTTTAAAATCGTTCGCGCACGGCTTGCGCGCATTCTTCATGCATTACGCGAAATTTATTTCAGAAATGCATAGTTGAGGACGTAGCCACTAGGAGGCAGTGACGGCGATCCCGTGGGGGCTCTGGGGCTCAAGCCCCCACAGGGAAAAACAAACGGGGGCAGAGCCCCCACCGAAATAACATTGGGGATAATAGCAATCAGGGAAAAATTTTAATGCACTGCCTTTATTTAGGTCGGAATTCATTATTTTTAAAGAAGTTATTTTGAGATTTCAGATGCGAGTAGCATTAAGATGATATAACCGTAAAATTGATTGCGATATAGATTCGTCCAAACAAAAAATCGCCCCGTCGTGTGCCCTTTATTACCCAAAATATCTTCGTGATGTATTTGGCCAAGAAAGGCTTAATTATCTATCCATGTACACAGATATTTTTCGAAAGATATCGACTTAACTTTAATTATCATTGTATTCATTGACGGATGAGGTATTAGAAAGGACACTTATATATATATATAGTAAGAAAAAGTTTGAGCTGTACACTTTCTTGCTTAAGTTTTAAATATATGGATTTTTGGATAAAAAATGATTGGCTCGTGCCCCCACAGAAATGTTTTCCCATCGCCGCCGCTGCTAGGAGGTGCAGATTTTGAATACCTACCTCTAATTAATAACGGGTATTTGATCGTCAAAAATTTGGCCAAGACCTTTGCTTATGGGGACCTTATGATAGGTTTATGCTATTATTAATAAAATATGTACTTGTAGCTATGTTTGAATGCAATAATTTCGTGACAGATTTCCGCAGCAGCATTTTAACAAACTGGTCGGCATCACAGCCACGTTCCGGAGCGTTTGCTTTCTCTTGCAATTCCCACTTTTCATCTGGGACACTGAACGGCACGACCAAGTAAGTATATCTAAAAATGTATTTATTCATAACCATTTTCATTAAAATTTAATTGTTAAGATAGTTAAACTTCGATCAGAATGGGTTTTTAAACCAAACCCTTATTATTTAAGAACGTCACATATTTAAAAAACAACCAATACGTTTTAAAAAAATTACTTATTACTTAAAAATAGTGTTGTTAATTTTCTGGAAAAATAAAAATTGAAACAAAAATTACTTTTCAAGGAGTTTTAATGTTTTTAACTTTTTATCGATATAAATTGTCTAATATCAGTAAACATACTACAAAACATTAATTATTTTACATTGTTTATCAGTTTAAACTTGTCTAGAGGTTTAGTTTTACTTTCAGATTCGAAAAAAATAGCCGAAAATGCCGCTTTATTTAAATTTGCAAAGACTAATCATGGAATGAAAACGTTTTTAATTTTTTTCGGAAAAATTCGGAAATATTTCCGGAAAAAAGGCCTCGGACATTTTCCGGAAAACTTTCCTAGTGGGAGGTTTTCCGACTTACAACACTACTTAAAAACAAATCACTATTTAAGAAAATCAACCTAACTCTAAGAGGTCTGTTCTCTACTTCGGATAATATCAGTCGAGCGTACACTTTTCGTTGATATAAATTTAAAATAACTATTTTGATATTAGACCATTCTTCGAGATCTTTATACGCTGGACCGTTTAAAATTAATGAATATGAATTATATTCTTGATATAACATTTCTATTTTTGAAATATACAATATACAGGCTATTTCAAAAGGTTATGCAAAAATTTGAAGAAGTTGTAGGCGGGGAGTTGAGAAGTATGCCTGTTTTTTTCCATTTTCCTACGATGACTTAAAAGAGCTTCAAAGTGTTGCCTACTAGCTAATGGAAGTAGGCTGCAACAAGCGCAAAACCAAGCAGCAGGGACTTTAAATACTGTTTAAGTTACCTCGATTTGTCCTTTTTTACCAATCACACGAACCCAAACATTAATGTTCGCGTTTCCCTGCCGCTTGGTTTGGCGCTTGTTGCAGCCTACTTCCAGGGGCTAGTAAGCCACACTTTGAAACTCTCTGGCGCTCTTTTAACTCATTGTAGGAAAATGGGGAAAAATAGGCATACTTCTCAACTCACCCCCTACAACTCCTTCAAATTTTTGCATCACCTCTTGAAACACCCTGTATTTAGTCTTCTGAGTTTTAAAATTACGTAACTTAATAAGACTTAGTTCTTCGCTATACTACCAGGAAATAATATACGCATACACTAGGAATATCTAACGTTGCCCTGATGATTATCATAAAAACGGGTATGGTTTACAACCGAGATTTTTGCTCGTGCCGTGTTATGTTGAAATTTGCTCCGATTCAATATTAAGCGTTGTCTCGAATCACAATACCTCATTTGTTCTTTTACTAAATACGTGTTTTTAGACTTTATTTCCTAAATCCATTTTCGACTTTCCCCGTGGGTGTCTTCCATTAGCGACGGCGACCAGCTAATGCATTTGAAAATAATGGCTACGTATTTTAAACGACCAGCGTCATTCAAAATCGAATTTAATTTTTATGAGAAAGGATAGAGGAGTTTTTATACATAAAATGATGTATAATTTGGAAAAAAAAAATAGATTTAAAATAGCTCGTGCAAAATCTTTGCGGCTCCCCTATTCCTTGAGCACCCTACTCCCAGCGCCAGAGATGGATAGCGGACGGCTCTAGAACTACAATACGTAGCATGAGGTGGAGAGCAAGAAAAACGCGACTTATAGAGCGCTTTGTTTATTCTCGAAAATAGCGGTAGATGGCGCAGTGGAAAAATGAAAATTTCTAAATTTATTATAAAAAAAATAACAGTTATTTTTAATCTGACGCTTTCGGCAATTTTTTTTTATAAGTTCTATGCATTTTATAAGATTTTATACCTTGGAAATGTATGGTTTTTATCGCACGTAACGGTAGATGGCGCCACTTTATTAAATGGGTGGGAAATTATAATTGCTTTAAAATTTATTTTAAAATACATAACTTGTTTTTAATCAGACGTCTTAAGTTTTACCCATTTTTATAAGTTTTTAGGTTCGTTTTTCCAGAAATGGAGCCTTAGACATTCCAATGTATAAAATTTTTGGATGACCTTGAAGACATGGTTCAAGGTCATGGACATTTTCATAGTAGGTTTTCCCCCTACACACTCTATGTGACCTGAAATTGTCCAATTCGTACCTAAAACAGATTTTGAGATATTCATCCTGGTTCATTTTTTAGTGTTGTAAGTCGGAAAATTTTCCGCGGAAAATAACTGAGGCCTTTTTTCCAGAAAAATTTCCGTATTTTTACGAAAAAAAATAAAAAAAGTTTTCATTCCATGATTAGTCTAATATATTGTTTGCAAATTTAAATAAAGCGGCATTTTCGCCTCATTTTTTCGAATCTAAAAGTAAAACTAAACCTCGAAACTAGTTTAAAACAATGTAACACTATTAATGTTTTGTACGTCGGTTTTATAGTACTTTTACTGATGTTAGACATTTTATATTGATAAAAAGGTTAAAACATTAAAAATCCTTGAAAAGTAATTTATGTTTCAATTTTTAATTTTTCCGTGTTGCGGAAATTATTCGGAAAAGTTTCTAGAAATTTTTCCGTATTTTATTTTTCCGGAAAATTAACAACACTAGTGGACACCCTGTATATAATTTCAAGGTATAAGGGATACAATACCCTTTGGGACTAAGGAATAAGAGTGACACGCTTAATTAACCGAGTCTGTTAATTAAGGACATTTCTATACCCTATTTCTTTCCTAAAATTGCCTTTAGGTCAGCATATTCAATATGGTGTGTTTGGTCCTGGCTTTCTCGCTGCCTCTGCACATGAAGACTCCTCTCTTGGACGTATTAATGCGCAAAGAAGACAAAGCGGCCAACAAAATTTACCACAAAGACGACAAAACTACTCGAACTGCTTCTATCATAGTTAGCGCCCCTTAGCAACTCTCGATTATTGGCGCATTAATAGACCGATAAATATTTTGTCAAGGGAAAAGATCTTTTCACAGTGGTAACGCCATTAAAGGACGATTTTTTAAATCCACGAAATATTCTTACCAGATGGCGCCAGCAGTCCGAAATGTATATTTTTTTATTTATCCCAAAAACCGCGAAAAGTAATATTTTAATTGTCAAATTTAAA
The DNA here is from genome assembly GCF_980474605.1 of Leiobunum rupestre. Lineage (NCBI taxonomy): Eukaryota > Metazoa > Arthropoda > Arachnida > Opiliones > Sclerosomatidae > Leiobunum > Leiobunum rupestre. The sequence continues at coordinate 18,103,455 of NC_143384.1, read as the reverse complement.
AAAAATACACTTTAGCTAAGCGTGTATTTATTATCTTCCCTCCAAAAGGTTGGAATTGGCGCCATCTATTATAAAGAAAACATTAAAAGCTAACCTCTAATGGCTTCGATATATATATATATATATATATATATATTTGTTGCCCTCTATTTGAGAATCGGTCCATTTTGTAAATTACAGTCTACAATTTTTTTTGTTAATTAAGAAAATGAAATTAATTGACTTTTAAATAAAATAAAATATTTCAACGTTATTCGAGTATAAATTTATTTAATTTATATTTATTATTTTCACATTTAAAAACCGTAGCATATACAACAATTTAATTAAAGACTATGAAAGGCCGATTTAATAAAATACATTTTAAGGCTGGCTTCTTCCAGAACACCGATGTACTGCGGTTGGAACACTTCTACAGGCGCCTGGAGGTCAAAAATAGACCAATTTCTTTACACATTAGAACATGGATAAAAATAAACATGTTCAATAAATGAGGTATTTTGATAAGATTAAAATCCGAGATAATTGCATTTTTGCAACATTCCGGATATATTTACGCTCTTTTGGTAGATCAATAATTGGTAGAATTTTTGTATTAACGGGGTTCCGAAATTCTGATTTCCGCCCGTCATATCGCATCTCGACCCTTTCGAAAGAGAAAAAAGCTCTGTCTAAGACGAAAGAATCTTTTCTGCCTCTGGTGGCAAAATTATTTCTTCGCCAGACAATTTCCTTCAGCAGACGCGAGGCTTAACGTTTCCGATAGTATAAAGCAATTACTCAGACCATCTGTAACAAAAGACCCATTTTGGGGTACTCCTTTGGTCATAACTTTTAAGCTCCTTTCACCTCCGGCTTTCGTTGTACCGAGATAAGGGGTGTCAGATTTGGGGGGTTTGGCGGGAAAAAACCTTTTATCCTCACTAGATGGAGTTATTGGAGGTAGTAGTATTTGTTACTACTACGTCTTCCAAGAATGTGTTCAGGTGAGAATATGTGACAAGCACTCTGATTCCCGGAATAAAAACCACTCCCCCTCCGCCGTTCCACGTGGTATTCCCTCCTTTCTGCTGGTAATGGGGGAAGACAACAGCAGGCTCTGTTTGTGTAGGTGGAGAATCATTTTGGGAAATCACGAAATCAGAGGTTATAGTTGTTGTTACATATTCTCGGATCACCTGAATATATTCTGGCAACTACTGCGAAGGAGTATGGGTAGATATCCAAGTTTTAAGTGTATATTTCCTTCGCCTCTCAATCGTGGAGCAGATAATGTATTTTCTCAGATTTCTCAGCGGCTAATCTATCGGAAACCCTGACGGCCAGTTTCGCCCCAGGAGATTTCCACCAAAGAATTTGTTGTAAACTTGAGACGAAAAATGTCGCAACTTGAAATATCAAGTTCTAAGTTATTAGTACTCTATATTTTGAAGTCTTTCGACAACTTAGACCTAAATGTCTTGAGGTCTATATAGTGCTCGGATTTCGATTAATTTTTATCCATGAATAAAATAAGCTCGGCGATATTTAAATAATATTTATTTAAATAACTAGTTGAATAAAAATTGTAAAATGTTTAAATAATCGAAAGTGAATAAGCCTATTATTTAAATAAAACAAACAATTATTTAAATAAATGCCACTTTTATTCAAATAAATGCTTGGTTGCGTAAAAAAACCTAATTAAATAAGTTAAAATGTTATTCTTTTTATCAACGTTTTTTAAATAAATCGGAAAATGTTTGGATAATTAATAAACAATTCCGAGCACTAGGTCTATACGAACATTCAAGTTAGCTTGGCCCTGTTGGTTTAATGATTCTTTTACGTCACTGTCTCTTACTTTTACTCGCTTCAACCTTGAAAAAAGGTGTCTCAAAAGTGCAAAAAGGCGCTTAAATAAATCATTATCCCTGGAAATCGCCAAGAAGTAATATTTCCAAGAGCCAGGACTCGCAAGGTATTGTTTATATAGTGCTTGTGGAAATAATGGAAACTTTTCATCTATAAAGAGAACATCGTGTTTTTGCCAAGCCTTAATATGTCAAAAAAGCTACCTGCTTAAAAGGGAACTCTTTTTGTTGCCGTAAAGGTGAAAATTCTCAATTATTTTAACAAGCACTATATAAACAGTAACTTGCAGGTCTTGGCTCTCGGAAATTTTACTTCTTGGTGATTTCCTTGGAGGATGATTTATTGAAGAGTCTATAGCACGTTAAAATTCTTTATTTTACGAAATAAATATAAAAAAATCAAGCGCGAGCCAACTTCTAAAATACATTTTTTATTGTCGAGCATGCTCTACACTTTGTGCCTTTAAAACTGCCTCTACTTGCCGTGAGATGGCGCACTCTTAAGACACCCGCATCACATTCGTGTAATGAAAAAATTTAAATTACTACCAGCGTTACATATCCTTCTTGCGGTAGGTGGTCTGCGCCTTTACAAAGCTACGAGCGCGTGATGCAGTCACGAGGAATTTCGTATTATCTAGCGCACGTGCAAATCACTCGCGCGAAGATTGTACTAAATATAAAGCTCTGCTTTGTGACGTAACAGAAACAGGTTTCATTTCTTTGTTTTAGTTTATTTTTTCCTTTTATTTTTTAGAAACATCAAATTTTTTCATATCCCGAAATACGTTCTCCGTGTGATTAAATAGTTTGTTTTAACAATAACGTATTTAGTTAAGCTAAGTACGAATGATTGTACTAAAAAACTTGATGTATTTACTTTCCTTATATTACAAATAAACTGAATTGAATTGATTGATTGATTGAGATAATGTTTAAAGGGAAACCCTGTGAAGGCTTAGTAACGTTTTCTGTCACCAGATGGGGTAGGGACTCAGTCAACAGTAACGCTCAAATAAATCTATACTTTATTCCTAAGTGTCTTCGGTCTGTCTGTCTGTCTGTCTGTCTTGCGTCTGTTTCTCTATAGACGTCCGAGCCGTTCAACCTAGGACCTCCAAATTTCTCACAGCTATTCTTATGGCTCAAAGGCAGCGAGTCGCGCTATTTTCATCGATTTCCAATTTGGGTTAAGCTAATTAATTAAATAATGTTAAAAAGCGAGTCGAAATCTATGTATTTTTGCCCCTGGAAAGGTGCCGTGAATCCTGCAACCTACATACACCTATACAACCCATATTTTTCTGCCTCAGTCAATTTCGCGGCTGCGTCATCGTCACTTGGAGAATGGAGACTGGGAGGGGGTGGGGGTAATGTGACGTAACATTTCAGAGACCCCTCCCCATTGTAACATTTAGTGTACCAAAGACCAAAGAGTAAGCTTTAAATTATTCATATTCCTTTAAAGGCAGTATGTACTTCCATATTTCTGGTAAAACAACGAGTTATGTCACCAGGTTTAATATAAGCTAGCGGTGATTGGCGCCAAATTTCTCACAGCACCTATACAACCAATATTTTTCTGCTTAAGTCAATTTAGTTGTTGTGCTGGGGGGGGGGGATATAGCTAGTAGTCTATAACCAGAAGCTAAAGTATGAATTAAAACGCTAATTTTAAATGCATTTTATAAAGTAATTATGCGTCTAAATTACAAATGTGATCTGATCCTATTTAACAAAATAAAACCAAACCCATTCATTTACGTTAATGTCATAAAAAATTGATTTTCAAAAAGTTTAATTTGGAGCTGGTTCAACAAGTGTACGATTTTGTTTAATAATAAATTGCTCCGAACCAATTCGAGAATACATACCAAACTTAATATAATATTATAATTATAGTTATTATATTATTATAATACTGCCTGCCGCAGTCGTCTCATCATAGTCCATCTCGGGTAAGTAGAATTAAATAAATAAATCATACAGGGGAATAAAATTAAATGAAACCGCATGGGAAGGTTCTTGTTAAACCCTTACGAAAATAGAGGATCATAATTTGATCCAAATTTGATTTAATTTATTGGATCCAAATGTGATCAAAAATTGGACAGATCAAACGGGGATCCAATAACAGTTGGATCCAATTTTGTTTTTTCTTTAAGACCTCTCGATAAAATTAAGGATCCAATTTATATCAAATTGGGATCCAAATGGGATCAAGTAAGGATAGATTTTATGAAATATGAATGCCAATAGGATCCAATTTCGTAAATTGGGATCCAATATTTATCACAATTTGATCCAATTCCTTAGTTGGGATCCAATATATATCACAATTTTATTTTATACATATTGGAATCCAATGATAATGGATCAAAGTGGGATCCCATGAGATTGAATCAAAGTGGGATCCCATGAGATTGGATCAAATTGGGATCCCATGAGATTGGATCAAATTGGGATCCCATGAGATTGGATTAAATTGGGATCCCATGAGATTGGATTAAATTGGGATCCCATGAGATTGGATCAAATTGGGATCCCATGAGATTGGATCAAATTGGGATCCCATGAGATTGGATCAAATTGGGATCCCATGAGATTGGATTAAATTGGGATCCCATGAGATTGGATCAAATTGGGATCCCATGAGATTGGATCAAATTGGGATCCCATGAGATTGGATCAAATTGGGATCCCATGAGATTGGATTAAATTGGGATCCCATGAGATTGGATCTAAAATTGATACAATTTTATTTGAATAAATTAATTAATTAATTAATTTGGATCCAATGCTATTGGATCAAACCAATTTTGATCAAATTTGGATCCAGTTCTTAGTTAAAAGATTTTTTTGGATCCAAATTTGATAAAGATTATTTGATCAAGAAATAGTTGATCCTTATTTGATCCCTTCAGAATATAGCTGGATACAAATTGGATCCAATGTCCAAAATGTAAGGGAAGCCCTGCCACACTAACTATCCCTACACCTAGGAGCAACAAACACAAGGAGAACGCAGCTAGCCTTTAAACACGCTAACGCAGTGTTGTGTTCAAATTTCATTGGACGAACCTTTACGCTGAACGTTTTACAGGCGGGGGGAAGACAATTTTCCCCTTCCGATGGCAGCAGGCGCTAAAGTGTCTAACCAATGATAATTGTACACAAGAAAATTCACGACTTTTGACGGGTTGCGTTCTCCTTGTGTGGGGTGCTGAGTTTGTTGCTCCTGAGTCCTTGCCTAAACAGGGCCGGATTAAGACTTTATGGGGCCCTAGGCTCAAGTTAATTTTGGTGCCCCCCTTTCAATAGCGAGTGAATCGAGCAAGGCGCTTCCTCAATTTATAATTGAAAAATTGAAGGAAAATTCCTTTTGCTGCCAGATTTAGTATGTCGTCAGGGGCTAGACGGCAGTTCGTCAGAGAATGTGACAATCAAACGTTTTTGGTTCATAGGGGTGGACGCATTTACTAAAATTACTCCGGAAAATATTTTGTGAAAGCAAATGATTAAAGTTTTGTACTTTTATTTTTTTCGAATCCTCTTGGTGCCCTAGGCCCAGACCTATTTGGCTATTGGTTAATCCGGCCCTGTGCCTAAACTAAGAAGTTTTTAGGAAAAAGAGAAATTGAGTTACTCTAAGGAAAAAATCCCAATTTGACGGTAAATGTTCGTAACATAAATAAGATATTTCTGTGGAAAATGGTAATTTTATAACCGCAAACAAACGCAGGTACGGGCTCGATTCCAAGCGCTCCAATTTGGCTAATTAAATTCAAATTCGAAATGGAAGCTCACGAGAAATTCCAGTTATTCCCGGGTCCCAATTTCGCTTTGTATACCTTTACACTATAGGTTAAAATTGAAAGGGGGTGAAGAGGAGAATAGGGTACTTAAGATCAGGACTGGTATTGATGGCAATCACGGCACCTTTGCGATGAGTGGGAAGCTGCTAAGGTACAATAGACGGGTGGTAGGCGGGGAATATCTATCGAGGAGGGGAGGGTGTGACGATAAACTAATTAAAGAAACGGAAGTCTGAAGAGGTCTCGAGAGAGGATCGAAGGAGATCCCAGGAGACAAAAGAACAATCTCGCTAATTGCCATCTTGAAGCGACGACACGGTAAGGCGCCATCTACCGAATATCGCTGGTACTAGCAGACGACTGCAATTAACTTAACGGTCACCTCTCTCCTTTCTACTGGCTTTATAGTCAATCTCAAAAGACGTTCAGCACCACCTAAACCGATACGCCAATTTTGGTGCCCTTATTTCGGAGAAGCTCGGCTGCTAGAACTTCATTCTTTAAATTTATCTTTGAGAGGTGGAAGAGCTTTATAAGGATTTCCCGGTTTAATGAGGGAATTTCAGGCTAGTCAGACTAATATATAGCGGTTCTATAGACGTTTTGGGTAATTTTCTGTAGCCATTTTGATAACTCCTCTATAGACCGTTTCGGATTGAATCTTTGTTGATTTAATTATAGAATTTTAATTGATTTTTCTATGGAGCTTTGTTAATTTTTCTATAGAACATTTTAAATTTTTCTATAGATTTTTTAAATTTTCTGTAGAATTTCTGTTCATATTCTGTTTAATTTTTGTTCATTTTTCTATAGATTTTTTTAATTTTCTGTTCAATTTTTGTTGACTTTTCTATAGAATTTTGTTGATTCTTCTGTAGAATTGTTGCAAATTATTCTTTAAAATTGTTTTTAAAATTTTCTATACAATTTTGGTTGATTTTTCCGTAGAACTTAATAAATTTTTCTAAAATTTCAATAAAATCTCTAGAAAAGTTACTTTTGATATTTAGGTTACTATTCTATAGATTTTGGGTCAGTTTCTTATAAAACTTTTGGATAATGTTTCTATAGAAATTTTAGTAACTTACTTATAGAACCCTTAATAATTTTTCTTTAGCACATTCGGGTAATTTTCTACTGAAATTTGGGCCATTTTATATAGCAATTTCGATAACGGTTTCAATAGAAATTTGGGTAATAATTTTCTATATTTAAAATTTTTTTTTATAGAAATTTGTCTTATGTTTCTATAGAAATTGAAAAATCTAAGCCGATAGAAAGGTTCGCGGTTTGATGGGGTCACTATAGAAATAATCGGGATTTTTTTTAACTTGTACAACCACCCCGAGTCTTCTATAAGATTTCATAGAAAGTATAGAAAAATATTTTGTCAAGACCATGTAATAGAGATAGTTTCCAAATAATATGTTTGTCTAACGTGACAACCATGTTACCAATATATTTCAATCAAATTTTAAAATTATTTCCCCGTTGAAATTACTAATTAAAAGCTACACATAATTATTGAAAATGTTTAATAACTTTGGGCTGGGTTGGATAGTTTAAAGGGGAACTGCCAAGCTTTTCCAAATATCGCCTTATTTGCATATCAAAAGATCAACAAGACGTTCAATATACTTACACGTACCTTGTTTTGTCTTGTTTTGCCTTAAAAGTTGAAATGCAAAATAACGCCAAATATTTTGGTTTGAATTTTCGCCACCATCTTAAGGTGTATCGCCAGCGCCAGCAGGACCTTAGTGAGCGATTTATATGGGTATGTATAGATGTAAAACAATAGAGAGTTTCGGCAAACTGATTTCCAGGCGTTTACGCGAAGGTCTACCAATCTCCAGAACGTTACAGACGTTCGCGTAAACTCCTAGAAATGGGTTTGGTGAAACTCTCTATTAAATAAATAAAGAGTTAAAATTTTTAATGTTTAGGCTTAGCTTTTGTTTTCGGTTTAGTCGCAAGCCAGATTATCTGCGCGGTACTGATGAGCTCCAACTACTGCTGGAAATTCTGGCTATTTTAATTTCATTTAAATTTGATTTTTACTCGAAGATCTATTTGGTCTTAGATTCGCAATTATATTAAATTCGAGTATTTCGTAAGTTTATCATAACTTAAAATTTGTTATGGTTTAGCTTTTTGACCTCCTTAAATTATTGCATTTAAAAAAAAAACCCTTCTTCTATAGACACTAGGCCGTATAATAAAAGGCAAATTTTTATGAAATCAACGTATAATTGGTTAATATTGTCACAAACCAGTTGGTTATATTGGGTACGGTGCCATGCGTGGAGACAGCTATTGCAGCGTTCTATTTTCGCGTTGAATGTTTCGGAGTTTCGTCACTGGCGCTTTTCCTATAGATTATACAAATTGACACATTTCCCCGGTAAATACTAGTAGTAGGATTTTACCATTTCTACCGCAAATTGGAGCCGTTGGAGCCGTTGCAGCCGGTTGGAGCCGGTTGGAGCCGGTGGAGCTCAAACGTTTTGTAGCTTACCTATACCAGGCTGATATAAGATAATGTTTATCGGTACGTAGAGGACAGATAACTTAAGCAATGGTGGTTATTGAAACTAAAAGTAAACACGTACGATTTGGGGGATCAACAGTTTACATCATCCCGTTTGAAGATAGAGTAAATTATACATTACGTATAAAAAAATCACATAATATATATTTATTTAAAATCTTTCTTACCTATTTAATCTTTTGATAAGTACAATAACAACATAAGTGTGTTGTACATGATGGGAAGGACGCGTGGACATGCATATTTCAAGTGCCATCAGTAATTTTACTATCGAATCAATTAATAACTGAAGATTGCAATAATTCGACATTTTTCAGTTTTGAATATTGTAAGCAAATGGTTACTATAATTGTTGGTACTTCAAAACAGTATTTGTGATAAAATAAAATTTGCAATTTCCTGATATAAAAAAATCAGCAAATTATTTCCTTTAATCTTTTCTTCGTATTTAATCGATAGCAAACATCAAATACCGATATGAATCTCAAATGAAATCTAAGATATTGCGTCTAAGTTCCGATTCGATCTCTACGATAAATAATTATCTATACCAAAAGTGATGGCTTCTGATTACAATTAAAATGAGAAATAAAATAGGTGATTGAAACTAACTCCGACGGTTTATCGGTATACTTAGAGGACAGAGAACTGAACTTCGAAGCTATATGGGTACTTAGAGAACTGAACTATAAAAATATATTAGACAAAATCTAAAGGGTAAATAATACAGAGTTTTAGAGCTCATCGAGATGTCGATTAAGCTACCTCCGCTCCATGGTAACTTTCCACAACCGGTCAATAACACTGAAAGTAAACTTTGTTTATCTCCAAATGGCTTTATCCAGTATATTTTACCCGCCGAAGATTTGTACACTAACTCATAGACAAATATAGACGTTAAAAATTTGTAAAATATTGTAAATATTTTAAGTCAATATAGAATTTAAGAAATGTTTTAAATAGGATCTCTTCTATTTTCTACAATAGTCACCTTTATTTCTATAAATATTTCAATATTGATATTTACATATATTATAATTTTAATAAGCCACTTAATGGTAAACAATATTAAAAAAGTTCTAATGGTACTGATTCACGATGGCAATTATTCTAGATTTCGTTTCGAACTGAGAGACTGTTTAAACTAGTTCGCGTGTTTCACTTTATCTTTCTAGTTCTCTGCATTCTTCCAACTATCTTGCAATATTTTCAGTCCAATTACATCTGTTTTTATTAGGGGTGTGCAAAATATTTGGTTAGAACAAATAATTTGATCGAATACCAAATCGAATATTCGATTCGTCGAATCGAGTAGCACTTGGGAACGTTCGCGAATGTTCGTTTTTCTTGATCAAATAGTCGAATATTCGACTATTTGATCAAGAAAAACGTGATAATATTGGCCTCCATTGGTTGCTGTAGGGCGCCATCTATAGTTGATTACTATGGATACGTAATTTTCAAAAGTTTCAACAAATAAATTATAGATGGCGCCAAAACCGCTAAGTTGCCATTTCTAGAAAAATATTTCTCATGTGAGTAAGAAAAATCACGAAAGCCCTTGAGCTTTAACCTATCTTTATATTGATAGACTTTGAGGCGAAGACGATATGGACCGGAATTGGGTACAATATCATATTGATTATTAATCAATCTAAAAATATGGCAAAATTTTCTTCATTATTGGTTTTTTTTCTTAATAATTTGGTTCTTGAAAATTATTTTTTTTACTTAATAATTTTGTTAGTGTAAATTATTTGATTTTTACCTCTCCGAGGGGACAAAGTCCCCTAGGAGGGGTTATACAATCACCGTGTCTGTCTGTCTGTCTGTCAAGCAAAGGGTAATCACTGCGTACGCAGTTTCTTGGTTCACTGCGTTCGCAGTTTCTCGAAGGGTTTGCAAAACCACCGTGTGACGGTAAGCGTTAACGGATTGCTTTGCGGTTGGGTTTGGTTTGGTTGGTCTTTTTTTCGTCAACGCTCAGTTTGATTGGATATTTCGTTATTGTAATGTTTATTTGTAGGTTGTGAATGTTGAGTTCGTGTTGTGATGGTTGTGGGTGTTGAGTTTGTTGTGAATGTTGAGTTCGTGTTGTGAAGGTTGTGGGTGTGGAGTTTGTTGTATTCGCGTTATGAAGGTTGTGGATATTGGGTCTTTTGTGTTTGTTTGGGCGTTTTCTCTCCAACTTCTTCTTAATGACTTTATGACGGACCGAGTGCTGAGTGTTATGCAACCTCTCAACGTCCAATGGCAGGGTTTCCACCAGTTGTACACGGTATTCGTCTTAGTATCAATTTGCGATTTTTTGGCGCTGGCCGGGAATCGAACCCGGGTCTGCCTCGTGCAAGAGATGTACTCTAACCACTCAACATGCACCAACGCTTGTTAATTTACGGTGTTTTTCAAAAAAATAGCTTTCGCGAATGTCCTTTACAAAGTTATAACGTTAGGTACTATAATTTATTCTACATCATTTTAAATATTTATAAATTAAATTAATCTTATATTTAATTAAATATTTATAAATTATATTAATCTTATATTTAATTAAATATTTATAAATTATATTAATCTTATATTTAATTAAATATTTTAGTATTTTAATGTAAAATTTGATCGTGATCAGGAATTGAACTCGGGTCGCATTGTAACAATGTGGATAGTTCACCGCCGAGCCATTGACTTCCTTAGGGTAAATATTAAAGTAAAGGAACAATTATGATAAGGCGGGTTTTTTACTAAACGGATTAATACAATATCTGTATATATTGTTTATTGAACTTTGTTTGTTTATTCTTTGGTACGGTTTTTTGTTTTGTTTTAAATTTTTGTTAAATTCTTAACAAAATTTCGTTAAAACACAAAAAGTAATTCATTGTTACCTTTTAATATCGCTTAGAAAAAGGATAATTATTCAAAACTCCCGCGGAAACTATATCAAAGTAATAATATAGCGCCACCGTGTGGAGAACTATCAATCAAACCGGGTAAAAAATATTATCTCTTAAATTTTTCGAACTTTAGTCAAAACTCGACGGGTAAAAAAAAACACAAAATAACAGTATATAAGGCCGTTGCCGTCAATACAGAAGATTTAGTCTTTCTTAGTTCTTGGCTGTCAGACGAACTACTACAGGACGGGGTCCTGGTGTCGGTCAAAAGTTATGAGGTAACTTTGCGGTTTTAATTAGTATGTTTGGTCTTCGGTCAAGAAAAGCGATAAATTGTGTTTCGCGTTTGGAACGTGAGTGAATGGTCTTCAGTGTATGAACAGTGCGTGTTTAAGACTGAAAGCGTTAAAGTAATTGTGAACTAACTCAAGTCAACTGTAAGATAAAATTGATTGTTATTATTTTTTGAATTGGAATAACCTAATTATACCCTTGAAATTATAAATTCAACCTGTGAGGGTAATTAAGTAGATTGGAAGTAATTAGTAGCGAACAGCTCTCAGCTGTTAATTAAGACAGAGTTTATAGTTAGGTAGTTTGAATTTAGTTAAAATTACTCAGTATAATTGATGATATTTACTTAAGTGTAAGTGTGTTTTGGTTTATTTTTCAATCACGATGAACTAAGACAAATCTAGTCTTAGACACTTGAGTACCAGTTCTGTACAATTACGTAGAAGGGATATATATTGTTGGGTTATTGATGAAAGTTAAATCTAGAACGTTCCATGGACTGTTCTGAATAAAAATAAACATTTATAATTTTGCATAAAAAACTTGCTCTTACAGTCGAGGATTTTGTTGAGCAGCCGTTGAGCCTTGTGACGTCAAAACCAGAAAAGCGAAAAAAAAAAGAAATGGAAATTCCGTTGAGCGTTACCGTACCCCTAGAGGGGGGGGGGGCAGATGGGCATGTTGAACCGTTCGCCACTCTAGGACAAGGTTAGTAGATAAATTCGTGGCTCTAGGGGCTTCTGGAGGGCCGCCAAAAGCCCCAAAATTAATCAAACAATATACGTTGCTTTTATTTAAATGTTCCTAAAGGTCCTTTAGATGCGGTTGTCGTTTCGAATTAACGCGCGCGTAGAACGTTCTTAATGGCAGAACATTGTCGAATTTAATCAGTACAACAGAACCAACGAGGTAATATGTAAGGGATAAATTAATATTTATTCTTAATTTATTTTATTAATTACATGCATCGGATTAATTTATTTCTAATTTATTATATTAATTACATACATCGGATTAATTTATTCCCAATTTATTTTATTAATTACATACATCGGATTAATTTATTCCCAATTTATTTTATTAATTACATACATCGGATTAATTTATTCCCAATTTATTTTATTAATTACATACATCGGATTAATTTATTCCTAATTTACTTTATTAATTACATACATCGGATTAATTTATTCCCAATTTATTTGATTAATTACATACATCGGATTAATTTATTCTCAATTTATTTTATTAATTACATACATCGGATTAATTTATTCCCAATTGATTTTATTAATTGCATTCATCGGATTATTTTTTTCCAAATTTATTTTATTAATTACATACATCGGATTAATTTATTCCCAATTTATTTTATTAATTACGTACATCGGATTAATTTATTCCTAATTGATTTTATTAATTGCATTCATCGGATTATTTTTTTCCAAATTTATTTTATTAATTACATACATCGGATTAATTTATTCTCAATTTATTTTATTAATTACGTACATCGGATTAATTTATTCCTAATTGATTTTATTAATTACGTACATCGGATTAATTTATTCCAAATTTATTTTATTAATTACATACATCGGATTAATTTATTCCTAATTGATTTTATTAATTACGTACATCGGATTAATTTATTCCTAATTGATTTTATTAATTACATACATCGGATTAATTTAATCCCAATTTATTTTATTAATTGCATTCATCGGATTATTTTTTTCCAAATTTATTTTATTAATTACATACATCGGATTAATTTATTCCTAATTGATTTTATTAATTACGTACATCGGATTAATTTATTCCTAATTGATTTTATTAATTACATACATCGGATTAATTTAATCCCAATTTATTTTATTAATTGCATTCATCGGATTATTTTTTTCCAAATTTATTTTATTAATTACATACATCGGATTAATTTATTCCCAATTTATTTTATTAATTACATACAACGGGAGCGCCATATCAACATTTTGAACAGGGTGCCGCTGCCCAGCACCCTGTACACGTTTTAAGCATCCCGAATAAAAAACCGCCGTTCGGTTGCAAGTTTCCGCCACGAGATGGCGTTGGGGCGGCGAAATCCCCGGGCTGAGCCGAGGCCGGGCAACTCGGAGCTTCGCGCGGAGATACTGCGATCCAATCTCAAAGAGCAGCGCTTCCGAAACGCGAGCGTCGGGCTGCTGACGACGCGTTTATCATCACGGGTCATCATCACTTGTTGCGCTGCGCTCTCCGTCGGCTGCAGATAGAACCGTTCTCTACCAGGTTCGCGGCGAGAAATCTCGCTCATAACACATCGAGTCTGCGAAAAGCTAAGATCTACGACAACGAACGCCAAAGATTTTCGTCGGTCTAGGATTAACTGAGATTTAAAATATATAGAAAAAAAATCGACACGATATTTTTCTCCCTTCGTCTATACTTAGAAGCTTTGAAACTTTTTCAGTTCTTTAGTTTAATTTTTTTTTGTTTCCGTATATTTTTTTGAGTTTTTTTTGTTTCGCATTATCATCACCTTTATTGTGAGAGCAATTTCATCTCGAACTTTGACAGATAAAAAAAAAGAAGTAATTAAAAAATAAACTTTTTGAAATTAAAAGCAGAGACAAAAAAAACGACTGGGAAAAAATGAAACGAAATTTCTAATCTAAAGCGACGCCCGCGAAGAAATTAATCCCTGAAAGGTAAGAAGATTATTTTCTTTATTATTTTTTAATTTGTGGTTATCTCCCCCCCCCCCCCACTCGAATAGTTTTTTATTTCGAATTCGACGACAAAAAATTAATTAAATTTATCATTACGGATGGAAGGATATCGCGGCGATTATATTTTTGGTTAATGCGGGTTGTGAGAGGATTTAGAAAATTTGGCCAAAAATAGACAATATGCCTGTAAAAATGTTCTACGCGTCGTACGCGTGTGTTCTGATGGGATGTGGAATAGCTAGGGTGGAACTGAAATTAAATTAAAATTATCGATTTTAACGGTTTGAGCAGGGGATGGTATGACAACTTTTAAGGTTGCCAAGAACGAAAATCTTAACGTTACCAAAATATAGTTTGAAAAGGGAATTGTTTGACAGTTTTTAACGTTGCAAAGAGTTCAGTTTGAAAAAGAGTTTGTAAGACAATTTAAGCGTGTAGTTTGAATAGAGAATTGTAAGACAAATTTCAACGTTGCAAAGAATTCAGTTTGAAAAGACGATTGATTGTATGCCAATTTTAACGTTGTAAGAAAATATTGTTCAAAAAGGTTATTGTATGAAAATTTTAACTTTGCAAGGAATTTTTTGAAAAGGGGTTGGTAATTTTAAGGATGATAAAATTAGCGAATTAGTAGAATAGTCCATTATAAAAAGGGATAAAAGCTAAACCCTAAGCAAATTTGAAGAAAATTTAAAAACTTACATAGCTCGTACCGATAGGTCTTCGAGCAAACAAAAGACGCGAAACTCGGACCAATAGATCTTCGAGTGAAAAACTAAATTAAAAATTAATAAAATAGCCAGAATTTTCATCAACACCGTGCGGGAAATCTGACTTGCGATTATTAAACCGAAAAGAGAAACTAAGCCTAAACATTAAAAATTTCAAAACGAGTTGCGTAGCAACGGAAAGCCGATAATGAACTAATCTACTAATTCGCTAATTTTATCATCCTTTGCATTACAGTTCATAGGTGGTTCCTTTTAACGGTGCTAATTTTAAGTTGACTGAAAAATCTAGTGGTAGTTTAGTTACAGACATTTATAGTTAAATATCCAAGGTCTTACGATAAAAAACGAATGTTTCTCTAATTAGTTATTCAAACAAAACTTTTACATTAGTTCCGAGGGAAAATAGGTTAAATCTATACCGGGCGTGTATTACGCACGAACTAACACTTAAGGGGCTTTTAAGCATTCTTGTATAGAGGCTAAACAACTCAATACTAACGCCAATTGCGGATATAACAAATGGATATAATGTAAATCAAATTTTCTCGAGGTTGTGATAATATATTCAACCGATCCTTCTGTCGCGTAATTTAATACATTGCCAGTGGATTAATGGGTAAAAACTTCGAAATAAATTAAATAGAAAATTGGAAAGCCAAATAAATCGATTGAAGAATACGATCTAAGTGAATAGAAAAATAAAATTGCCAAACAAGGCGGCAGTGTTAAGAATGTAAGCTATGGTTTTTTTTGTTACGAATTCCAAAATAAATTGGTCTTTCAGAATGTTTTTTCCCCTACTCGATGAAAAAGAACGATAAAAATAAAAAAAGGCTTAAAATAACGCGTAAATGAATACAAGATTTATATAATATATTTTTCCATCTAAGGCATAAAAGGGAAACCTTAGGAGTTAAATTGTCAATAAATAAAACACAGAATAACAAGAATTGTGATTGATCTATATTCGAATATTTATTGATTTAAAAACCGATATAAAAGTTTTGTCAAGTAAAAATACTATAATTTTTCTTCATTTAGAAACGTATTTTATCTCTAAAAGAATCATTGTATACATCAGCTAAAAACCAATGTATATTTTTTTAATCCAAAGAACTGATTTGAAATATTTAATTTAAATGAATATTCATTTTTACGCCAATTAAATATTTAAAATCCACGCAAACACGTTCGTTCGAATAATATATTCGTTAATAAATTTTTATCTTGGATAACGAATTACCAATTAATGAATTTCGTTGGATTTACCACGAATAAGTAACGCTCCTTTTACCACGACACGTATTAATGAATTTTAAATGAACTCGAAACAGTTAGAACAAAACTATTAGAGCGGATATATACGAGAACAATCCGTGATAAATTATTTGTAGACTTATTAATCTACCACCAGAAATACAAAGAGAAAGGTGCCGAGGCTTAGTTTCCAGAAGCTGTCCGCGAAATAAATTAATGGTTATCTATTTGAGGTGTTAAAGAGAGCCTGTGATGCCCATTTTCCGTTCCCATAAGGGTGGGGTGAATATAGAATATTACCCTCCCCCCTTCCGGGGTTTCGGCTTTCGAAAAACCACTATCTATTTCCATGGACGTTGATATCATTAGTCCTTGTTCGCGAGAAAACCGCGTTCGGTAATTCCGGGTGCTAGAAATTTTGCTTTAATCCCCCCCCCCCCCTCGAAGAAGGGCATCTGGTGGTCAGTTTTCACAAAATCGGCTAATTATTTCTGCCGACTAATAATAATGGTGGCTTCGGCAAAACTTCGTCTCGAGAGAACCGCTGAGATCCGCTCTTGACACGGTCTATTAATATTAATGGATTACCGGAATTAAGGAGAAGGATTAACAAGCCGGATTTCGACGCGGTTCGGAGAACCTATTTTATCTCCGCCTCCTTCTCCCGCTACGAGGACCGAACTCCTAATCCTTCACAATGTCCTCCTACTCCTACTCCTACAGGCTTAACTTCGACAATACATCTTGAATCCGAGGGTGGTGGTGGGCGGTTTGAGCAAATTGGGCTATCAGGGGAATTATTTAAGCAATTCTGGGGCATCTTTACACCCGTATCGAACAATTGCTCGTTTCGCGAGAACTCCGATCTCAGAAAGTGCTTTCCAATTACGTGGGACAATTTAGATATCCATTAATTAATAAAAATCCCAATCAGTTA
Organism: Leiobunum rupestre; assembly: GCF_980474605.1. NCBI lineage: Eukaryota > Metazoa > Arthropoda > Arachnida > Opiliones > Sclerosomatidae > Leiobunum > Leiobunum rupestre. The sequence goes on along the minus strand of NC_143384.1, from coordinate 18,086,391 downwards.
GTTTAGTGGACTTTTAATTTGGGTGGGGCCTTGCCAAACACAATTCGTACTATCGCATTGGTCCCCTTAATAGGATTACCCGAGGACGAATTATGTCGTGGGATTTTGGTCACCTGTCCACCGAACTATTCAACCCCTTCAGACGGTTTTCTTCAAAGAATGACATCGTAAACATTACAATCAGTTCAGAAAACATAGTTAACTATTCAAATGAAAACAGGAATCAAAGGAAATCCATTAAAACACGATAAACATTTTAAACTGGATCAGTAAACACTGTAAATAATTTCAAACCCGATCAGAAAAGTTGGAAACGATTAAAACCCAGATACATGTCATAAAGCCAAATAAAAACTTAAAAACCCAGATAATAAATCAAGATAAACAATTTCAAATCTAATCAGAAAACACGGTAAACAATTAAAACCCGATCATAAAATGTAGTAAACTATTTGAAACCCGAACCAGAAACAAAGTAAACAATTTAAACCAGATCAAGTAAGCACGGTAAATACTTAAAACCAGATCATAAAACGCAGTAAACAATTTCAAATCTAATCAGAAAACACGGTAAACGACTTCAAACCCAATCTGGAAACACGGTAAACGACTTCAAACCCAATCATGGAACACTTTAAACAACTTCAAACCCAATCATGGAACACTTTAAACAACTTCAAACCCAATCATGGAACACTTTAAACAACTTCAAACCCAATCATGGAACACTTTAAACAACTTCAAACCCAATCATAGAACACTTTAAACAACTTCAAACCCAATCATAGAACACTTTAAACAACTTTAAACCCAATCATAGAACACTTTAAACAACTTCAAACCCAATCAGAAAACCCATTAAGCAACTTCAAACCAAATAAGAAAACAAGGGAAACCATTTCAAACCCAATCAGAAAGGTGATAAACAATTAAAATTCGATCAGAAACGCAGTAAGCGAGTAAAAACCGATCGGAAAACACTTCAAACAATTAAAACCCAATCAGAAGACACCGCAAAAATTCCCAACTCAGAAATGTGAAATAAAACAGACAAAAATGTGTCCTTTCAAAACAATGAAATCAATTTCTGAGAACAGCCTAAGGATGCGGGATCAACAGGGTTTTCGATGAATAATCTGTGATCAATCAAAATGGGGATTATATCTGGTCGCTTGGCGCCATCTATCTCGATATTAAATGATTAAATGATTTAGCTCGGCGTCGAAATTGCTAGGACGGGGGTAACCCAGCATAGTGGCTTTCTCCGGGCATTGTTGCCTCGCGGAACGTCTCGTCACGTTGACGTAACTATAACCCGCCCTTTGACGTTCCGGAGTAGCGTCTTCCCGATAATTTGGAACACAATAGAGGAGTTAAGTCCGCGTTGTTAAGGAAACCGAGCTTGATGCGAAGATTAAGCCTTTAAGACGACCCTGACAGGATTAATATTGAGTACATTCCGATTGCCCTCAAAACAACGGATCGGCTCCAGTCCACTGAGCGAGATTCGGGAACGCGTGGCCCGGACCTTATGGTCCAAAAGGCATTGGACTGCTAACTGAAAAGGTCAAGGGAAATAAAATGTCCTTCACGTTCGAATTCCGATTCTCTATTTCCGTGGCGAACCAGGCAATGCGGTTAGCCGGGATAATTGTATTTAGTTGAATAAAGGGATGTATAAGACAACAATTAGGATGGATTGAATGGTTACTGGCGGAAATTGACGGCAACCATTAAACAATTTGTATCGTTTACCCAACCCCTTCGTTTGTAAAGTTTCGTAATAAAATTCGTGACTAAAAGGGGAACTCTAGAGATACGTTGCGGTAGCGGCGTCAGCAACAGGCCGGGGTAGGCCTGGGCCTACTGGAAATTTTGGTAGGGGCCTCCAAAATTTAATATATGGGCCTCCAAATTATTTAATATCGGAAAATCCTGTAATTTGTTTGCGAAATAATTTATTTATTTATTTATTAATTTTCCAATATTCAACGCGAGTGATTCGCTTAACGACACTGCTGTTTTTATTCTTTTCAAAGGTACGAGTCACTTTTCTGCGACAGCAGTTTATTTTATAATTTTAATTTTTCGCGAGCGCTACTATATCCAAATTGTATCTTTACAAATAAATGGTTCTTAAAATTACTTTACTAACTCGTAAGTGTACCTATTACATTCTGATGTAAGGGATGTACATGCGAAGTACCGAAGGAATGAACGTAAATTGATAGACTTGAATTAAGTCGTAGCAAAAAGTAAATAACCATTCATTTGTTAAGTGTTAGTTCTACTAGGGATACCGCAAGGGAGTCCAATTACACCATTAATTGGGTTAAAATACACCATTAATTGGGTTAAAATACACCATTAATTGGGTTAAAATACACCATTAATTGGGTTAAAATACACCATTAATTGGGTTAAAATACACTATTAATTGGGTTAAAATACACTATTAATTGGGTTCAATTACACTATTAATTGGGTTCAATTACACTATTAATTGGGTTCAATTACACCATTAATTGGGTTCAATTACACCATTAATTGGGTTCAATTACATCATTAATTGCTTTAAAATACACCATAAAATAAATTTTCCGAATCCCTAGATATTTTAAAAATTTCGGAGATTTTACAAGAAAAAATAACAGATTAACATTAAAACCCTATATACGCCTCACTGATGCAAAACTACTATATTAAACTACATTATTTTTCCCTAGATTTTTTTTTTGTAAAAACTCCGAAATTTTAAAAATGACAGAATAACTTTGATATGTAAAACTGTATTACTCAAAAACATTATTTTTTCCTATGTAAAACTGGCAATTTTATTCAACTGCGTGTACAACAAAACATTTCATTTCATTTCATTAATTGGGTTAAAAACTTAAAATACACCATTAATTGGGTTCAATTACACCATTAATTGGGTTCAATTACACCATTAATTGGGTTCAATTACACCATTAATTGGGTTCAATTACACCATTAATTGGGTTCAATTACACCATTAATTGGGTTCAATTACACCATTAATTGGGTTCAATTACACCATTAATTGGGTTCAATTACAAAATTAATTGGGTTCAGTTACACCATTAATTGGGTTCAATTACACCATTAATTGGGTTCAATTACACCATTAATTGGGTTCAATTACACCATTAATTGGGTTCAATTACACCATTAATTGGGTTCAATTACACCATTAATTGGGTTCAATTACACCATTAATTGGGTTCAATTACACCATTAATTGGGTTCAATTACACCATTAATTGGGTTCAATTACACCATTAATTGGGTTCAATTACACCATTAATTGGGTTCAATTACACCATTAATTGGGTTCAATTACACCATTAATTGGGTTCAATTACACCATTAATTGGGTTCAATTACACCATTAATTGGGTTCAATTACACCATTAATTGGGTTCAATTACACCATTAATTGGGTTCAATTACACCATTAATTGGGTTAAAATAGACCATTAATTGGGTTAATACAGTAAAAAAGGTATAATACCATTATATTTAAAGAAATAATTTGTGTTTGACTCCTTAAAGCGGAGCTTAACACCGTTTTTACACCAATAGAACACAATTCAACACTTTTTTTGTGATTTGGGTAACTTAAGTTACAACGCGGTGCACAAATTGTGATTTAGGTAACTTAAGTTATCGCGCGGCACACAATTTGTGATTTGGGTAACTTAAGTTACCCCGTGGCGCGCAGTTCGTGACTTGGGAGGGCCTGTGTAGTTCCTAGGCTGCTTATTATTATTTTCACATTAGCTTAGCTGATTATGCGGTGCGAAATTAAATATTTGGAAGACGTAAATTACCGCACGGCTCGCAAATACTGACTTAGTGGATACCGTTGTAATAAACATAGTCGTAAGATAAAACCAGCGCCGCAATTTTCAAGGAGGGGAGCTCTTTTTTAACGGTCTATAAAACATTGTGAACGCTCATTTCCCAAGACGAAAAATAACAAGGCGTCAGCATCTTGACCCTGTAAAACGATTAACATATCGGTGGTAAAACAATGGCTCTTGCTGTCTCCGATGTTATATCGCCGCGTAAGAAGCGCGACTCATTGGCTCGTAAAACAAGTTACCAACAGGGCTAAATATAGTCCGGTGATTATGCCGACACCTACAATTTGTGAAACCAAACAAAAGCACAGTACTTATATTTTAATTAATTTAATTTAATTTTTATTTAATAATGATTGGTTTAATTCATAATTTTAATTATATAATGATTGGTTTAATTCATAATTTTAATTATATAATGATTGGTTTAATTCATAATTTTAATTGAATAATGATTGGTTTAATTCATAATTTTAATTGAATAATGATTGGTTTAATTCATAATTTTAATTGGATAATGATTGGTTTAATTCATAATTTTAATTGAATAATGATTGGTTTAATTCATAATTTTAATTTCAATTAAATGTTAATTCAATTTTTAATTTAAATTTAATATTAATACAATTTTTAACTTTAATTAAATAATAATTAAATTTTTTATTTTAATTAAATAATAATTCAATTGTTAATTTCAATTTAATATTAATTCAATTTTAATTAAATAATAATTCAATTATTTATTTTAATTAAATAATAATTCAATTTTTAATTTTAAATAAATAATAATTAAAATTTTAATTTTTTATTAACTTGATTATAAAATGACGGTATTTAATTTAACCTTCAGCCCCACTAGACAGAAGGCTCCACATTTCTAGAACAGACAGCGACGAAGCCCTCTATATACTTTCCCTACTATACAATGAGAGTCAGTATGCAGATATCCAAGGGGCGCTCTACCTTTTGGCCATAGTGCCAACCGAAACGAAATTAATTAAATCGTGGACCAAGAATCTAAGGGTACTCACTGTTCAGGCTTTCGTAATAAAATTCGTGACTAAAAGGGTACTCACTGTTCAGGCTTTAAAAAGCACGCGTGAATACTGGGGATAGGAAAATCACGGTTCATTTTAGTTCAATGTGGACAAACTTGGCGTCGCTGAAGTCGATTTCCGGCGTAGTTTCGTAGAGAAGCTGGAGCGTTCACGTTCAATTTTGACAAAATGGCGCCGTTGTTGTCGGTTAAATGATGAGGCTTAGTAAGTTTTAGACCTTTTATTTTGGAAATTGGTTCTTTAACACAATGGTTAATTACCAGTACTTAAACTTTTAAGTAAAAATAACCAGTAAGCCACGTATGGCGGAGGTTTTTTAAACAAATTAACTGGAATTTATGTCATTTCTATACTTGATGAACTAAGCCTAACCTAACTTTCTCGCACGTACTGTCGCCTAAGCCCCGACTAAGCCTCTCGTAGTGATAGTTGAACAGAATTTTTCAGGGGGCTTCAAAGCGGCTGACGTACCTCAGTAAGCCTCCTGATTTAGACCACGCCTACCGTGTCAAAATATCGGGAACAGTGAGTCCCCTTAGATTCTTGGTCCATGTTTGAATTTACCTCTTTTATCGGAGTATAATTCTGGCGCCATCTATGATGGGCCCCGGAACTAAAATAAAAAACTGCGAGAGATGACAAAATGTCAATATATAGTATCGCCGTTATGGGAGATCGTAAAAAAGAAATACCACCACATAAAAAAATAAACCAGAAAATAAAAAAAGAGGTAGCTAGCAAAATCTGACCATTTGCAGCTCTTCGTTTGGGCAATCTTTCCACTGTTTTTTTATATACTTGCAGAATGTCTCGATAGATGTCGCCACGCGCAATTTCCACCTAAATGGGAGACGATAAAAAAGCACGAAGTAATCGGTGAACGAATAAAGGCATTTCCTCTATTTATTTTGTCGTAGTCATAGTGACGTCGTATCATTAGCGACGCGGGTTATTACGGATGAGAAGGCGAGGAACTGCGCGGCAGGGCTTTCCTTCTGCTGGTATTAAGCTACTCGCTCCATCAAGCGACAAATTTGGGAAAAAGAGACCCTCTTACTTCGTATGACCAAGGAAGCTTCCTTGGTATGACATTGTTGGACAAAAAATGTTCCGTGTTAAACAAACATTGCTACTAGATCTTTAGTACCATTCTAGAAGCTAACCACGTCACCTTTTCTCTACTCTGTTTACGTAATCGACTACCTCGATTACAGAATCATTACAGATCTATTACATAAATAATAACAGATCCACTACCCCGATAACACAATGATCACAGATCGATTACATCGATTATAGACTGATTACAGATCGATTATATCGATTACAGAGATTACAGAATGATTACAGATCGATTACATCGATTACAGAATGATTACAGATCGATTACAGAATGTTTACAGATCGATTAAAGAGATTACAGAAAGATTACAGATCGATTACATCGATTACAGAGATTACAGAATGATTACAGATCGATTACATCGATTACAGAGATTAATAATGACTACAGATCGATTAAATCGATTACAGAGATTACAGAATGATTACAGATCGATTACATCGATTACATAATGATAACAGATCGATTAAAGAGATTACAAAATGATTACAGATCGATTACATCGATTAAAGAGATAACATAAAATGATTACAGAGATTACAGAATGATTACAGATCGATTACATCGATTACAGAGATTACAGAATGATTACAGAATGTTTACAGATCGATTAAAGAGATTACAGATCGATTACAGAATGTTTACAGATCGATTAAAGAGATTACAGAAAGATTACAGATCGATTACAGAATGTTTACAGATCGATTAAAGAGATTACAGAAAGATTACAGATCGATTACATCGATTACAGAGATTACAGAATGATTACAGATCGATTACATCGATTACAGAGATTAAGAATGACTACATATCGATTACATCGATTACAGAGATTAAGAATGACTACATATCGATTAAATCGATTACAGAGATTACAGAATGATTACAGATCGATTAAAGAGATTACAGATCGATTACAGAATGTTTACAGATCGATTAAAGAGATTACAGAAAGATTACAGATCGATTACAGAATGTTTACAGATCGATTAAAGAGATTACAGAAAGATTACAGATCGATTACAGAGATTACAGAATGATTACAGATCGATTACATCGATTACAGAGATTAAGAATGACTACAGATCGATTAAATCGATTACAGAGATTACAGAATGATTACAGATCGATTACATCGATTACATAATGATAACAGATCGATTAAAGAGATTACAAAATGATTACAGATCGATTACATCGATTAAAGAGGTAACATAAAATGATTACAGATCGATTACATCGATAACAGAATGATTACATCAATTACGGAGATTACAGAATGATTACAGATCGATTACATCGATTATAGACTGATTACAGATCGATTATATCGATTACAGAGATTGCAGAATGATTACAGATCGATTACATCGATTACAGAATGATTACAGATCGATTAGAGAATGTTTAGAGATCGATTAAAGAGATTACAGAAAGATTACAGATCGATTACATCGATTACAGAGATTACAGAATGATTACAGAATGATTACAGAATGATTACAGATCGATTACATCGATTACAGATATTACAGAATGATTACAGATCAATTACATCGATTACATAATGATAACAGATCGATTAAAGAGATTACAAAATGATTACAGATCGATTACATCGCTTAAAGAGATAACATAAAATGATTACAGATCTATTACATCGATTACAGATATTACAGAATGATTACAGATCGATTAAAAATGATTACAGAGATTACATAATGATTACAGAGATTACAGAATGATTACAGATCGATTAAAAAATGATTACAGAGATTACAGAATGATTACAGATCGATTACAAAATGATTACAGATCGTTACATCGATTAAAGAGATTACAGAGATTTCGGTTCGTTTATAGCGATTACAAAATAATTAAAGAATGATTAGAAAATAATTTCGGAGCGATTACAGAATTCTTACGGGGCGATTACAGAATTATTACAGAGCGATTAGCAAATGATTACGGGGGGATTAGAAAATAATTACAGAGTGATTACAGAATGCTTATGGGGCGACTACTTAATGATTACAGAGTGGTTAGTAAATTATTACGGAGCGATTACAGAATGATTTTGGAGCGATTAGAATATTATTACGGACTGATAACAGAATGATTACAGAGTGGTTAGTAAATTATTACGGAGCGATTACAGAATGATTTTGGAGCGATTAGAATATTATTACGGACTGATAACAGAATGATTTTGGAGCGATTAGAATATTATTACGGAGTGATAACAGAATGATTTTGGAGCGATTAGAATATTATTACGGAGTGATAACAGAATGATTTTGGAGTGATCAGAATGTTATTACGGAGTGATAACAGAATGATTTTGGAGCGATTAGAATGTTATTACGGAGTGATAACAGAATGATTTTGGAGCGATTAGAATATTATTACGGAGTGATAACAGAATGATTCTGGAGCGATTAGAATATTATTACGGAGTGATAACAGAATGATTTGGGAGTGATCAGAATGTTATTACGGAGTGATAACAGAATGATTTGGGAGTGATCAGAATGTTATTACGGAGTGATAACAGAATGATTTTGGAGCGATTAGAATGTTATTACGGAGTGATAACAGAATGATTTTGGAGCGATTAGAATATTATTACGGAGTGATAACAGAATGATTTTGAAGTGATCAGAATGTTATTACGGAGTGATAACAGAATGATTTTGGAGCGATTAGAATGTTATTACGGAGTGATAACAGAATGATTTTGGAGCGATTAGAATATTATTACGGAGTGATAACAGAATGATTTTGGAGTGATCAGAATGTTATTACGGAGTGATAACAGAATGATTTTGGAGCGATTAGAATGTTATTACGGAGTGATAACAGAATGATTTTGGAGCGATTAGAATGTTATTACGGAGTGATAACAGAATGATTTTGGAGCGATTAGAATATTATTACGGAGTGATAAAAGAATGATTTTGGAGCGATTAGAATGTTATTACGGAGTGATAACAGAATGTTTTTGGAGCGATTAGAATATTATTACGGAGTGATAACAGAATGATTTTGAAGTGATCAGAATGTTATTACGGAGTGATAACAGAATGATTTTGGAGCGATTAGAATGTTATTACGGAGTGATAACAGAATGATTTTGGAGCGATTAGAATATTATTACGGAGTGATAACAGAATGATTTTGGAGCGATTAGAATATTATTACGGAGTGATAACAGAATGATTTTGGAGCGATTAGAATATTATTACGGAGTGATAACAGAATGATTTTGGAGCGATTAGAATATTAATACGCAGTGATAACAGAATGATTTTGGAGCGATTAGAATATTATTACGGAGTGATAAAAGAATGATTTTGGAGCGATTATAATATTATTACGGAGTGATAACAGAATGATTTTGGAGCGATTAGAATATTATTACGGAGTGAAAACAGAATGATTTTGGAGCGATTAGAATATTATTACGGAGTGATAACAGAATGATTTTGGAGCGATTAGAATATTATTACGCAGTGATAACAGAATGATTTTGGAGCGATTAGAATATAATTACGGAGTGATAACAGAATGACTTTGGAGTGATTAGAATATTATTACGGAGTGATAACAGAATGATTTTGGAGCGATTAGAATATTATTACGGAGTGATAACAGAATGATTTTGGAGCGATTAGAATATTATTACGGAGTGATAACAGAATGATTTTGAAGTGATCAGAATGTTATTACGGAGTGATAACAGAATGATTTTGGAGCGATTAGAATGTTATTACGGAGTGATAACAGAATGATTTTGGAGCGATTAGAATATTATTACGGAGTGATAACAGAATGATTTTGGAGCGATTAGAATATTAATACGCAGTGATAACAGAATGATTTTGGAGCGATTAGAATATTATTACGGAGTGATAAAAGAATGATTTTGGAGCGATTATAATATTATTACGGAGTGATAACAGAATGATTTTGGAGCGATTAGAATATTATTACGGAGTGAAAACAGAATGATTTTGGAGCGATTAGAATATTATTACGGAGTGATAACAGAATGATTTTGGAGCGATTAGAATATTATTACGCAGTGATAACAGAATGATTTTGGAGCGATTAGAATATAATTACGGAGTGATAACAGAATGACTTTGGAGTGATTAGAATATTATTACGGAGTGATAACAGAATGATTTTGGAGCGATTAGAATATTATTACGGAGTGATAACAGAATGATTTTGGAGCGATTATAATGTTATTACGGAGTGATAACAGAATGATTTTGGAGCGATTATAATGTTATTACGGAGTGATAACAGAATGATTTTGGAGCGATTAGAATATTATTACGGAGTGATAACAGAATGATTTTGGAGCGATTAGAATATTATTACGCAGTGATAACAGAATGATTTTGGAGCGATTAGAATATAATTACGGAGTGATAACAGAATGATTTTGGAGTGATCCGAATATTATTACGGAGTGATAACAGAATGATTTTGGAGCGATTAGAATATTATTACGGAGTGATAACAGAATGACTTTGGAGCGATTAGAATATAATTACGGAGTGATAACAGAATGATTTTGGAGCGATTAGAATATTATTACGGAGTGATAACAGAATGATTTTGGAGCGATTAGAATATTATTACGGACTGATAACAGAATGATTTTGGAGCGATTAGAATGTTATTACGAAGTGATAACAGAATGTTTTTGGAGCGATTAGAATATTATTACGGAGTGATAACAGAATGATTTTGAAGTGATCAGAATGTTATTACGGAGTGATAACAGAATGATTTTGGAGCGATTAGAATGTTATTACGGAGTGATAACAGAATGATTTTGGAGCGATTAGAATATTATTACGGAGTGATAACAGAATGATTTTGGAGCGATTAGAATATTATTACGGAGTGATAACAGAATGATTTTGGAGCGATTAGAATATTATTACGGAGTGATAACAGAATGATTTTGGAGCGATTAGGATATTATTACGGAGTGATAACAGAATGATTTTGGAGCGATTAGAATATTATTACGGAGTGATAACAGAATGATTTTGGAGCGATTAGAATATTATTACGGAGTGATAACAGAATGATTTTGGAGCGATTAGAATGTTATTACGGAGTGATAACAGAATGATTTTGGAGCGATTAGAATATTATTACGGAGTGATAACAGAATGATTTTGGAGCGATTAGAATATTATTACGGAGTGATAACAGAATGATTTTGGAGCGATTAGAATATTATTACGGAGTGATAACAGAATGATTTTGGAGCGATTAGAATATTATTACGGAGTGATAACAGAATGATTTTGGAGCGATTAGAATATTATTACGGACTGATAACAGAATGATTTTGGAGCGATTAGAATATTATTACGGAGTGATAACAGAATGATTTTGGAGCGATTAGAATGTTATTACGGAGTGATAACAGAATGATTTTGGAGCGATTAGAATATTATTACGGAGTGATAACAGAATGATTTTGGAGCGATTAGAATATTATTACGGAGTGATAACAGAATGATTTTGGAGCGATTAGAATATTATTACGGAGTGATAACAGAATGATTTTGGAGCGATTAGAATATTATTACGGAGTGATAACAGAATGATTTTGGAGCGATTAGAATATTATTACGGAGTGATAACAGAATGATTTTGGAGCGATTAGAATATTATTACGGAGTGATAACAGAATGATTCTGGAGCGATTAGAATATTATTACGGAGTGATAACAGAATGATTTTGGAGTGATCAGAATGTTATTACGGAGTGATAACAGAATGATTTTGGAGCGATTAGAATGTTATTACGGAGTGATAACAGAATGATTTTGGAGCGATTAGAATATTATTACGGAGTGATAAAAGAATGATTTTGGAGCGATTAGAATGTTATTACGGAGTGATAACAGAATGATTTTGGAGCGATTAGAATGTTATTACGGAGTGATAACAGAATGTTTTTGGAGCGATTAGAATATTATTACGGAGTGATAACAGAATGATTTTGAAGTGATCAGAATGTTATTACGGAGTGATAACAGAATGATTTTGGAGCGATTAGAATGTTATTACGGAGTGATAACAGAATGATTTTGGAGCGATTAGAATATTATTACGGAGTGATAACAGGATGATTTTGGAGCGATTAGAATATTATTACGGAGTGATAACAGAATGATTTTGGAGCGATTAGAATATTATTACGGAGTGATAACAGAATGATTTTGGAGCGATTAGAATATTATTACGGAGTGATAACAGAATGATTTTGGAGCGATTAGAATATTATTACGGAGTGATAACAGAATTATTTTGGAGCGATTAGAATATTATTACGGAGTGATAACAGAATGATTTTGGAGCGATTAGAATATTATTACGGAGTGATAACAGAATGATTTTGGAGCGATTAGAATATTATTACGGAGTGATAACAGAATGATTTTGGAGCGATTAGAATATTATTACGGACTGATAACAGAATGATTACAGAGTGGTTAGTAAATTATTACGGAGCGATTACAGAATGATTTTGGAGCGATTAGAATATTATTACGGACTGATAACAGAATGATTTTGGAGCGATTAGAATATTATTACGGAGTGATAACAGAATGATTCTGGAGCGATTAGAATATTATTACGGAGTGATAACAGAATGATTTTGGAGTGATCAGAATGTTATTACGGAGTGATAACAGAATGATTTTGGAGCGATTAGAATGTTATTACGGAGTGATAACAGAATGATTTTGGAGCGATTAGAATATTATTACGGAGTGATAAAAGAATGATTTTGGAGCGATTAGAATGTTATTACGGAGTGATAACAGAATGATTTTGGAGCGATTAGAATGTTATTACGGAGTGATAACAGAATGTTTTTGGAGCGATTAGAATATTATTACGGAGTGATAACAGAATGATTTTGAAGTGATCAGAATGTTATTACGGAGTGATAACAGAATGATTTTGGAGCGATTAGAATATTATTACGGAGTGATAACAGAATGATTTTGGAGCGATTAGAATATTATTACGGAGTGATAACAGAATGATTTTGGAGCGATTAGAATATTATTACGCAGTGATAACAGAATGATTTTGGAGCGATTAGAATATAATTACGGAGTGATAACAGAATGACTTTGGAGCGATTAGAATATTATTACGGAGTGATAACAGAATGATTTTGGAGCGATTAGAATATTATTACGGAGTGATAACAGAATGATTTTGGAGCGATTTTAATGTTATTACGGAGTGATAACAGAATGATTTTGGAGCGATTATAATGTTATTACGGAGTGATAACAGAATGATTTTGGAGCGATTAGAATATTATTACGGAGTGATAACAGAATGATTTTGGAGTGATTAGAATATTATTACGGAGTGATAACAGAATGATTTTGGAGCGATTAGAATATTATTACGGAGTGATAACAGAATGATTTTGGAGCGATTAGAATATTATTACGGAGTGATAACAGAATGATTTTGAAGTGATCAGAATGTTATTACGGAGTGATAACAGAATGATTTTGGAGCGATTAGAATATTATTACGGAGTGATAACAGAATGATTTTGGAGCGATTAGAATATTATTACGGAGTGATAACAGAATGATTTTGGAGCGATTAGAATATTATTACGGAGTGATAACAGAATGATTTTGGAGCGATTAGAATATTATTACGGAGTGATAACAGAATGATTTTGGAGCGATTAGAATATTATTACGCAGTGATAACAGAATGATTTTGGAGCGATTAGAATATAATTACGGAGTGATAACAGAATGACTTTGGAGCGATTAGAATATTATTACGGAGTGATAACAGAATGATTTTGGAGCGATTAGAATATTATTACGGAGTGATAACAGAATGATTTTGGAGCGATTAGAATATTATTACGGAGTGATAACAGAATGATTTTGGAGCGATTAGAATATTATTACGCAGTGATAACAGAATGATTTTGGAGCGATTAGAATATAATTACGGAGTGATAACAGAATGACTTTGGAGCGATTAGAATATTATTACGGAGTGATAACAGAATGATTTTGGAGCGATTAGAATATTATTACGGAGTGATAACAGAATGATTTTGGAGCGATTAGAATATTATTACGGAGTGATAACAGAATGATTTTGGAGCGATTAGAATATTATTACGGAGTGATAAAAGAATGATTTTGGAGCGATTAGAATGTTATTACGGAGTGATAACAGAATGATTTTGGAGCGATTAGAATGTTATTACGGAGTGATAACAGAATGTTTTTGGAGCGATTTTAATGTTATTACGGAGTGATAACAGAATGATTTTGGAGCGATTATAATGTTATTACGGAGTGATAACAGAATGATTTTGGAGCGATTAGAATATTATTACGGAGTGATAACAGAATGATTTTGGAGTGATTAGAATATTATTACGGAGTGATAACAGAATGATTTTGGAGTGATTAGAATATTATTACGGAGTGATAACAGAATGATTTTGGAGCGATTAGAATATTATTACGGAGTGATAACAGAATGATTTTGGAGCGATTAGAATATTATTACGGAGTGATAACAGAATGATTTTGAAGTGATCAGAATGTTATTACGGAGTGATAACAGAATGATTTTGGAGCGATTAGAATATTATTACGGAGTGATAACAGAATGATTTTGGAGCGATTAGAATATTATTACGGAGTGATAACAGAATGATTTTGGAGCGATTAGAATATTATTACGGAGTGATAACAGAATGATTTTGGAGCGATTAGAATATTATTACGGAGTGATAACAGAATGATTTTGGAGCGATTAGAATATTATTACGCAGTGATAACAGAATGATTTTGGAGCGATTAGAATATAATTACGGAGTGATAACAGAATGACTTTGGAGCGATTAGAATATTATTACGGAGTGATAACAGAATGATTTTGGAGCGATTAGAATATTATTACGGAGTGATAACAGAATGATTTTGGAGCGATTAGAATATTATTACGGAGTGATAACAGAATGATTTTGGAGCGATTAGAATATTATTACGGAGTGATAACAGAATGATTTTGGAGCGATTAGAATATTATTACGGAGTGATAACAGAATGATTTTGGAGCGATTAGAATATTATTACGGAGTGATAACAGAATGATTTTGGAGCGATCAGAATATTATTACGGAGTGATAACAGAATGATTTTGGAGCGATTAGAATATTACGGAGTGATAACAGAATGATTTTGGAGCGATTAGAATATTATTACGCAGTGATAACAGAATGATTTTGGAGCGATTAGAATATAATTACGGAGTGATAACAGAATGATTTTGGAGTGATCAGAATATTATTACGGAGTGATAACAGAATGATTTTGGAGCGATTAGAATATTATTACGGAGTGATAACAGAATGATTTTGGAGCGATTAGAATATAATTACGAAGTGATAACAGAATGATTACAGAGATTACCAATCAGTTACCGTAATCACTTCTTAATCATTCTTTAATTGCTGTAAGACTCCTGCCATTATAGAATCGTATTACAGAGCTATTACCGTAATCATTTCAGCCAGAGGTTACATCGAATAAGTGGGCAGTCGCTGTAACCCTTTATAGTAGTAGAGCGAGTGTCCAAAGTAGCAAATCGTTGTGGCCCGAGGAAGGTCCTGAGGAAGGGATTTAAGAAAATAGCCATTAACTTCAGCGTAGTCCCGAGGGAAAGCCTAGTAGCGGCGGAGCGTCGCCCTGGCAACCAGACGATACCGGCTGGTTTTCAATAAGCCGATTCCACTGCCTAGCTCGCTAAAAATATACTGAAGTGACCAGTCTGAACATTTAGGGAAGAGGGGTATGGTAGGTCACATTTTTAAACATAAATAAACCAAACTAACACGGAACCAATGAGGAATAATTTTATTCTGCTAAAGATGGCGCCACCCACAGGGTTGCCACCAAATTTTGGGATTTAAATTCCCTGTTTTCCCTCACCATTTTAAGAGATTTTTGCTATGTCCTCTGTTACTAGGTACACCTAGAGATACGAATCGGTAATTTACCCTGGTAACAGTAATTTACAATTTTCTCAGGTAAATTACGAAAATGGTAATGTTAATTACCAGGGTAATTTACTGTGGTAAATTACCACGTATTCGTGATTCACTGTTTCTCAATTTCTTTTATCTTTCGGGCTAAAATGTACATAAAATACGTCGCACAAGATTACAAAACTCAAAACCTAACGTTATTCGCGTTTAAGTGTATTTTTGCATCGGTTAATAAAGTCATTTCACTCCAGCAAACACTAAATCATAGGCGTAACGCACTAACTCTAAGAGCTAGGCACCGGTGCGCCACCTAGATTCGTTTTCGTTGCGAATTTCCAAGGAGTCGAAGGCCGTGTTAGAATAGTTTGATACGTTTAATAGGAAGAATACTTATGTCTAGCCCTGTTTAAGAAAAATCACATTCATGATTCATCTGTCGTCTGCTAAAATGTTAGTTTTATTTTCACTTGGTTATTCCGAACATCTGCGTTAGTTTAGCGTTACTTCGAAGTAGTCTAGCGAAAGAATATAGTATTCTTTCTATAAAGTTTTATTTGGTAAAAATGGGTAAAAGAAAGAAAGTAGACCTAGTTATTCAGAAATATTTTGAGCAACAAACGGTGAAGCCCGGTAAATGCGATTTGTTTACCCAATAAAAGCGTTTCTTCTTTGTATTCCTTGTTTTAATCATAAAAAAAACCTTTAAAAAAATAAAATTACCGTAATTTACCGCAACACGGTAAATTACGCTGTAAATTACCACGTAATTTACTGATTTCCTAAATTACGGTAATTTAAGAACTCTAGGTACACCGCGCTATAAATTCTGACACACTGACTTTTTAAGTCCAACATTTTTTATTTTATGGTTTACTTTTATCAGAAGTTAATAAATTTAAATGGACTTATATTTCAGTAAAAAGTTATTGCAATGTTGAAAAAATTAGCCAAACTTTCAAGGAAATAAATGATAATCAGAAAATTTGTCATAGATTTAGAGTAAAATTACCTTCAAAAAGTGTCAAGAGAAAATTTAATTTCCTGATTTTCCCCGTAATTTTTACCAATTCTTAAAATTCCCTGACTTTTTAGGTCCATTTTTAAATTCCCTGAATTTTCCCTGTTTTCCCTGGAGTGTAGCAACCCTGACACAATTTAAACGTGAAACCGAGCTAATTCTAGCTGAAGAAATAGCAGACGACTTTTGAATTTCAATGATTTTCGGTTGAAAATTTCAGCTGTTGTGCAGAGAGAAATTTGACCGCTTTCATATATTCAATTTAAAACTCGGACGGTAGGCGGCGATACTTTATGACCAAGATTTAAACTACGCACGAAGCTTATAGCTCGATCAAGATCTTGTGTTTCTTGTGCAACTCGTTCGTCCGTTTTAAAACTCTGGTAACCAAAACTTTATATAAGAAATAACGAAACAAATTATTTTATCCAATATAATTATTTTGCCTTCCTAGTTTTTCCTAATTATAAACTAATATTTAAACATAAATTATATAAAATAATAAAACGTTAATATTCTATAGATGGTATATTGTAGTGTCTGCAATAATTTTCACTCTAAAAATCCATAAGTGGTCGTTAAATGGCGCCACTAGTCACTAAGATATATTCCCTTAGCTGTACTTCCTTGTGCACCAGGAGAAGACATACGCTTGTGACGAAAGGGTTGCGCTACGTTATATGGGCCGGATTAACCAATAGGCCGAATAGGCCTGGGCCTAGGGCACCAAGCCTACAAGGGGCACCAAGAGGGTACGAAAAAAATAAAAGTACAAAACTTTAATCAATTGCTTTCACAAAATATTTTCCGGAGTAATTTTAGTAAATGCGTCCACCCCTATGAACCAAAAACGTTTGATTGTCACATTCTTTTTATTTTCCCAATACCCAAAGCACCACCTTAGGCCTAAGTCATCATGCGACTTTTGAAGCCCTTAATTCAGGTGGCCGGGTTACAATGCGTAGGAGGGTGGTGGCAAGCCCTGCATGCCACGAGATCGAGCCAACAGCTCCCTACACTAACTATTACCGTTAACCTCTAAAAGTTTTTATTTGAAGGGGAAACCGAAGAACTCGGGGGAAAACCCCTTAAACGTCTAGCCCCTGACGACGTACTAAATCTGGCAGCAAAATGAATTTTCCTTCCATTTCTCAATTATAAATTGAGGAAGCGCCTAGCTCGCTATTGAAAGGGGGCACCACAATTAACTTAGGCCTAGGGCCCCATAAAGTCTTAATCCGGCCCTGTACGTTATATGGAAGTTTTGGTGTGGAAAAACAATTAGAATAAAAACCAAATAAAGCAGTTTGAGTAAAAGTTGGAGGAATAGCAATGAACTTGTAAATGCACGAAGCAAAACTATAAGACTGGCTACGGATAATGGCACGCGACTTGGAAATGTATGCAAAAATATGCACTCTCTCTCACTGTATCTCTGTGGTCCGTCTCCCGATCACCAGATGGGGCTGATTCGAGTGTTGACTCCCAACGAACTCTATAAAGATCTCCGGAGGGAACAAACATTCTAAATTTATTTTTCAAGATTGTTGTCCTTCTTGCAAATTTCGGATACTTGCGAATCGAAATTATACAGCGCATAGAAATTAAACTATATTTGGGGTAGGGGGGGAGGAGAGGTGTACCACAAGAAAATAAAGTAGTTGTGACATAACTGCGAATACGGCTTTGGAATTAAATACAGAACATCTTTTAAAAGAGTCATATTTATTGGCTCAGTATCCTAAAAACATTTGTTTTTAAAAGTGGCCTTTCACCAAACGACTCTGCATAATTGGGCGTCAACTAAACACTTCTTCAACATGGGAAGTAAACTAAATATGGTTTTTACAAAATAGGGCGTAACTTAAATGTGTCTTAGCAGAATGGGGCGTAGCCTTAACGCGTCTTTTCAAAATCGGACGTAGCATAAACGCGTCTTTTCAAAATGGGGCGTAGCACAAACGCGTCTTTTCAAAATCGGACGTAGCATAAACGCGTCTTTTCGAAATGGGGCGTAGCACAAACGCGTCTTTTCAAAATGGGGCGTAGCATGAACGCGTCTTTTCAAAATGGGGCGTAGCACAAACGCGTCTTTTCAAAATGGGGTGTAGCATAAACGCGTCTTTTCAAAATGAAGCGTAGCATAAACGCGTCTTTTCAAAATGGGGTGTAGCACAAACGCGTCTTTTCAAAATGGGGTGGAGCATAAACGCGTCTTTTCAAAATGAAGCGTAGCACAAACGCGTCTTTTCAAAATGGGGTGGAGCATAAACGCGTCTTTTCAAAATGGGGCGTAGCACAAACTCGTCTTTTCAAAATGGGGTGTAGCACAAACGCGTCTTTTCAAAATGGGGTGTAGCATAAACGCGTCTTTTCAAAATTGGGCGTAGCACAAACGCGTCTTTTCAAAATGGGGTGTAGCATAAACGCGTCTTTTCAAAATGGGGCGTAGCACAAACGAGTCTTTTCAAAATGTGGCGTAGCACAAACGAGTCTTTTCAAAATGGGGCGTAGCACAAACGCGTCTTTTCAAAATGGGGTGTAGCATAAACGCGTCTTTTCAAAATGAAGCGTAGCACAAATGCGTCTTTTCAAAATGAAGCGTAGCATAAACGCGTCTTTTCAAAATGGGGTGGAGCATAAACGCGTCTTTTCAAAATGGGGCGTAGCACAAACGCGTCTTTTCAAAATGGGGTGGAGCATAAACGCGTCTTTTCAAAATGGGGTGGAGCATAAACGCGTCTTTTCAAAATGGGGCGTAGCACAAACGCGTCTTTTCAAAATGGGGCGTAGCACAAACGCGTCTTTTCAAAATGGGGTGGAGCATAAACGCGTCTTTTCAAAATGGGGTGGAGCATAAACGCGTCTTTTCAAAATGGGGTGGAGCATAAACGCGTCTTTTCAAAATGGGGCGTAGCACAAACGCGTCTTTTCAAAATGGGGTGGAGCATAAACGCGTCTTTTCAAAATGGGGTGGAGCATAAACGCGTCTTTTCAAAATGGGGCGTAGCACAAACGCGTCTTTTCAAAATGGGGCGTAGCACAAACGCGTCTTTTCAAAATGAAGCGTAGCATAAACGCGTCTTTTCAAAATGGGGTGGAGCATAAACGCGTCTTTTCAAAATGGGACGTAGCCTTAACGCGTCTTTTCAAAATGAAGCGTAGCATAAACGCGTCTTTTCAAAATGGGGTGGAGCATAAACGCGTCTTTTCAAAATGGGACGTAGCCTTAACGCGTCTTTTCAAAATGGGACGTAGCATAAACGCGTCTTTTCAAAATGGGGCGTAGCACAAACGCGTCTTTTCAAAATGAAGCGTAGCATAAACGCGTCTTTTCAAAATGGGGCGTAGCACAAACGCGTCTTTTCAAAATGGGGCGTAGCACAAACGCGTCTTTTCAAAATGGGGCGTAGCACAAACGTGTCTTTTCAAAATGGGGGGGAGCATAAACGCGTCTTTCCAAAATGGGGCCTAGCCTTAACGCGTCTTTTCAAAATGGGGCCTAGCCTTAACGCGTCTTTTCAAAATGGGGCCTAGCCTTAACGCGTCTTTTCAAAATGGGGCGTAGCATAAACGCGTCTTTTCAAAATGGGGCGTAGCATAAAGGCGTCTTTTCAAAATGGGGCGTAGCACAAACGCGTCTTTTCAAAATGGGGCGTAACCTAAACGTGTCTGTTCAACATGGGGAGTAACCTAAACCCGTTTTTCAAAATGGATCGTATCCAATTTGAATTTTTTCAAAAAGGGGCATAACCAAAACTAATATTCTCAAAA
The DNA here is from genome assembly GCF_980474605.1 of Leiobunum rupestre. NCBI lineage: Eukaryota > Metazoa > Arthropoda > Arachnida > Opiliones > Sclerosomatidae > Leiobunum > Leiobunum rupestre. Next base: position 18,065,435 of record NC_143384.1, on the reverse strand, counting down.
AGGGACGTAACCAAAACTGATATTCTCAAAATGGATAGTATCCGAAACCAACCTTTTCAAAATGGATCGTAGCCAAAACGAACCATTTCAATAAACTTAAAAGATCAAATGCCAAGTGGTAGTGTAGGGAAATGGGCAATATAAAAACAAATATAATTTTAAATTAGAGCTAGTTTTATTTGAATAAACAATGGTAATGCAGACCGAACGCCAAGGGTCCACCCTGTATTTTTATACCCGACAAATGCTCCCTTAATGACCAAATTAGCGGGAAAAAGGGAACAACTCCAGAAGTTGGGATTAGTTGTGGTTGTAGGAATGGCCGAATGGGGAAGGATAAGCCCTTGAAAGCTTGCACAACACGAACCCTCCAGGGAAAACCAACTCGCGTTTTCGAGAGTCATTACTGCGGGGGGGGGGGACAAAATTTATACAAAAGTGAACTCCACGCATAGATGGAGCTGGAAAATGGCGCAACGAACGCGCGGGGAACCGAGGTAAGGTAAAGAGAGGGAGAGCGTGATACGCCTCTTAAAAATCCATCCGCGTGAGTAAATAAACCCGAGTAGAATCGGAGAGGGACGATTTCGAACTCTTTCTCCCTTCCGACAACGCCACCTACGATTTATGCCGGAGCGTGCAAATTCGCGAACTTACTAACCTCCCCCCCGTCACAGGGTTGTAGAGGTAGTGGCTGAAGAAAGGTTGAAAAATTCTAACTGCCCTTTCAAAGCGACGCGCGATGCAATCAGTCAAATTACAGGGCTGCTTCTAAATCGAACAGAAAAGCGTTGATTCCAACAAAAAAAATAAACTTTGCTATTTTGGAAAAACCTAAAGTAACCCTGTAAAATAACCTTGTAATGTTGCTAATGGTCGCGGCGTATTCGTGGTCGTTTTGTTAGGCCTAATAGGCTACGATAGTGGTTTTGAGTTTTCCATTCCTTTGTGCAGAAAGTTTAGGCAATAATTTATTTATTTCTGGGGAGAATTACTATGCCGAGACGATCTCTATGGTTGCTTCCAACATGGAACCAAATAACTTGGGGACCTTTCGCTCTGCCGAAAAAAGAAAAATAACCGTTCCCCACGACACCTCTCGGAAAAAATTGGCTAAACGGAAATTGTAGAATTTGTTGGGACAAACAAATCCACGTGCGAATTCGCGGCGTCGTGCGGTGTGTTTTTAAGAGAAATGTGATAAGGCTTAGGAAACTAGACAATTAATATTCAGGATATGGTATCAATACCTTACCAATTTGATAAGGTTATTAGTCAAAAACATTACCAAGGATTGTAGACCATTGGACCGAAATCCCATTCGTCCGAATGTACCATTCAACCATGGGCCAAATAATGATAAATTTATCATTATTTGGCCCATGATTCAACCGAATTCCAATCGACCGAAAACCGCGTTTTGCGGGGTTTTCATTCAATATACCGTTAGTGATACATATTTATATATCGTAGGTTACGTGACGATAGTATATCTAATTTGGACTAAACTATGTCTTAAATATTTATTATTCGATTTTTGCATGTAGAGATTTGCTGTTGCGAATAAAATAGAAACTTGAAGGCCCGATCACTAATATACAAAAAGCCCGACCCGACCCTACCCGTTTAAAAAAAAGCCCGATCCGACCCGACCCGTTTAAAAAAAACCCAACCCGTAAAAAAAATTAAAATTAACCCGACCCGAGCCGACCAGCCAAAAACTTCGATATCGAAAACCTGACGAAACCGAAGAACTCAGGAAAAAAAAAACCCTTCAACCAGTGTGGGAGAACTAACAAACGCAACGCATTTCTAGAAGTTGTTCCGAGTTTTCACCCAGTTTCACAAATTGGGTTCGACCATGGCTTTTCTTGCTGCGAGGCGAAAGTGCTAACCACTCCCCCACCCCATCTACTATCCGTTGTGTGATCTACATCTCGAGATTTGGTTTCCATAGTAACCTTTCCAATAGCTCAAGAAATATTAGAATTTTCAATTTAAGGTCGACTAATTGTATGTTCCGTATGAAACAAGGTATCATTGAAATGTTTTCTATTAATTAGCAATTTTATACAGAGGCATACTTACGAGTGATTTTGTTACGCATGCTATTATTAAACTGAAATTAGAACATAAATTAAGGCCTAATTTCCGGAAAATGAACTATTCGCGTTAAAGGGTGTACTACACCACAAATACACTAAAAATGTGGACATCTCTTGGTTCAGCTCAATTCCATGAATTTCAATATACCTTAACACTGTTTATACGTTATATGAATAGTACCCAAGTTATAGGTTTTTTCGCGTTATATTTTGTGAATGGGGGCTGGATATATTCATAAGGTCGATGAAAACGCGTTTAAAGCGCTATTCATAAAAATGAATTCGTTTTCATCGATACAAAACGCGGCGTTAAAACGGTAAAAATAGACCATTTAGTTGGATGAAATTGAAACGGACTCGATTCCTGAGTAAATATCCCTGGGAAAGCGGGTCGATTTAACCTGATCCCATGAAAGCGCGAAGAAGTACATTAATAAGTCAATTTACAAGGGTTTTGTTGAATCTACGGAATACTCGTTGAAACGTACCAAAGTAAAGGTTTAAATTTTAAATTTCAATAAATTTAGCTAGGCCTACCTCTAATCTTTTTTTTATGAAACGCTTCTTAAAAATTAAAGTACTTTGACTAATAAATATATATATGAGTACGAAATTCCAGGTTTATAAATGTATATTAATTTTAAATTAGACTAAATTTAGCAAAGTATACTGATCTTTTTAATGAAACGCTACTTAAACATTAAAGTACTTTGACTAATAAATATAATTTAATTAAGTACCATATTACAGGTTTTTAAATGTTCATTATTTTTAAATTTGGCAAAATTTAGCTAAATATACTGATCTTTTTAAGGAAACACTACTTGAAAATTGAAATACTTTGACTTCGCCTAGTTAGTGTAGGGAGCTGTTGGCTCACGTGGCACGAAGTTCTTGTTACCACCCTCCTATGCATTGTAACCCGGCCCCCTTTAAAAGTCGTTTGATGACTTAGGTCTAAGGTGGTGACCTGGGTATTAGCCTAGCTGATTATTATTATTATTATTACTTATTTTTAATTGAATATATTTTAATCACGTACGATATTTAAATTCACAATTTAGTACTTTTAATATTCTAAATTTAATATATTTTAATAACGTACGTAACTTAAATGAACAATTTCGTACTTTTGAACATTTTAAATTAAACATATTTTAATAACGTACTTAATTTAAATTCACGATTTAGTACTTTTAATTTTTAAATTGAATATATTTTAATAACGTACGTCATTTAAATTCATGATTTAGTACTTTTGAACATTTGAAATTAAATATACTTTAATAACGTACGTCATTTAAATTCACGATTTAGTACTTTTGAACATTTCAAATTAAATATACTTTAATAAAGTACGTAATTTAAATTCATGATTTAGTACTTTTGAACATTTCAAATTGAATATATTTTAATAACGTACGTAATTTAAATTCACGATTTCGTTCTTGTGTGCATTTTAAATTGAATATATTTTAATTACTTATGATATTTAAATTTACAAAGTTCAATTTTGTGTTAAAAATTTAAATCTAAATATATATATACATATATATATATATATATATATATATATAGAAAATGCTATATATATATATATATATATATATATATATATATATATATATATATATATATATATATATATATAGCATTTTCTATTAACAATTTAAACCTTTCAAATCGAAGTCTTTCAAGCTTAGCGATCCATCTATCGTATCACCGCCGCCTTTAGAAGATATAAAACTCCGAAATGCGAACATGCGCCAAAAAAGAAATAAAGATTCCACAGAACTCGCAAGTTAGATTGACGAAACGCCGGCAAAGCGTTACGGAAACGAAGACTATCTTCCCGTTAACGGCGTCGACGGCTTAACCTCGCGACAATCCCGTTCTTGCATTAAACTTCTACAGAACAGCGCTGTTTTTTATCTTACAAGTTACGGTTTTTTCTTATAGAAACGGGGAAAAAATAAAAATCCACTGCCGAAATATCGTCGGAGTTTTTCGGATTTAAAATCCACAGCGGAGGAAACAAGTCGAACGGTGCAAAATATAGTCCGGAGCCAAAGTCGCCATCTATATCCGAGGAACTACTTTGGGGATAAAAGAACAGTAATAATATTTTAATTTCCATTTAATTCTTAATTTTAATTCAATAATAATTTATTAAAAAAATTTTACTATTAATTTAATTCTCAATTTTAATTTAATTAATTTTTTTACTATTAATTTAATTCTTAATTTTAATTTAATAATAATTTAATTAAATTTTTTTACTATTAATTTAATTCTTAATTTTAATTTAGTTAATTTTTTTACTATTAATTTAATTCTTAATTTTAATTTAATAATAATTTAATTAAATTTTTTTACTATTAATTTAATTCTTAATTTTAATTTAATAATAATTTAATTAAATTTTTTTACTATTAATTTAATTCTTAATTTTAATTTAATAATAATTTAATTAAATTTTTTTCTATTAATTTAATTCTTAATTTTAATTTAATAATAATTTAATTAAATTTTTTACTATTAATTTAATTCTTAATTTTAATTTAATAATAATTTAATTAAAAATGTTATTATTAATTTAATTCTTAATTTTAGTTAAATATTAATCTAATACTTATTTTTAATTTTTCTATTAATTTAATTCTTAATTTTAGTTAAATATTAATCTAATGCTTATTTTTAATTTTTCTATTAATTTAATTCTTAATTTTAGTTTAATATTAATCTAATGCTTATTTTTAATTTTTCTATTAATTTAATTCTTATTTTTAGTTTAATATTAATCTAATGCTTAGTTTTAATTTTAATCGTAATTTGATTCATAATTATAATTTAGTAATAATTTAATTAATTTTTCTATTAGTTTAGTGCTTAGTTTTAATGGAATATTAATTTAATTCCTAATTTTAATGGAATATTAATTTAATTCCTAATTTTAATGGAATATTAATTTAATTCCTAATTTTAATGGAATATTAATTTAATTCCTAATTTTAATGGAATATTAATTTAATTCCTAATTTTAATGGAATATTAATTTAATTCCTAATTTTAATGGAATATAAATTAATATTACATTATATTAAATTTAGGAATTAAAATAAATTCCTAAATTTATTTTATTATTAATTTAGTGCTTATATTTTAATGTAATACATGAATTTAATTCCTAATTTTATTTTAATATTAATTTAATGCTTAATTTTAATGTATTATTAATTTAATTCCTAAATTTAGTAATTTCATTTTAATATTAATTTAGTGCTTAATTTTAATGTAATATTAATTTAGTGCTTAATTTTAATGTAATATTAATTTAGTGCTTAATTTTAATGTAATATTAATTTAGTGCTTAATTTTAATGTAATATTAATTTAGTGCTTAATTTTAATGTAATATTAATTTAGTGCTTAATTTTAATGTAATATTAATTTAGTGCTTAATTTTAATGTAATATTAATTTAGTGCTTAATTTTAATGTACTATTAATTTAATTCCTAATTTTATTATAATATTAATTTAATTATTACTTTTTATTTAATATTAATTTAATTCTTGCATTTTATTTCATATTAATTTAATTCTTGTATTTTATTTAATATTAATTTAATTCCTATATTTTATTTATTATTCATTTAATTCCTATATTTTATTTATTATTCATTTAATTCTTAATTTTTATTTAACATTAATTTAAAAACAAATTTAGGTTTTTAGATTTAACCTGCAACCCCACTACACATAAAGCTACATTCAATATTCGTAGAACAGACAGCGACGAAGCGAAGCGAAAAACCCGCTATAAACACTCCCTCAAAACCCTGGGAGTCAGTTTGCAATTAACGTCCGCTCTACCTTTTTCAAAGGTGTCAACCAAACCGAAATTTTTTAAATTTGTCCCTTTTATCAGAGTATAATTCTTGGGGCATTCTACGACGCGCCATTCTAAAAACGTCCACCAGGGGTGAGAAAGGGCGCTAGTTGTGGAGCGTAGCTCTTCAACAGTTGTATCTCTCGAATATCTCGGGCGACTCGCCGAGTCTCAGGGAGTTGGCTGCGCCTTACGTCCAAATAACAGCTTCGGGGAATGTTTTGGCGAGCTGTAAAATAAACCCACGTTTATAACCGTAAAAACCGAGGTTCGGTTTGATCCGTTAATGCTTTAGAGTTATTTGATGACGTTTTGAACAGGTGGAAAGGATTTCTGGAAGAGATTCAACAAGGTACGTCTCCAATTCCATAATTTAAATACTTATCGTCTAGCTGTTTCTCCGCAGAGGTAAACTACCTGTTGGAATTAATTAAAAGAAAATTACTATTAAGCGTTTAATTAATTTAGTGCGGTTATAAGCGATTTTTAATGGAAAAAGATTACCATCCTGCTAATGCTATTCGCTTGAAACAAGTACCTTCGCCGGCTCTCGCTGATTGTACAAAATGCTTTTTAGAAGAAAAAATTCGTCATTGATTTTCTAATAGACGCATTCACACAGGGAAATATGCAAAAATGGGCGAAATCCACCCGAGGTACCTTCCTATTTAATAATGTTTGAGGTAGATGGCGACACTATAAAGTTTATGAAAATTAAACTTTTCTAAAAAGTTATTTATTAATTACTAAATTATAATACTTTAAATTCTTATTAAAAATATATAATTTTTGTAATTTAAATTAACAATTAATTTTAATAGTAGTTAACACTCTCCGCCATAGATGGCACTGTAATACAATTTTAAACTATCCAATCAGGGAAGATAATTTTGTATTTTAAATCTCGACAAAACCGTTCTCCACTAAAAACTGAAAACTTTCAACCAATCGTTGAAAATCAAAATTATGACGTCATGCTGCTATCAGAGCGCCATCTACTTACAAATAACGCCATCACCACGTTACCTCGGATGAATTTAACCCCTTTAAAGTTGTCTCTGCCCCTTAAAAATTGTAAATCGATCTATACTATTTCGTATACTATTCGTCAGATATTGATTTTCTAATACTAATTCATCGGGAAAATATACTTTATCAATAAGTAAATATCCCTACGCAGATTAATTTTTAAAATTTACATTTTTAAGTAAATTTATTTAAGTAATAAATTTAGAACCATGATGCGCTCGTAGTAGAAATTTTATATTCTTCTGATATTCGGCTGAAATTAATGGTGAAGAGTTGTTGAAACATATTTTGTCTCTAGTTTTTGGCTAGAGTTAAACCCAGTTCACACTATACAATTAATTGGGCCACTTAATTGAAACTAACTAATTGTAAGCAAGAAAATTGTACAGTGTGAACAGAAAAATTGTAACCATTGTTCCAACTTTTTCTGTTCACACTGTACAATTTTCTTGCTTACAATTAGTTAGTTTCAATTAAGTGGCCCAATTAATTGTATAGTGTGAACTGGGTTTTAATCTTTCATTTTGGAAAATTGGTTACGAAAAAAGATTTTATTTTTAGTTTTAAGTAATTTACTTTCAACGCTTTTTAAACACGGTTTGAGCTAACTTGAAAATTGCACGGTGCATCGAAGGAACACTTTTAATCTTAATTAGTTCTAGGTTTTATTTTTAATCATTTTATTAAGGATTTGTACAGAGCCCCGTAGCGGGGAACGCGAGAATCTCGTAAACTGCTGGATGTTCTTCTGCTAAACAAATGCTTTGCCATTTATCTACGGGGCTCTACGTTAATTGTAAAGGCTAATATATATATATAAATATTTTAAAATTTTAAATGTATATTTTCAACTGATATTTTTTCAAAAGGTTTCCGCCACATTTTTTATATTATTCCATTAAATTTAGCGATCAAATGTTTATTTCCAACCGATATCTTTTCAAATAAAGTTTCCGCTACATTTTAAATTTTTTCCGATTAAATTTTACGATTAAATATTTAATTTCAACCGGTATTTATTCAAGAAGCTTTCCGCTACATTAAAAAAAATCCTATTAAACTTTACTATCAAATATTTAATTCCAACCTTTTTTTTTCAAAAAGGATCCGCCACGTTTAAAAAATTATTCCGATTAAATATTTAATTTCAACCGATATTTTTTCAAAAAGAATCCGCAACACTTTTAAAATTATTCCGATTAAACTTAAGATTATATATTTAATTTCAACCGATATTTATTCAAAAACTTTCCGCTACATTTTTAAATTATTCCTCCATATTAATCTTAAGATTAAATAAATAATTTAAGAGAGAATGCACTTTACAAATTAGCTAATACGATGCAATTTATAACGGTCGGTAAACTTTCCAGCGGACTTCATTACGCACCATTTATAACTTCACTTAGAATTTCCACGTAATTTAATATTCATTAACTTAAAACGGTCCCGCGTATAAAAAGCCCGAAGAATGGTCTAATATGAAAATGGATATATAAATTTATTTATATCAACGCTAAATGTACGCTTCAATGCTATTATCAGAAGTAGATAACATACCTCATAGGCTAGTTTTCTAAATTATACTGATACTGGTTTGGATTTTGTTTAAACTATAGGAGTTGGGGGTAGTGCTCGGAATTGTTTATTCATTATCCACAAATTTTCCGATTTATTTAAAAAACGTTGGTAAAAAGAATATCATTTTAACTTATTTAATTATGTTTTTTACGCAATCAAGCATTTATTTGTATAAAAGTGGTATTTATTTAAATAATTGTTTGTTTTATTTAAAAAATAGGCTTATTCACTTTCGATTATTTAAACATTTTACAATTTTTATTGGACTATTGGTTATTTAAATAAATATTATTTAAATATCGCCGAGCTTATTTTATTCATGGATAAAAATTAATCGAATGCCGAGCACTAGTTGGGGGTTTTAGCGTTTTTTAAAAAAAATTAAAAGATATTAGGTTTTTTGTGGTTTTTTTTGAAAAAAAAATACCCCAATCTGATTGAAGTCTAACTATCTTAATAATCAAAGCATAACGCAATACACATCACGCTTTATGATAATAGTAAGCTTCTTACCCCTTAAATAAATTCAAACCATCCCTGTATCCAGGGTTGGCATGGAAACCAGCCATACTTGTTATAACCACCTAGCTTAAGCCGGTATAGCCACTTGAAAAAATCCAGATTTTTTTGGGCTTTTTTAAAAAATGCAAAATTTTACAATATTTTACAAAAATAATAGCTTTTATTTAGTTTAGCTTTTGTTTCATATTTAAAAACTGGTTTACTTTCACCAGTTTCAGTTTTTTAGTCACATACAAATATTTAGAACAACAGCTCAATCCTACAGCAATTTAATTAAAAACCAATCTTCAGAAATAATTGTCGCGAGGCAGCGAAACTTGATTAAATACTTCAATCTAAATAATAAAATAATACATGTTTCCTACTCGACAGCGACACCTAGACTGATTTTAGATTTACTTTTATTCTCTCACTGTTGGCTTTCCCGTGGGTGAGTTCAAACTCTTATCTAATTAAGCCGGGCCGAAGTGGGTTTAAAGTTCGAAAGTTCGCTGCCTCGCTTTGGTGACAAAAATAGGGGGAAATCAAAAGAATTTAATTATTTTGCTCACTTTGTTTAGTTTCTAATATACAACAATAACAGCGGACAATTTCCTACTTAGAAAGTGAGTGTTATAAACAGGAATCCATACCTCTACTTGGAATGCCTGATATTATTAGCCCAGGGGCGCCCGAAAGGTACAGACGACCCTGCTAATAATGGTTATAACATAAGTCAGGATTCCATAGCTCTACTTGGAATGCTTATCCTGGCGTATCGCGTATGGTAAGATCACTCTGACGGCTTTGGCCCCGCCTACGAGAGAAACAATCCCCTCTGCGCGCGCTCCCCTCTCACGTTGTTGTTTGTTAAGTTAACATAGTGACGTCAAAAAAACCGTCAGTCACATCGAGACGAAAATCTGCCGCGATTAGCATTCCTAGTAGAGCTATGGATTCCTGTTATAATTAAAAGAGTCGGTTTCTATTTTAGCCGGCTTTAACCGAAAATAACCGGTTATAACTAATTAAAACCACTGGTCTCATTTATTCCCTAAAACCGACATCTTTCGACTCGATTGAAGACGACGTCGGTGACGTTTTTTCTTCCCCCTTTCGTGCCAGGGGTTCAACTCAGGGTTGGCACAATTTTGCCAAGAGTGGAAAAAACCGCGGTTTTTTCTAGGAAAAAAATGGGTGGAAAAAAACTAGATTTTTTCCACCTTTTGTTTTCCTGTTAAAAACAGTGTGGAAAATCGCACTTCCATAGTTTTTCCACCTCTAGTGGCAAAATTCAATAAAAATAAATAATAAAAGCAGTATATTCTTCTATTCTATTCACTCTTCTTCTGGCCTTTTTTCCCATCTCTCCTATTTGCAATGACCAAATTAGTCACTTAATAGATATATCAATGATTAATTTAGCATGAAAATAATTTTTTTCCACTTTTTTCCGGTTTTTACCAGTTTTTTCCACATGTTTTTGCCAACCCTGGTTAAAATAAACCTTAATACCCACAGATAGTTCCAACATAAGTAATTTTCCCTAAGTAAAAATAAATGCATTATCACTGTGGATATATTTCCCTTTTATTTTTACCGTCCACAAATAAATCCACTAGGGTGCGCGAGTAGAAATGAGGATACCTTATAGCGAAGCTCCCAAGTGGTTTAATTCGTGTTAAAATTCGTCGTTGACAGAAAGCAATAATGATAGAAAGATGGAGGTCAAATATACTCTATTAGGCAAATTGATGTTATGAACAATGCAACGTGTGTTTTGGGGGGGGGGGGAGATGAACCATCCCTTTTCGACCAATTGGTCCTTTCACCCCCCCCCCCACCCCCCTGCCCTCGGAACAAAAATAATGAAGCCATACAGAGCTCCTCCCACGCTTTAGATTGATTAATTTATTCTCGGCTGACCTTAACACCCGACTTATCCGGACGCGCGGTCATTTTATCTCCCCTCTCTCCGACAATATTTTTTGGCTTATCGACAATTTTGTGTACCTGTACCCTGAAATACACCTTTGCAGCCCAGGATATCTTTTAGTAGGGTTGTGCCGAGAGGGTGGTTGGGGGAAATACCCGGGGCCCGGCGTAAAAAGGCCCACGAACATGCTTTTTATGGGCCCGTTAAGATAAGGGCCCGAGCAGGGGTGGGTTAAGCGGCTGGTGGCCACCGCCTGGGGCCTCGAATCTTTAAGGGGACCCGAACTGGAGAGATTCCTAATTAAAAACTTCTACAACAGGAAATATAATATTATTAACTTATTCTTTATGTACAGGGTGTTTCAAAAGGTGATGCAAAAATTTTAAGGAGCTGTAGAGGGTGAGTTGTGAAGTATGCCTGTTTTTTCCCGAAGAGTTAAAAAAGCGCCAGAGAGCTTCAAAGTGTGGCCTACTAGCCCCCTGCAAGTAGGCTGCAACAAGCGCAAAACTAAGCAGCAGGGACTTTAAATACTGTTTAAGTTTAACTTTTTCGTAGACCCAAGTATATGGAATCGTAGGCCCTAATTTCTCCAAAAATTTTCGTAAGCCCTAGGCACTTTGCCTAGTCTGCCTTATGGATACGGCGTCCTTGATCGTAGGAAAATGGAAATAAAACAGACATACTTCTCAACTCATCCCCTACAATTCCTTAACATTTTTGCATAACCTTTTGAAACACCCTGTATATTATGTCATTTTCTCGTTAATATGAATAAATATAGTATATTTTAGAAATTGGGGAAATTTGGTATTTGTGAAAGTTGTCATTATTAATACTTTAAATTCCGCTTAATAGATGGTGTCTTACAAAAATTAACAAATACATAATTTGGTAGAACTAGATGGAAATGGAAACTGAGCCAGTTGCAGGTTTGATTGTCAGTTTTGAACGATGAAATTTTTTGAAACTTTTCGGAAACTATCCATGGAAACTGGTTTTGAAGCGAGCGTGGGACCTCATTAGTATTCCCGCTTTCGCTATACTCGATATCTTCGACGTCATTTCGTAAATTAAATTAAACTCCGGTGATTGATCATTACAATAGTAAAGACGCGCCTAGGGGGCAGTAAGTACAACATTGGAAAGGGGTCGATTCGGGACTGTTACATTCTGTATTCCAAATCGCTGTTTAGTCTTATCTTCCAAAGGGCGAGACGCTGTTTGTGCTGACTGCTGTAATGTTTCGTTAGTATATAATTCAACCGAACGTTGTCTATAACCTGAAAATCGTTTTAGAATTTTTTGAAAATTAGAAATTAGAATGTCCTCTATGTCATACGTAAACCGTGAAATTTAAAAACTCTACCTATTATGGATTTTGAGAAAAATGCGATTTCAGAAGAAAATCAGACACTCAGTATTTACGTCTAAAAAACATCAACGAAATTACTATTTTAAAAGTGGGCCTTTTTGGTTAAAAAAAAGTGTGCCGTTTTTGCTTAGAAAAGTATGTCGTTTTACGCGGTCTAAAAAAACCTCAACGAAATTTCTAATAAAAATGTGCCGTTTTCGGTTATGAATAAAGTACCGTTTAAAACCTCGGGTCAGATAACTTTTGCGTTAAGATAGTTCAGATATCAGATCTGCTTTTATGTTCAAAATATTGAAAACAATTTAATAACTTTTTATTTTAATTTGTTTTCCCCAGATTAAATATACACTGAACCATAAGTAACATAATAATGTAAGTATGACACTGAATGATTTTGATTAATGATAGTCTGTCGTAGAGTGATTGCGTAATCGGAAGTCGCTCAACCGGAAACTTGATCCTTCTTTCTCTCTTTGCTGGCGAATACCTAACTAATATGATCGTAAATTCAATAGTAAACTGGTTTGTCAGTCCTTAGAAATATAATGAATTATATTGTCATTGGCGAAACAGAGAAATTAGCGTTGTGCGAATAGGAAGTGGAATACTTATATTATTATGTTACTTATGACTGAACGAAAAGTCTGTTGCTGAGCAGTGGCGGAGAAATAGGGGGTACAGAGAGAGGTACATTGTACCCCAAAGATTTATTTGTACCAATCAAAATTGCACTCCCAAAAAATTCAAAACTGAGATTGATAATTTGGAGTAAAGAAGGAAACACGAAAATAAAGTTGTTAATTTTCCGAAAAATTGAAACATAAATAACTTTTTAAGGGTTTTTAACGTTTTTCACTTTTTATCGATATGAAATGTCTAATATCAGTAAACATACTACAAAACATTAATAGTGTTACATTGTTAATCATTTTAAACTAGTCTAGAGGTTTAGTTTTACTTTCAGATTCGAAAAAATTAGGCGAAAATGCCGCTTTATTTAAATTTGCAAACAATATTAGACTAATCATAGAATGAAAACTTTTTTAGTTTTTCCTAAAAAATACGGAAAATTTTCCGGAAAAAGGCCTCGGTCATTTTCCGGAAAATTGTCCCAGTTACAACACTACACGAAAACCACGAAAGAGAGTAAATGTTTAAAGAAATATAATCGATTTTAGTTGTGTGGTAAAGCAGGGTACACGAAGACAGTCACCAAGTAACAAACAAATGGATAGTGGATATTCTTTGAGTTTTCCGAAGTATCGTTATATTTCCAAAATTGCTGTCAGTTTGGTGTGTTGACGAAAACGCGTTGCCGTTAAGGGGATGTTTATAAGAGTCAATATTATGTTCCTATTTAATAATTTATCATTATTTCAACAAACTAAACGTTATTTTTTACTGTTGAAAGAGTTTCAGTTTTAACCAACCCTTAGCTGATTTTTCAAATAGGCTTTTGGTTATTGATGCTAGATCATACTTTTTTTTAGACCGGGGATTACGAGTGTACACAAATAAAAAACCACGATATTCGATTTGTGATAGAAAAAATGTATCAAGTAAAATGAAAAGAAACATATTCGGATATGCTCTTGCAAACGTTTTTTCATGAAACGTTAGAATAAAATGGTGTGACAGTGAACTGAACCGTTTTTAATTTGACAAATGATGCGTTTCTCTGAGTTAGCAAGGTAGTGTTGTCGTTGCGATATAAAGTTAACCACTTGGCAGCTTATTTAACGGTTCGCGGATACCGGGATGAAACGACCTAGGAGGATTCTTGCTGACTGCATTGCAGTAAGCCTACTTCCAGTGAAAGACAGAGTAAACCGAAGATTTATGTAGTCGGCCTTTAATAGAAGTTAAATAAACTGTCTTAGTAATAGATTACAACACGTTCAAGAGATTAAAACTGGAAAATAGTTTCGAATGGTCGCGAAATTTCCGTCAATCCACAAAAAGGCTCAAAATATACCTCGCGTTTTACTCCGCCGAACTATGAAATGCAGAAATTAAACTATATAGGGTAAAGATAATAATTTCTATACATTTCTAATATATTTCAATATATTTCTAATAAATGTCTACATATTTCTAATTAATTTATAATATATTTATTTATATTTCTAATAAATGTTTAAATATTTCTAATTAATTTATAATATATTTCTATATATTTCTAATACTTTTGTATACATTTATAATATATTTCTTTATATTTCTAATGAATGTCTATATATTTCTTTATATTTCTAATGAATGTCTATATATTTCTAATAAATATCTATAGATTTCTAATTAATAAAATTTCTAATATATTTCTAATATATTTATAATATATTTATATATATTTCTAATATATTTCTAATGTATTTATATATATTACTAATATATTTCTTTACATTGCTAATATATTTCTTTACATTGCTAATAAATTTATGTACATTGCTAATATATTTCTATACATTTCTAATATATTTCTATACATTTCTAATAAATTTATAATATATTTCTATACGTATTTAGTAAATTTCTAATATATTTCTATAAATTTCTATACATTTCTAACAAATTTCAAATATATTTCTATAAATTTCTAATATATTTCTATAAATTTCTAATACATTTCTAACAAATTTCAAATATATTTCTATAAAGTTCTAACAAATTTCAAATATATTTCTATAAAGTTCTAATATATTTCTATACATTTCTAACAAATTTCAAATATATTTCTATAAAGTTCTAATATATTTCTATACATTTCTAATAAATTTCTTATATATTTTTATATATTTATTAATAATAAATAAAAATATTTTGAGATGAATACGTCTATAGTAAAAGATATTATATACTTCTGGTCGTACGTATATTTAAGCATTTTAAAACCTTAAGCTTACGCCTATTGAATACGTTTTAAATTAATAAATTTCAATCAAACTTGAGACCACCCAGTAATTCCTCTGTATCTTAAAAGTTTTTTTTTCCAAGTACAATACTCGCCGCTTCGTACAATAAGGGGCTAAAAGAGCTTAGAGATGTCAAATTTAATTTGTCATTTTCCGATTCATTGCGGAATTACCGTGAAAAACTTGAGATGCCGGTATCACGCTCCGATAAAGACAAATCCCTAAAGACCGCCCTCCCCCCGGTCCGTCAATCTCTTAAAAATGACAATGGTTGCCCTTTAAATGATCCAGGTTCGAGATTTATCGGTTGCTTTATTGTCAAAAATCGAGAGATCAGGACACGCAAGAATGTGTTTAGCTGATGAAGCCTCATTTCCTCATTCTTCACTTTAATCAGCGTAATATTATAATACCAGGCAGAAATAATAATAATTATACGAAATAAGAATCGCTCTTATTAAGTTACACTGTCATCGGGGAGTAAAGGTAAGGAGTCGTATTGTATAATATTATAATCATAATAATACGAAAAAAGAATCGCTCTTATTAAGTTACACTGTCATCGGGGAGTAAAGGTAAGGAGTCGTATTGTATAATATTATAATCATAATAATACGAAAAAAGAATCGCTCTTATTAAGTTACACTGTCATCGGGGAGTAAAGGTAAGGAGTCGTATTGTATAATATTATAATCATAATAATACGAAAAAAGAATCGCTCTTATTAAGTTACACTGTCATCGTGGAGTAAAAGTAAGGAGTCGTATTGTAGGATAATTTTTATTCGTCACCGTGGAGTAAAAGCAAGGAGTCGTATTGTAGGATAATTTTTATTCGTCACCGTGAATGCGAGTAGGGGCTGACATAAAATGGGGAACAACACTGGGTGTGATTTTTCTCTACGGGGAACGTCAACTACACCGATTTTCCCACTCACGCTCTCTCGTTGACATCATCATGTGAAAAAGACCCGATGTCGACCTCTTCTTTTGTTACCCTTCGTTTAACGCTGATGACGCTTTATCTTTGTCGTCATCATGTGACTTCACGTGAGAAAAGACCAGATGTCGACCCCTTTTTTGCTAAAGAGTCAACAGAAGAACGGAGGATAACAAAAATGGGGGTCAACATCGGGTCTTTTTCGCGCGTAATACAGCCTGATGACGTTAAAGATAGGGTGCCATTATAATAACGGAGGATATTTTTGACGTCATCCCGTTGCTTCATGAACGAAAGAATTACCCGATGTCGACCCCTTTTTATTGTTAGCCTGCAATCTTTCACTGCTGACTTCCTCTAATTGTCTTAACTTTACGACTCCTTACGTTTCCTCCATACGTTAATGTAGTATTAAAAATAAAAAAACAAGTTGCCCACGGACATATACGTTTCACGATGTCACCCAAATTAAATTATTCTGGGCTATGAATTAAATTTCCCCAAAATGTAGCCTGTAAAAATAATATCTTACACCCCAATTAGGCTTTAATTAAAGCTAAAAACCTTGATGAGCAGATATCCACTTCTTCGAAGAAGGGTCTAATACGATCTAGACACGTTAATGCCGTTACCCTTTAATTAAGCTCTAGGAAAAACAATTTGATTTGCGAGGGCCAGGCAAGCCCAAAGAGCGCCTCTGACGAGAGAGAAATGAACTAAAAATAGTTTGGTCCGCCTTAATTCGCGAAGCCGTCATTTTTATACGTATTCTTCCATGATAATATATTTTCTTTTCCTTCATCTCTCAATTTTTCGAGCCCGGAAACAAAGGTAGATGGCGTTGCGCTCTCTTAATTGCGGAACAGAGCGGAAAAGCCCCCACTCCCCTTCATCATTCCTCTGCCGTAATTGCGTCCCAAAGAGCCTCTCTCTTTTCGAAGAACTACACTTTTTCCTTTCAACGGAAATTATGTCTTGAAAAAAAAACAACTAAAAGCCAAGGCTTAATAAGGAACCTCATTATTTTGATGGGTTCCTACCTTCCGTCAACCAAGGGGAAAAACTTATTTCAATTTTATCTCCATCGTAATTTCGAAGATGAATAAATTTTCTGGGAATAAAACAAGGTATTACAAAAAAAATGTCATTGCAAAGACGCAGCTGTGAATCTACAGGTGTATTTTACAGTGCTTCCACTTGTAGGGAATTTCTCCCTTTGTAGGGAATTTTCAACTTTAAAAGGGAAAAAAGAGAATTTCCCATTTTTCTGGAGAATGAGTAGAATATAGTTCATTGAAAATAAATATAGTCGAGTCTTTTCTCCAACTTTAATTTTTTTTTTAATAGTAAGGGAATCAGCTGCACAGTTCCTATAGTTACTAAACACGTTGTGATCAATTAACCTACACCTGAATATCATGTCCTTCACATTGACTCTAAAAGAAATTTCAGGAATACTTTTTGGACTCTTGTTGCTAAAATAGACGCTTTAAAATGTTCGTCTGTAATTCTTTTCGGTTTCATCCATGGTTTCATTTTAGTTATTCGGAATTTGGATGTAAACTTACATATTGTAATCTTTAACATTTATAGTTTTAAAAGTCATGGTTTTGTATAACATTAAAAACTCAAAGAGACACGATACTTCATGACTAGTTTTTTTTTCCTTTTATTAAAAGAAATTTATAATTATTTTGGCGAGCTTTCGGGCCGTAGCCCCCTTTCTAGCCACGTGGTTTGTAATAATAAAATAAATTTATTTGAAAATATTCCTTGACTTAAATATTAGGTGAAAATATTATATTTAACTTATATTATGTTAGAAATCAATAGGGAAATTTTGAGGGAATTTCTAACACTAAAAAGGAAAAAAAAGGGAATTTTTTTGGTTACGTAATATTGAAAAAGGGAATTTCAAATTTCCCAGAGTGGAAGCACTGGTATTTTATTCTAAAGGAAATGTACCGAAATGTACAGACCAATTCAGAAATTTCGTCCAGACATCACGAGATTAGAATTTATAATGGCGCCAGTTTGAAGGGAGTTACTGATTTATTACGAAACAAAACCATCTCTTCTAGCACTATTTTAAGCGATGCAACTCAGCTCGGGTAAAAAATTTTCTTAAAAAAATTATCCTTAAAAAAAGTAATATTTTAAATTTCGATCTCATAATTTATTATTTAAATTAAATTCCTTTTATATTGACATTCAATAAAGTTTTTTATTTCAATTTTCTCTAGTAGTGGCGTAGCCGGGGGGGGGGGGATGGTTGTACGTACAAATATATATTTTTTTTTCAATGGTGTGCCCCCCCCCCCCCCCTAACCCAAATCCTAACTACGCCACTATGCTCTAGTCGATTTGGCATAAGCCTTAAAGGGCCACGTAGGTGTTTAAAAAATTTGGATGAACATTTAGTAACTCCTCCCCTTCCTTACCTCGTGATAGCAGACACAGATAATCATAGTCTAGAATGATTTGAGCCCTAAAAATATAGATTATAAAATTAACCCACAGTTATATAGGAATCATAGGATAAAAATCCCATAATGTTGGTTATTATAAGATAAAATTAATTTAATTATATAGGAATTATAGGATACAAAATCTCACAGTGATTTAGGAATTATTGGATACAAAATCCCACAGTGATATAGGAATTATTGGATACAAAGTCCCACAGTGATATAGGAATTATAGAATAAATTACCTTAATGTTATAGAAATTAAAGGATAAAAATTGAAGAATTGTAGGATAATTATATGATAAAATCAAAAATTGTAGAATAATTATAAAAATCAAACAATTTTAGTATAATTATAGGATAAAAATAAAAAAATTGTAGAATAATTATAGGATAAAAATCAAACAATTGTAGTATAATTATAGGATAAAAATCAAACAATTGTAGTATAATTATAGGATAAAAATCAATCAAACAATTGTAGTATAATTATAGGATAAAAATCAATCAAACAATTGTAGGATAATTATATTATAAAAATCAAACAATGGTCGGTTAGTTATAAGACAAAATCAAACAATTTTCGGTTAGTTATAGGACAAAATTAAACAGTTGTGGATTAACTATAGGACTGAAATAACCAATTAATAGGCTAACATTAACGAAAAACAGAAGTTTTATGTGGAATGTTTAATACCTAAGACAATCTAGAAAGGAAAATTTAAAATTTCAGCATCCGTGAAGAGAAGTCTGTCCCACCACAGTCTTAGTTGTTGGGAGAAAAATGACAAAATTAATTATTTACTAATGGCGTGACCCTCCTACGCATTGTAACCCGTACACCTGAAGTAAGGCATTAAAAGCTAACTTGGATATTAGCTTACCTTAGTTGACTTATCTTTGTAAAACCGAATCAGTTGAATTTTAACCAATTTATTATAAAATAAAAAATATAGGACTAATAAATATACTACAAAAATAGGAATAAGGAAAAATAAATATACTATAAAAATATAAAAAAAGGAAAAATAAAGGAAAAATAAATATTCTATAAATATATAAATATAGAAAAAATTATACATTGAAAATATAAATATAGGAAAAAAATTACAATAAAAATATAAATATAGGAGAAATAAATATGCTATAAAATTTAAAAATATAAGTATAGGAAAAATAAATATGCTATAAAAATAGAAATATAGGAAAAATAAATATACTATAAAAAAGAAATATAGGAAAAGTAAATATACTATAAAAAATAAATATAGGGAAATAGATATAGGAAAAATAAATATGCTATAAAAATAGAAATAGTTATAGGATTTTATAGTTCCTTTTAAAAATTATAGGACCATATCGAAACTATAGTATCACTGGGAACACTTTCAACTACATACATACTACCGTAACGAAGAACAAACAACAATTCCATAACCTACCATACCATTACTAAATGTAAGGGTGGTAGAGCAAAAATAAAATTTAAATAAATCAGCTAACGCATATCGTGAGAGAGGAAGGAAAGAAAATTACAGTTTGGAATTGATCCGATAAAAAAATGTATAATTTAGGCACGAGGTGGCGCTAGTGAGAAAAGGGGCGCGGATGAAGAGAGAGGGGGGGGGGGGGCGTATGGGAATCTTTATTAGTTTAGTTTTGGGCTGGCACTCTCAAGTGAGAGAAAGATACCTTCTCCGAAGAGTAAACACACCAGAGATCGAAGGAAGCGGAAGAAAAAGTTTCACTTGAAAAATTTAAATTTCAAATAAGAACCGATAGATGGGGCAGATGGTAGAGTCAGTTTTCGTATAAATAGTAGGTTGACCTCGCTTCCTTAGACAAAGGAACCTCTATCTAGCTTAGAGACTTTTTAACGTCCCGGTAAAAAGCAGGTAAGAAAAAGGAAGGATTTGGTGAAATTGGAATCGGAATTTAAAAGGGCATTCGGAAATTGTGATTGAGAATTCCCCAGAAGAGAATACAAATTAAATAATTTATCGCGACCGTTCGTTGCTTAATGACTTTGAATAAATAATTGCCAATTTAACTGAGACCGAGCTCGTTTTGTCCCGTTTAGAAAGCCTACCTACGATAGAGGTCAATTTAAAAAAGTTTTTAATTACCGGTTGATGTCGCCACTGTTGAGTAGGCGTGAACGTTCGCCCAGGGAATTGGACCCTTCGAAAACTATTCGGTTAATTTAATGAATATATTAGGATGTGACATTTCGAATGGCAACCGGCTGGTAACTAACGAGGAACAAATTGAATTGTGACGTCATCGCCATTTAATTAACCCCCATTTAATTCTGACGTCTTTTCTAATTAATTAACTGCCACTTAATTATGACACCATCGCCAATTAATATTCCGCCATTTAATTCTGACGTCATCGCCAACGAATTCACCGCCATTTAATTATGACGTCATCAACAATTAATTCAAGGCCATTTAAATGTGACGTTATCGCCGAATTAACTTCCGCTATTTTTATTGTGACGTAATCGCCAATTAATTCACTATTTAACATCGCAAATTATTTCACCATTTAATTGCGAAGTCACCGCCATTTAATTATGACGTCATCGCCATTAATTCAAGGCCATTTAAATGTGACGTTATCGCCAATTAACTACCGCCATTTTTATTGGGACGTCATCGCCAATTAATGCAAAATTTAGTTGCGACGTCCTCGCCATTTAATTCAAAATTTAGTGGCGACGTCATCGCCATTTAATTCAAAATTTAGTTGCGACGTCATCGCCATTTAATTCAAAATTTAGTTGCGACGTCATCGCCAATTAATTCAAAATTTAGCTGCGACGTCATCGCCAATTAATTCAAAATTTAGTTGCGACGTCATCGCCATTTAATTCACGGCTATTTAATCGTGACATCATCGGAATTTAATCGTGACATCATCGGAATTTAATCGTGACCTCATAGGAATTTAATCGTGACATCATAGGAATTTAATCGTGACATCATCGGAATTTAATCGTGACATCATCGGAATTTAATCGTGACATCATCGGAATTTAATCGTGACATCATCGGAATTTAATCGTGTCATCATCGGAATTTAATCGTGTCATCATCGGAATTTAATCGTGACATCATCGGAATTTAATCGTGACATCATCGGAATTTAATCGTGACATCATCGGAATTTAATCGTGACATCATCGGAATTTAATCGTGTCATCATCGCTAGAGGCTTGCTTGCTAACGACATTTGAACACGACGTCGAACGTCAAATTTTGGTTTTCGGATTTCGGTCGACGCAGAGTAATAGCACTTTCACTTAGCGTCAATAGATTCCAGCATTGCTATCTTGGCTATAGAGAGAGTCACTAATATAACCAAGGCTTATCCACATTTTAATTCCCTTTAAATTTAAATGTTGCTTGGTTTATCGATATGTCCCCCCTCCCTTTTTTTCCTTCTTCCCCGGTTGACCCTAGTTTTCCGAACTCCGCCGCCAGAGCACACATTTAACGATGGCCCGAAGCAAATATTCTGAAACGGGGCGTCCCTGTGTGAAGTACACTAATTAGTCCATGGAAGGACTACCACGAGTTGGTATTTGCCCTTGCCCTTCTGGTCGCGTGTTTTTTAAACTGTCGCTACAAGAAATAGCTCTAAAATTTATACAAACGCCGGCGTACGCCGCCGACGCCCGTCGTTTTGGCCACGCCGATGACGCCGCCGGTATATTTTGGGTCAAACGCCGCCGCCGACCCATATCAGATCGGCGCAGGCCTCTAATCATCGTCATTTAATCGTTACATATTGCCATTTAATCGTTACATATTGCCATTTAATCGTTACATATTGCCATTTAATCGTTACATATTGCCATTTAATCGTTACATATTGCCATTTAATCGTTACATATTGCCATTTAATCATTACATATTTCCATTTAATCGTTACATATTTCCATTTAATCGTTACATATTTCCATTTAATCGTTACATATTTCCATTTAATCGTTACATTTTTCCATTTAACCGTTACATATTTACATTTAATCGTTACATATTTCCATTTAATCGTTCCATATTGCCATTTAATCGTTACATATGGCCATTTAATCGTTACATATTGCCATTTAATCGTTACATATTGCCATTTAATCGTTACATATTTCCATTTAATCGTTACATGTTTCCATTTAATCATGACGTCATCAATAATTAATTCACCATTTAATTGTGACGTCACCTTGAGATAAGTGTGATGTCACCGCGACATAAGCGCGACGTCTCCACGAAATAAGTGTGATGTCATAAGGGACTTATTGTGACGTCAAGGTACGAAATCGCCGTTTTCGTTTAAATCATGATTTTTCTTTTAAAATGTTTCAAATTTATTTGAAATAGTTCCAGTTAGAATTTCTTTTTGGAAAATAATTCTCTAGACGTCACTTTTATACCGATAGAAAGCCGAATACGTTTAGCAGCTTTCGAAGCGTGAAGCGCCCTCTCGCGACACCGGCTAGCAACGATTCGCATTGAAAGCGAAGTGAATGGATAATGTCCAAAAAAAGCCGCTGGGATAAAAAATAAAGTTAATTCCGTTGCCACTTTATAGTACAAGAAGACTTAACCTTAACCCCCGCCAAGGCCTAACCATCACGCCAAGGCCTAACCGAAAGCGAAATACGGCGCACGCGAAAATAAAAGGGTAAATCGGAACTGTGAATCTCAATTTGGGGCCCCAAAAAATCAAATATTGACCGAAACACTACGTCATCAAGTTTCACTCCACGCTTAAGCGGGGTTGCCAACCACCTATCGGGTTTTTTTTTTCCAA
Source organism: Leiobunum rupestre (assembly GCF_980474605.1). NCBI lineage: Eukaryota > Metazoa > Arthropoda > Arachnida > Opiliones > Sclerosomatidae > Leiobunum > Leiobunum rupestre. The sequence continues at coordinate 18,041,882 of NC_143384.1, read as the reverse complement.
CGAAATAGCTCGGTCTACCATAAACTAAAGGCAAACTCTGTCAACGCGGGAGGAAAGTTTTTTTAACGACCATCAGCGCCACCTTCCGGCCGGATCTCGAATCATTTTTTTTTCGACAAAAGAAATGTTGGAATCGAAAATTCGATTTACAAGCCCTATTCTTCTCGCCAATTTTAAGGAGTAGTCAAAGGAGAACTCGTCATTGAGGTGCCGGGACAACCCTTCGCCATTTTGGTTGTCCAATATGGCATTGTGGTCGTTCTTGCAGCTTCGGGACAAACGTACTTTTAAAATGAGATGAATACAAGCACGAGACTAATAGATTTCGGTTGAAGAAAATTTGGTGCACAGACAGATATCGAGTTTCGTAAGAGCAACAATGTGGTTTAAATATGACTACAGTGGCGCCGTGAGGATTTTTAGTTAGGTAGGCCAAGTATACCAGGGAGAACCAATCTTGGGACCCTTAGATGGATTTTGGGGCCCCCTTTAATTTCTGGGCCCTAAGAAGAATTTTGAGGGCTCCTCTCATTTCTGGGTCCTTAGGAGAATTTTAGGGCCCCTTTAATTTTTGGGCCCTTAGATGGATTTTGGTGGCTCCTTTAATTTCTGGGTCCTTAGGAGAATTTTGGGGCCCCTTTCATTTCTGGGCCCTTAGACGGATTTTGGGACCCCTTTCATTTCTGGGCCCTTAGAAGGATTTTGGGGGCTCTTTTCATTTCTGGGTCCTTAGAAGAATTTTGGTGGCTCCTTTAATTTCTGGGTCCTTAGAAGAATTTTGGGGCCCCTTTCATTTCTGAGCCCTTAGACGGATTTTGGGACCCCTTTCATTTCTGGGCCCTTAGAAGGATTTTGGGGGCTCTTTTCATTTCTGGGCCCTTAGACGGATTTTGGGACCCCTTTCATTTCTGGGCCCTTGGACGGATTTTGGGGCCCCTTTCATTTCTGGGCCCTTAGAAGGATTTTGGGGGCTCTTTTCATTTCTGGGTCCTTAGAAGAATTTTGGTGGCTCCTTTAATTTCTGGGTCCTTAGAAGAATTTTGGGGCCCCTTTCATTTCTGAGCCCTTAGACGGATTTTGGGACCCCTTTCATTTCTGGGCCCTTAGAAGGATTTTGGGGGCTCTTTTCATTTCTGGGCCCTTAGACGGATTTTGGGACCCCTTTCATTTCTGGGCCCTTGGACGGATTTTGGGGCCCCTTTCATTTCTGGGCCCTTAGAAGGATTTTGGGGGCTCTTTTCATTTCTGGGTCCTTAGAAGAATTTTGGGGCCCCTTTCATTTCTGGGCCCTTAGACGGATTTTGGGGCCCCTTTATTTCTGGGCCCTTAGACGGATTTTGGGGCCCCTTTATTTATGGGCCCTAAGAAGGATCTGGGGGGACCCTTTATTTTCTGGGCTATGAGACGGATTTTGGGGGCTCCTTTAAATTCTGGGCCCTGAGAAGGATTTTGGGGCCCAATTCAGTTCTGGGCCTTTAGAAGGATTTCGGGGCCCCTTTAACTTCGGGGCCCTTTTTATTTTCTAAACCTGTGAAATATTTAAAATTCAAACTCAATAATAATTATCTGGAGAATATTAAGACATTTAAAAATAAAACCCTCAAAAGGATCCCCTTATTTTAAATTTTAAGGCCCTCTGGTTAAGATTTGGGGGCCCCTTTAAAATTGCAAAGTAGGAAATATCACACCTTGCCAACCACCTGGCGCCGCCACGGGGTATCTCATTGGTTTTCCTAAAACTGACGGGGGAATTAGACCATAAAGATCCACTCAAAATAGTAATTCTTCCTAAGTATAAATAAATATATTCTTGATAAGAGCAGATAATGGCGAAGCTAGAGACTATAGACCCATATACATTTGTCAAGAGAGAAGTGCCTTTCAGGGGAGTAACGCCATTAGATTTTTAAATACACGAAGTCTTACCAGATGGCGCTCAATAGTCTGAAAAGTAGAAATTGTTCTATTTAAAGAGGTGTCTTTTTAGATTTATTATACGATGAAAATCCTTTCACACGGGTTAACGCCATTAGAGGGAAGATTTATAAATACTCTTAAATTTACCAGATGGCGCCAATAGTCTGGAACGTAGAAATATTACTTTATTTAAAAACCGCGAAAATTTTTAAATTTTTTGGTATATCCTTTTTAGAACAATATTTTCCGGGTTGAGCTTTTGTTTAAAGTTTTTACAAAATAACTTTTAGTATATAGTATTTTTTGTATTTATTCCTTTCCCACCAAAAAGTTTAAACTGTCGCCATCTAGTATGTTTAAATGCATTGGAGAAACGCTAAAAATAATCTCGAAATATTCATTCTCCCTGAGTATAAATAAATACATTCTTGGTTATACAATAACATAAGTTACAACAGGGTTCGTACGGAACCTGGATAAGTCGGGGATTCTCAAATTGGGGGGAAAATTCAGGGATAAGTCGGGGATTCTCAAATTGGGGGGAAAATTCAGGGATAAATCGGGGATTCTCAAATTGGGGGAAAAATTCAGGGATAAGTCGGGGATTCTCAAATTGGGGGGAAAATTCAGGGATAAGTCGGGGATTCTCAAATTGGGGGGAAAATTCAGGGATAAGTCGGGGATTCTCAAATTGGGGGGAAAATTCAGGGATAAGTCGGGGATTCTCAAATTGGGGGGAAAATTCAGGGATAAGTCGGGGATTCTCAAATTGGGGGGGAAATTCAGGGATAAGTCGGGGATTCTCAAATTGGGGGGAAAATTCAGGGATAAGTCGGGGATTTATTAATATATCGTCAAGAGTCAGGGATAAATCAGAGATTTAAATAATATCGTGAAAAGTCGGGGATTTTATTAGTCAACAAATTTTGCATCGTAGATACAAATTAAGTATTTTATCTTGGGCGCCCATATCTGGCACCTTTTCTCACCAACATACTCTCCTGTATGATGTTATAAAATATTTTGTAATGTTTAAAAAAAATGTTCCACTTTGTATTTTACCTATGAAAAATTACCAGGGATATTACCGAAAAGGTCGGGGATATTACCGAAAGGGTCAGGGATATTACCATCTAGTATAAATAAAAGCATTAAAATGGAAACTCAAGTGCTTGGTTCCAAATATGTAAATTAGCGCCATCTAGTATAAATAAAAGCATTAAAATGGAAACTCTAGAGCTTGGTTCCAAACATGTAAATTGGCTCCTTCTACTAAAAATAAACGCATTAAAATAGAACCTCTAAGAGCTTGGTCCCAAATATGTAAATTAGCGCTATCTAGTATAAATAAAAGCATTAAAATAGAACCTCTAAGAGCTTGTTTTCAAATATGTAAATTGTCGCCATCCAGAAAAAATAAATACATTGAAAACCAACCGTCTAAGGGCTTCGCTATAAATATGTTTCCTTTCAAACAAGTTGTGAATCTCTCCAATAATATTGTGCCCTTTAAATCCGTTTAAAGAAGCGTAATTGGAACATAGTTATGTAACGTACTCTATTTGTATGGCTTATATTTTGAAAGGAATCGGTTTAAACTTGAAACCCAATTTAATTTCGTTCGAAGTTTCCCATGGCTTTGATATATCGACCGTTAAAAAATTATTCTCCAGACAAACAAAATTGGCAGCGAAGCAAACTGAGAAATTTCGCTTTAAGACGATGACGATTCGATAATCTTCAGGCATAGATTTTCGTATCTCTTTTGTTAAATTCAATTACGTTGAGAAATTTCCTAAACGCTGGTTTCCATTCCTCGCCGCCAGGGAAAAACCAGGCGCTAAATTCGGAACCGGCCGTTATTGAATCCGAAATTTTATAAGATCATATTCGACTCAAATTTTCAGGTTGGGAAACGGAACCCGCAGGGGTTTCATCTTATTCGCGTACGCTTAAAGGGATTATGAACTGCCATACTTATGGTAGATCAACGAATTTCATATTTCTGCACCAGGTTCAACAGAAGCTATTGATTATTGGCGCTAGTTACGTTACAAGTCATAGCGCGTGTTAACAGACGATAATTTAATTCATACCCAGGGCCGGACTTAAAGATCCTGGGCCCCCTTTTAACGCGCTGCATTTACTCTTATCCCTGGAACTAGGCTGTGCCTGAGTTTCTCTGATTCAGCGTAGAAGTCTGAGCTCTACGGTTATATTACTAAATAAAAGCTCTTGACAATCGTCGACTAAATATGCGATAATTATGCAACATTGCTATTTAAGGCTGCGTCCGTAAACTGCCAGGCAGAAATGTTGGTAATTTTAAAACAAAATAATCTACCTAGGAATTTCTCCAATATAAATTACGATTGATATTATAGATTTATACCTTCGAATACTGTAATTACGGTCACTGGAGGGCCCCTTCCAAGGATGGGCCCCTAGGCCACGGCCTAGGTTGGCCTAGCCGGAAATACGGCACTGTTCCTACCCCCTTTAAAGGGTTTTAAAACGGCGTTTGAATATCACTGGAATTAATTCAGATACATTAGAATAGCATTAATAACCTGAATGGATTCATTCACGGTATCTGATTTTTTCTTTCCCCTTTAATATAAATAATAATAATCAGCTAGGTTAATATCCAAGACACCACCTTAGGCGTTATAAATAAATATACATTCTTGGCCAAGGTTTAGAGTAAAATTTATTTCGTAAATTTTAAAACTCATTTATTTGATTGATTGAAAATAGGTAAAAATGTTAAAAGCAAATTTATACATTTATTTTTTATTTTAAAGTTATTTTGTAGTTTTTGAGGTATTTTTCTAAGAGTTACCAATAAATTTCTTGTCCGGTTAAAACGTACAATCCCGGAAACGTATTGTGGATCGAGTCACCGATTGGCTCAAGTGATTACGTAGAACGCAAAAAAGTACCGCCCATATTAACCCCAGATGATATCAAGGGTATTGATCTAGTTCGATATTCATGGTGGAAATGAATACATTAATGCGTCTAAGTACCACCATGTGTAACATAATTACTCATAAGTATGACTCTGTTATAACATTTCCATAGAAAAAATTCCAACGTGAACCCAAAAAATTGGTAAAATAATAAAAATCATAGTAGTAATAATAATCAGCTAGGCTAATACCCAAGGCACCACCTTAGGCCTAAGTCATCAAGCGATTTTTAAGGCCATTAATTCATGTGGCCGGGTTACAATGCGTAGGAGAGTGGTGGCAAGCCATTCCCGCTACGCGAGCCAACAGCTCCCTACACTCACTATTAACGTTAACCTCTACAAGTTTTTATGGAAGGGGAAACCGAAGAACTCGGGTGGAAACACTTTTAACCAGTGGGGAGATAACTAGCTATTGAAAGGTTACCATGGAAACAAAATCACACGATCGTGAAGCACGAGCTAGACTTCAAATTCAAAATTAAAATTCAAATTTTATTTTAATTTATTTGGTGACGAGCATTTCTTCACGGAGTTGAAAGTGACGTCATTTACGTCATATCCCGTGAGCAAGGTTTCATTAAATAAGATGCTTTTATGGCATACTTATGAATGATTATGTTACATATGGTACCACCATAGCATACTTCCTAGATTTATGTTTCAAAAGTATAGAAATTTTTTTTTAATTTAAAGGATTTTTCAAGGCTCCCAAAATTTGTGTTCAATTTTTTAAAATTGCTTTTAAATAAACCTACAAATACACTAAAAACAAACTGTTACACCGAAACGCCTATACGGCTTTCCGTTGCTACGCAACGCTTTGGAAATTTTTAATATTTAGGCTTAGTTTATCTTTTCGGTGTTATAGTCGCCAGCCAGATTTCCCGCACGGTACTGACGAGACCCAGATAGGACGAAACCGGACTACCATTGGAGTTTCTGGCTATTTTATTTAATTTAATTTGCCGGGAGTAGTGGCTCACTCCTGTAATCCGTTGCGTCCGGGAGGCAGAGTTTGTGGATGGCCGCGTAAGGACGACCACCAATCCCCGAACGGGTGGTCGGCATACTTCCGCCACGGGTGTCCCCACCGCTGTCCCCACGTATCCCCCCGTTGGCGTGGCCGTTACACATATCTCGCCCTGATTAATCAGTTATTGAGTGCTGGTGTTTAAGGCCTTGGGTCGACACCGATGTGTGGATGTCAAAAAATAATTTAATTTAATTTATTTTTTCACTCGAAAATTTATTTGGTCCGAGTTTCTCGTCTTTTTGTTTGCTCGAAGACCTATCGGTACGAGCTATTAGTAAGTTTTTAAATTTCTTCAAATTTGTTTAGGGTTTAGCTTTATTATTCCTTTTCATAATGGACTAATCTACTTATTCGCTAATTAAAAACATAAACTTAGTTTAAATCTCTATTAAAACTCTTCGACAAACTTAACTTATCAATTGTTTCACGTATTTAGATAAAGTGAACATTATAAGGGAGGGTGAAAATGTATTATCTTCTCTTACGTCACTATCGCTAGGAGTCGCTACGCTTATAGAGATGGGAGACTTTCTCAGACTTCTGTTGATGGGGAGAAAGTGGGTTCATTAAATTTCTTTATTTGAGATAAATTTTCGTTACTTACAACATTTCTAACCGAAATAGGACGCAAAATTTAGCTAAGCCTTGCCCATAAATAACATCAGAAGCTAATAATATCTCGCTTACGAGAGAAGTACCCATGATACATGTAATTTTTCAGGATTGGAGCGAATTTCCAGCCAAATCGTAGTATGTGTACATGGCTATAAATTTACCAAGTATTACTTCGCTTAAAGATGTAAAAAATGACACTATTGATAAACGATATTTTACCAATAAAATAGCATTATAAAATCCATATATGACGGTCTTCAACCGGCACTATTTTTTTTCCCAAACTTTTTTTAGAAAAATTAACGGTAGCTTGTGAGATTTTTTTCGTCGATGAACAAATAATGTCTTAGACTTAGGCTAGGCGCCCACTGGCTTTCCCGTTCCGTATCCGTCCTGCCTTCCACAAGGCATTGTCTCCGTTACGAAGCAAAAGCTTGTGGAAGGTAGAACGAAGACGTTACGAAGAGCAGTGAGCGTCTGGCTTTAGACTACGTTTTTTGCGTCAATGAGAAAAAAATTATCTTACTCCTATGCAAAGATAATATAAACCTCATACCCTAGATTCGAAATCACTGCGCGTATGGTACGAAAGTTCTATATTATCTTTGGTCAAATAGTAACGACATTTCTAACAGAATAGGCGATAGCATAAATTGTTTTGGTCTTAGCTAACTTGTTAAAATGTTCCCGGAAATTTGTACTGCCAACTTCTATAACGCGCTTCCGTGATCGGGGTTGGCCGTGGTAAAAAAATACTGGCTGCTTCACTAAGCCTAGGATAAAAACTTGCTCTAGTCTAAGTCTTTAATTTCTTTACAATTTACTAGTCAGTAATTATCACAGTAATAATACTAATGTCAGAGTCGTCGTTAAATTAAGTTTAACGAATTAATCTGTTTTTCTATAAAAAAAGTAAAAATATTTAAAAACATAACTTATCACCAAATTTTAAGTATGACTTTCTTTAACAGTTAAACTTTAATTGATTAAAGTTTAACGGTAAACTTTAAAGCAAATCTATAACCACTTAACTATTTTTAAAGGTTTCTACCGTTTGAAGGCGCTCAATGTTTCCCGAAAGAAATTTTACCCAGTATACCTTGCCCGAGTGAGTAAAGAGCGCTTCCTTCCCGCGTTCATTTAGCCCTACTTTTGATAATGTACTTATGACATAACGTGCACCGACCTGATACTAAATAACAATTTAAATTGGAAACCGATGAAAAATGATTAAATATATCGATTCCCGCGTATCGTTATCAAGCCCAACGCAGAAGCGAAAACTATCTTTTGAAGTTCATTAAATGAATTTGAACGTTGGAGAAAAGAGATACTTATAAATTGATTAGAGAGGCCAGACGTACCGGGTTATCTACCTCGAAAATGGCTTGTTGAAGGCGGGGACCTTTGGCGTTAGGGAATCGCGGATCGATTTCATTGTTTAAAAGTGTAATGATCGAAAGAGAACTATTAACAAAGATCGATATACGACTAGAGACAATGGCGTTAGGACGATTGCGCGGCGGGACCATCGACGGGACTTGGAAAGTGATTAGTACACCTTTCTAAGCCTCCATTGTCCACACCGAAACCGATAACGACCTAAAAATGGCTGATAATCGTAGAAGCATTAAGCTTGATTAATTTCTGTACCGAGTGGCTTATTTTTGGGGTTGGAAAGCGGTAACTTTGCTTTTGCTAATAGTGGTTTTAATTTGTTTTGCGTCGTCATTCTGGGCTTTGATGAATAATAGTAGTTCCTACCTGGATATATCAAAAAACCTGACAGGCAAATGGCTTTTGCGACAGCAGCTCCGCTTCTGCGAAGTTAACGGAGAATTACCGAAACTCCCGTAACACGTAGCCTTCTACAAGGCAGAACCCGTAACAAACACTAAGCAAATGCACGCGGAACGCTAGAAAGATATATCCAAGTAGGAACTACTATTATTTATCCAAGTTCTGGGTATTTAACGTATTTCTGACGAGTTACTCTTGGTATTACCATAAGGAACATAATAACAATCAGTATGACAATTAACGAGATTTACAACCAAACTGATTTTCATAGTTATTGCGTAATCAAGATGTTTTCTCAGCACAGAGCCATCTAGTGTCAAAAATACGCGAGACTTCCGCTAAGCCGAAATATCTGGTTTCCGATAGATAGGCGGAATAGACGCTAAAAGAAATTATTCGCTCCAAAATAAAAACCGTCAAAAGGAAGGGTTTTTAAATTAAAAACGCGTGAATCTCGATGATATCGCCCATTTTTTCGTCGCACGTGTAATTATTTATTCTGATAATAAAATAGAATCACGTGGGCTTAGCAATATTTATCCGCATTTGTCTTAGCCAATAAGATTATCCCTTCCGAGCAAGCACGCGCCAATTTACACAATATAACCGTTGAATTTTTTCAAATCAATTTCTTTTAAGATCTATATTAGGCTAAAATGATAAAAATTTTAAAAAGGTTTTCACGGCGCCACGAGCTCATGTTTTTTTAATAACGCATGATTCGCACGCGTGATTCGAAACAAAGCCAAAGCCCCTCGCGACTCCAGAACGTACTCTCCGATATTAGGCTTAAATTTATCAAAACGTTGTTATCCAAAACGGTAAGTCGCGAGTCCAAGTCACAGCTTGAAGAGAGTATCAGTGCCGAAAAATGGTTCGGTTAGAAAATTAGTATTAAAGCAATAGGAAGTGTCATCCTTATTGTTATTATGTTACTTATGGTATTACTCCGTTCATAATCACTCATAAGTATGCCAGAAATTTGTTTGTTAAAATCTGGCTTTGGAAATCTGTCGCGAAATTATTGCGTTCCAACATAGCTATAAGAATATGTAACATAATTACTCATAAGTATGCCAGAAATATATTTTCTCTAATGAAACCTTGTTCACGGAATATGATGTAAATTACTTCCAACTTCGTGATGAAAAACGTGTCATCAACTTTATGGATGGGAAACGGAAGTAAGTTTAAAACCCTCAGAATTCCTCACGCGTTTATGCCAGGGCTGGATTAACACTATTGCAAAGTAGAATTTGGCTCCCCTAAGAAAATTCAGACCTTACTTTTGAACCTAAAATAATAATTAAGAATGGCCGGTAGGCCATTCTTATTTAGGGGTCAGCGCGATTTCCTATGGCTAAAATTAATACAGCCAAGCGCAGGATAATCAATAGTCGGGTCGCTAAAAATTTTAAGACTTTATTTTAAGCGATTTTCATGCCCAAGATTCAGTATTGTGGATGCCTAGCGGCATTATTCTTACTGTCAACAATTATTGTCTGGAAGTACTACAATTAATATTAATGTGTCAGCGTTGGTGTACAGTACAGAGATAGCCATACGGATTTGTTGCTACTGTCAACTTCAGCGAGAAACGTATTGGAATCCCGTCCTTTAACGAAAGTTAGTCGACTGTAGATAAGAAGCTTCGTACTGTAATAAGTTAGTGTACCATTTTTGACATGGAAGGGCAACTGATCAGCTCGTAGCCAGTTTCCCGGAAAAATGCAAAAATTAAATTTTGTCCGTCTTCGAGTTAACGTGGTTTTTCGCACTTTACTAAAGAAATAATAAACCATTTCTTATAGGAACTTTATTTAAATCTCATTATTTATACGTAATTAAGTATTTTTTAAGTAAAAATTATCATTATCGTAATTAATTTACTTGCAGTTGAATAGTAATAAACATTTAACCACTAAGCCTTTGCTTCGTAGGGAAAATTAGCCCGTAGAACCCGATCATATATTCTAGGTTAAAAATAACGTATTTAGTAGTACCAGAAAGAATTTCGTGGAAAGTGAAATTTAGTTTGAAGTTAATTTTGTTTTATCTTTTCCATAAGTTGTTTTTACCCAGCTGATTTTTTACAGAGTTAAAAAAAATAATAATTTAATTTTCATTTAGGTGTATCCATCTATAGTGAGTTGCAGGCTAAGAAAGACAAAATATATAGTACAATCGGCGCAAGGATGCCTCAGACCGTTTCCGGTCATTCCACGGCGCGAAATTTGAATTTGGCCATTTTACGGTCAAATTCGAATTTTGCTCTTTTTGTCGTCTTTTGGCGCCATCTAGAGACCGAAATTGGAATCTTTATTTTTTAATTTCATAATTGTGGTGGCGAGCAAATTTAAAAGATAAGGCATTCCTATCATTCTTAAATTTAAAATAGTAGGTATAATTATTTAATTTTGTAAATTTATTTCTACGTCTTACCAGTTAAATCGGCAGTTTCTTTTAAAATAGTTACCACGCTTTCTTGGGGGTAACGTTGTCTTAATGAGCTATAGACGTTTAAAATTATATTTTTCTCTTTACTTGTTAACAATAAACCTTTATCATGCTTTTTATAGTAACCTCTTGGGCTATTTAAAATATTTGGAGCTTCAATTATCGAATTTTCTTTAGCTGCATTCAGTAATTAAACTCATGACAACATGAAATTAAAAAATAGATTCCAATTTCGGTTCCTAGATGGCGCGAAAAAATGATGAAACTCACGAAATTTGAAATTGACCGTAAAGTGGTCGAATTTAAATTACTCGCGGTCGACTGGCCGGAACTGGTCTGAGGTATCCTTGCGCCGAATGTACTATATATTTTGTCTTTCTTAGCCTGCAACTGACTATAGCATTGTGTGAATAATTTTGGGAATTTTAATTACAGTAATGAAGTATGGTAAATATTTGAATAATTTTTCATAACAATAAACGTTTTGGGCATTCAAACTTAATCCTCTATGTAAAGGCGTTTTAATTATTCAAAAGCTTAAAGAGTGAGTAGACTGAAATTATTGTTATTTGAGGATCAGTAGTGTACGAGCCATACCGTTTTAAGGTAGTACAGCCAGAACAGAACTGGAGACCCACCATTCAAGTACTGTTGATAAATGTGCTTACTTACACTACGCGCGTAGAATTTGTTTTTAGTTTTTTAATATAAATTACACATGGTTGGTTTTTTATTTGAAAGCTCCGTAGAATTGGAAAACTCTTGATACATGATTGAGATAAAAGTAAACGATTAAAAGCTCTTCACAAATCATGCTATGCTACCCATAATCACTATCTTATCAAATGTTTTACCAAAATTATTATATTTCACTTGCTTACTAGAACCAGTTATACACCTATTATCTGTTATCTAAGTCTTAATGAGAAATTAAAACTCAATTTGACATATCATTTTGAAATAATGATGATAATTGGTTAAGTAAAATATTTAAAATAATATTCAATATTTTAAATTACATTCAATAATATTAATATGTCTGTTCAAAATATATTTTAAAAAAACCTATTTATTTTCTAACTAATGGCTTTTATTTTCAATTATAAATTTTAGGCAAAATATGCCCTGTGAGGCAGAGCAAAGGGACAGCTATTAAATAAAAAATGCTTTTATCAAAGCAGTTGGAAGGTTGATTTAAGGGGTAGTTGGGATCTATGAAGGCACAGATATTGGAAATGTTTTAGAATTAAAAGAGTTATTTTTTGGAATTATTTTAAAAAGCAAAATATATTTCTAAAATAATTTCCATAAATTTTTTCTCACCTTTTATGTATTTTAAAACCCTTTCCTTAAATTTGAGCCTTGAAACTGTAACAGTAAACTGAGAAAATTTTAAATTGTAAAGGATTACGTGTAAAATTACAGCATTTAAATTGCTGAAACTCATTATAGAAACTAAACTAGTAAAAAAGTCATCAATAAAAGAGATTTGCAATCAATTTAATCAAGGAAGTTATTAAAGTTAACATGCCGTACATTGTGAACCCAAAGTTACGACTGAATGACTTATTTCAATTCGACTAGGTCTTTCTTGAAAGTCCCTTTAACAATTCAAACAGGCTACTGCAGTCAGTGCAGTGTAACTGCACACATTTCATCAGGCCTTTCTAGAAAGAAATGTGGTCATTTTAATGTAACTCTAAGATCACTCTTTTTTACTACCAGCGGGTACTTGACTTGTGAGGATCTTCAGTTTTTCATGATGCATGCCAAATTTAAATACTGATGTATAATTCTACTTTAAACCAGAAGTTTAAAATAATAAGTGCAGACTTGAATAGATAGAATTTAGTACATGTCTGTTTTATAAATTCATTAAGAGAATTAGCTTACATAGAAAGTTGCAAACTCCTTTGACCGTTTAATTTCATATGTATTTATACAAAATTTTAATTTAACATATAAAACAGTATATTTATTAAGGTTATAATATTTTGCGAGTAGTAATTTGAAACACAAAACTGCAGATGTTTCAAACTACAGAATCCAGTTACTACAGCATAGCAGACGTCTATACAGGGCTTCCACATTTGATATATAAAATTTTCCTCTTGCGATAATTTCATTAAATGAAAAATCCCGTTTTTCGCGTTTTTGACCTAGAAATTTCCATTTTGTATCCCTCACTCTTAATACTAATTTAAATAGATATTCAGATTAATTCTGAAAATGAATCCAAATTTAAGGTTTTATCATGAATATATCTAGCTATGAATATCCAACCCTATGATATAGCCCTTCTATCACGTCGATTTGATTTGGGTGGCAACTTTCGAGACCAGTGACGTGTTTTCAGCCAATCAGGAGACTGAAGGAAATGACGGCATGCTCCTCACTCGGTCGGAGCAGATGTGACTGATCACGTGACTAGATAAGCCCAACCCAAATTTTAGCGGGAGGTTAGAGAGGCTATTGCTATTGTACATTCATAGCTAGATATATTCATGGTTCTATTTATTACAAAATTACTTACATTTGAATAGTTTTGCATAAACATATCCTCAAAAGTTGCTTTAGATATTTAGATCGTGACTTTCATTACTTTTATATGGACCCTTTATTAAATTTCCATCGTTTTTCCCGTTTTTCCTCTTAAATTGCATTATTCCCTTTTAGCGTTTTTAAAGGTTGAAAAATTCGGGAAAAAGGAAAAATTCCCCGAATATGGAAGCACTGCGTTTATAGCATTGAAAATCATTGCCAGAAATAAGCGTTTCAAAAATATGGTGCCTTATCAAGCAACATAACTCAGCTCGTAGTATCAAGGTTTCTTAAGAAACCTTGGTAGTATGTCTTTTTCTTTCGAATTTTTTATCCATAGCGGCCGATTTTAAAATTAATTTTAAATATTTCCATTAGAATATGCATAATTCTGAACTAAACACGCGTACTCCTTTACAATTGAAAATTTTCTCAGTTTTCTGTTACAGTTTCAAGGCTCAAATTTAAGGAAAGGTTTTTAAAATATATAAAAGGTGAGAAAAAATTGATGGAAATTATTTTAGAAATATATTTTGCTTTTTAAAATAATTCCAAAAAATAACTCTTTAATTCTAAAACATTTCCAATATCTGTGCCTTCATAGTTCCCAACTACCCCTTAAATCAACCTTCCAACTGCTTTGATAAAAGCATTTTTTATTTAATATTATTATGTTACATGGTACACTTGGCCCTGGTTTTTGATTTAGACAATATTTTTTTTAATAACCAGCTAGGCATCACCTCTTTTAGGCCTAAGTCATCGAGTGACTTTTAATGCCTTTGAGCAGATGTCCGGGTTATAATGCGTAGGACGGTGGTGGCAAGCCCTTCATGCCACGCAAACCAACAGCTCCCTACACTTACTATTACCGTTAACCTCTACAAGATTTTATGTACCGGCTCGGAAAATGACCGAGGCCTTTTTTTCGGATAATTTTCGGTATTTTTCCGAAAAAAAATAAAAAAGGTTTCATTCCATGATTTGTCAAATATATCGTTTGCAAATTTAAATAAAGCGGCATTTCCCCCTCATTTTCTCGAATCTGAAAGTAAAACTGAACATCTAGACTAGTTTAAACTGATTAACAATGTAACACTATTAATTTGGTGTAGTATGCTTACTGATATTGGATATTTTATATTGGTAAAATTCGATATAAATTCGGAAACTTTTCTGGAAAATATTCTGGTAATTTTTCGCATTTTATTTTTATGGAAAATTAACAACACAAGTTTTATGGAAAGGGAAACCGAAGAACTCGTGGAAAAACCCTTTTAACCAGTGGGGAGAGAACTCAACGTGGAAGGAGTTGTTCCGAGTTTTCACCCAGTGTCACAAGCTGGGATCGAACACGGCTCCTCTTGCTTGGTGACCTTTTCAATAGCACAAGGATTATAGTAATTTTCCATTTAAGGTCCACTAATTGTACGTTCCGTTAGAAACAAGGTCTCATTGAAATGATTTCTATTAGAAATTTTATACAGAGGCATACTTACGAGTGATGTTTCGTATGCTATTATTATTTATAGCTTTTAAATAAAAATACGGATAATTATAATTTTCCAACTCAACAAATCGAGACAGAGTTATGACAACTTAAAGTGTTGGTTGCACGACAAATCGAAAGTAATAAAAACGAATGAATGCGAGCTTATTTAGAAGCCCAGGACGTTCCCTTTCCAAAAATGTCATTGTCGAAACAAATTTCCCAGCCTAAGTGTATTAACTTTGAGTCCGAAACTGACCTTTTTCGCTCCCCAAAATCCTGAAATTTTCGGCGAATTTCTCTCCTCCGTAGCACGAGCAATTTGGGGCAAATCAAAGCTCAGGTCCGTAACCAGGGGGGGGGGTCGGGCCGTGCCCACCCTGGACCGTATGGTTGTATGTACAATTTTTTATTTTTTTTTATTTGTTTCCATTGCGTGCCCACCCTGAAATTAAATCCTGGTTACGGTGCTGTCAAAGCTGTAGTTTTATTCCTAAAATAGAAGGAACTGAAGTGGAGGGATTCTGTTTACTTGTAGAAGTTTTCAAAATTTCGTGCAAACAACACTTTAATATTTATCTAGCAGCGTACTTGTTAAAAAGCGTGAATACTAGAATGATTTGAAATACTATCAGGGTTGGAAATAAAAACTTTTTTATTTAATAAAAAACCCCCAATAACAGTTTTTTTTTGTTTAAACCAGTATTTTTTTGTTTAAATCATGTGTTTTTTAAACACTGCTTTATTTTACTTTTAATATATTTTTCACTTTTTTTTTAACCGTGCATAAATATTACAAATAAACTAAAAAATAATATGAGTAATAAAAAATATGCCTAGATTAAACCATGCACAATCTCTTGGAAAAAATTGGTTTATTTTCTTTGTACATAAAGGGCTAACACATTAAATTTTTAATCATTAATGGTTTGCATCTTTGACTCTTTGTTGAAAACTTTAAACAAAAACACAAGTTTAGAGGTTTATGAGGTTTTAGATATTTCTGGTGCCTATTATTAATAGGATAACATTAGGAAAAAACAACTTCAATTGCGTAATAAAATTTTATTAAAAAACACGTTGAAATGTTTATCTTAAATAATATTTTATCCTATTGATTTTATACGTAAGTAGCCTATTAATAATTTTTAACTTAATAGCCTAATATTTTTCGCAAATTTAAATCTCGCGGCATTTTCGACTAATTTTTTCGAATCCAAAAGTAAATCTTAACTTCTGGACTAGTCTAGAATAAAAAACCTTAAAAAGTAATATGTTTCAGTTTTTTATTTTTTCGATTTGATTTGAAAAAAAATTTCCTCATTTAATTTTTCCGGAAAATTAACAACTCTAGTCTCGACTCTAGTAGTATCACTATGGTCTCGCCAACAGTTGCACTACAATTTCTATAGTCCGCTAAATAATAGAAAATGATAAATGAACTCGACGGGTACCGACAATTGTTTACGCTGTAGAAAATAAGATAAAGCGCAATATCTACACAGGATGGCGTTGTCAAACAGTGGTAAATGAGAAGCCAATTTAAAATTTATCAGTAAAACTTCGGCGAAGAACTATCCCTGCAACTGAAGAAAAACTTCGGCGAAGTAAATACGATAGCAGCGCCATACGTGACGAGCGTGAGAACAATAAAACCGAAGGGATAAACCGCTTAGAGAGTTCGGCCAATACGGATTTCGACAAATATTTTGAACCCGAGGTCGCCTGCAATACGGGGGAGGGGAATCGAGGGGTAGAAACATCAAATTACGGAGAGAGCCATCTGACGGAGGGCCGAAGAAACAATTTAAAGGTTTCGGAACATTCGTCAGAGCCAGGCTTTACTGACATTTTGGGTTAAAAGGCGCGTTCACACGTGCTCCTGGAAACTTTAACAGTGCTCGCGTAACATTTGGATCATGTCGTGGGAACAGTTACCGTTGCGCGTCTTAAAGGCCGACTACATAAATCTTCGGTTTACTATGTCTTTCACTGGAAGTAGGCTTACTGCAATACACCTGTGCCATGCAGTCAGCCTACTTCCAGTGAAAGACAGAGTAAGATTTATGTAGTCGGCCTTTAACGTTTCAGATTGCTTCTGCTGAACCTTTTGGCATCATCGCGTCGGGTTTTGGTTAATTTTAGTGTTGTTAATTTTCCGGAAAAATCAAGTGCGGAAAAGTTTCCGCAAATTGGAAAAATAAAAAATTGAAACATAAATTACTTTTTAAGGGTTTTTAATGGTTTTTAACTTTTTATCGATATAAAATGTCTAATATCAGTAAACATACTACAAAACATTAATAGTGTTACATTGTTAATCAGTTTAAACTAGTCTAGAGGTTTAGTTTTACTTTTAGATTCGATAAAATGAGGTGAAAATGCCGCTTTATTTAAATTTGCAAACAATCTTAGACTAATCATTTAATTAAAACTTTTTTTTACTTTTTTCGGAAAAATACGGAAATTTTCTGGGAAAAAGGCATCGCTCATTTTCCGACTTACAACACTAGTAAATTTCGTTTTGATAAAAATTGCATGACATCACGCCGTACTTTTGACTATGGCCACCATTTTGGTATTATTTTTTCCCCAATAGTCTTAATCGTTAGCTACCCCACAAAAATATAACTTTTACCTCTAGATATGGCGAGGGTTTCAAACAAAATAAATTAATTCTGTCAACACTGCTATCTTTCTTAGATCCGGATTGGCCAGGTCGGCTGGTCAGCGATCACCGAGGGCCCCGGGCTGAAGGGGGCCCCAAATTGCTTATAATAAATTTTTCCTAAAGGTCCTTTAGACGCGTTTGATAAATTAATGTGCACGTAGAATCTAGTACACTTTAAACGTTATTTTTTGGTCTATAAATAAGCTTTTAAATTTTTATTTCATACCCCCCACCACCCGGTAAGGGGGCCCCTCTTCAGTCTCTAGCCGAGGGCCCCCAAAGGAGCCAGTCTGGGCCTGCTTTTATCTGGCAACGCTGTTGTTTGATTCCGAAAATATGCCCCCGAAATTTATTTCCTAAATTGGTCGACGGCTTTTTCGACCGTTATTTTGAATTATCGATTAAAACTATTGAAAAAAAAACATAGGTGACGTATTATCTACGTCATACTGGCAAGTCCCTATTGTCCGATTAAATTATATTTCACAAAAACATGCTTCAAATCGTACGTGTGAACAGAGTTTTCCAAAAGTTTCCGAGGTTACGTGTGAACGCGGCTATACTGGAGGCTTCCGAAGGTTAAATCGAACGGACCCAAAGCGTGGAGGGGAAGTGAAGAGGGCCCTACCAGTGTGGAGTAGGTCCCAGGGGCCCTTCCGAACGAGAGATGTCCACGATGTAGGCTATCCTGAGAGAGAGAGATCAATAGACGAAAAGAAACCGACCTTCGACGCAAGAAGAGGAACGAGCGGAGGAAGGTTTCCTATATATAAACGGTTTAGAAAAACCCCTTGTTACCCCCTCCCCCCCTTGTTACCCCCCCCCTCTACAAGATTCCCCTAATGGGGAAAAACCTCGCAGAAACATAAATCTAGCAGATTTTTTACCTACACCCCACCATAATCGACGATTTAAGTTAGCTAATGAAATAGGGTATTGTTGATGTTGTAGTACCTCACGGAAAGTCATTCAAAAAAACCGAGGAAGAAATAACTTGAGTAATCTGGTGTACACTCGTTACGTAATCCCAGTAGAAAATAGTAAACTTAAGTAATATCCGGAATTTCATAATAATCTCAAGTAATCTCCGTAATTCCATAATAATCTGAAGTAATATTCATAATCCCATAATAATCTGAAGTAATATTCGTAATTCCATAATAAACTGAAGTAATATTCGTAATTCCATAATAATTTCAAGTAATATTCCTAATTCCATAATAATCTGGTGTACACTCGTTACGTAATCCCAGAATAAAATAGTAAACTCAAGTAATATCCGGAATTCCATAATAATCTGAAGTAATATTCGTTATTCAATAATAATCTCAAGTAATATTCGTAATTCCATTATAATCCGAAGTAATATTCGTAATTCCATAATAATCTGAAGTAATATTCGTAATTCCATAATAATCTGAAGTAATATTCGTAATTCCATAATAATCTCAAGTAATATTCGTAATTCCATAATAATCTCAAGTAATCTCCGTAATTCCATAATAATCTGAAGTAATATTCGTAATTCCAAAATAATCTCAAGTAATCTCCGTAATTCCATAATAATCTCAAGTAATATTCGTAATTACAAAATAATCTCAGGTAATATCCGTAATCTCAAAATAATCCCAGGTATTATCCGTAATCAGTATTATCCGTAATCAGTAATATCTAATGAATCTCTTTGAATATCAGTAATATTCAGAAATCATAATGAATCAAACTTAATATCAGTAATTTTAATGAATTATGTCCTACTAATCATAATAGTAGGGTCTTCGTGCCGATTCTAGGCCATATAAGCACGAAGACCCTACTCATAATGAATCTCACGTAATATCAGTAATCTCCAGTAATCTCGCGTATTCTCTAGTAATCTTCAGTAATCTCCAGTAATCTCGCGTATTCTCTAGTAATCTTCAGTAATCTCCAGTAACCTCGCGTATTCTCTAGTAATCTTCAGTAATCTCCAGTAATCTCGCGTATTCTCTAGTAATCTTCAGTAATCTCCAGTAATCTCGCGTATTCTCTAGTAATCTTCAGTAATCTCCAGTAATCTCGCGTATTCTCTAGTAATCTTCAGTAATCTCGCGTATTCTCTAGTAATCTCCAGTAATCTCGCGTATTCTCTAGTAATCTCCAGTAATCTCGCGTATTCTCTAGTAATCTCCAGTAATCTCGCGTATTCCCTAGTAATCTTCAGTAATCTCGCGTAATCTTATTATAATCTCTAATAATATTATTTGTATTACTCTAAATACGTAATCCCACGTAACTTTTGGTAATCTGTATTTTTTAAAGTAATCTCCTGAAATGTGTAATCTGGTGTACATATTTTCAGCGAGTTATTTCCCCCTCGAAAAAAAGCCTAACGTGATTTTGATGACGTAACTTTGCAAGATATATTTAGGGACGTAAGAAATTACGTGTGGTGAGGATTTGGCGTCTGTACGGTGGTTAATAGTGGTTGAAAATGATCTTTTCCTTATTTGGTAATGAACTTAATTAATTACCCTTAAGTTTAGGATAATAGGACACGTAGAATATGACGTAGGTAAAGAATGGCTTTCACCAAATATGGGGAAGGTAATTTAAACACACTGACCTTCGGCTCTACTTGGAATGCTTATTCTGGCGTATCGCGTATGGTAAGATCACTCTGACGGCTTTGGCCCCGCCCTCGAGATAAAAAATACCCTTTGCTCGCGCTCCCCTCTCACGTTGTGGTTTGTTAAGTTAACATAGTGACTTCAGAAACACCGTCAGCCACATCGAGACGAAATCTGCCGCGATAAGCATTCCTGATATTAACTACCTCTGCTTTTCCAAAAACACTAGGTTCCTCAAAAACGAAATTAACGTTTTATTACTATGGATGCTAGCGTTAATATACAGTGTGAAACTCGTATTGTTGCCCTGTCCAGTCTTGTTTGGTTTTCAGAGAAAAATGATAACGAGTGTGTTGTCCCGTTCCAAAAAGACGACGGTAAATTTTATAGTTCGAGCTCCTGACCGGTAGGGGGCGCTCGTAAACAATTTGTTTCTCTCACTACGATTAACGGAACCAATCCTTTATTATCAGGGTTTTATCCTGTTCATTCCCCCTCTTACGAAGACGTTTATTCTCTATAGTAGACGTCACATTAACTTGACACCGTGAAGCGAGCCTACACTCTCGACGTTACATTGAGTTACGGTTATAGCGGCTTGGCGTTAATTTAAAACTAACCCAAGTGCCCTGATTGTACTTCGGAATGACGCCAGGGAGAGGGAGCTGTACAGAAAAGAAAAATAGGGTCGCAACAAGGCAGCCCTAATTGCAGGTACTTTATTTAAGGGGCTTTGATTGCTGGCTTACCCGCATTTCAGCGACCCTTGATAATAGGCTTAACGAGGATAGGGAACTATTTAAGACTTTGTTTATGTGATAGAGGTGCATTTTGTCAGAGAGTTACCCTTGAGTGACCAAGTTACTTTCCCCTTTAAAGAGAGGACCGATAATTTTACCTCTCAAATAAAGAGCGAAAAGAGAGGAGCGACAAATTTACCTCTAAAAAAAGAGCGAAAAGAGAGGAGCGACAAATTTACCTCTAAAAAAAAGAGCGAAAAGAGAGGAGCGACAAATTTACCTCTAAAAAAAAGAGCGAAAAGAGAGGAGCGTCAATTTTACCTCTAAAAAAAAGAGCGAAAAGAGAGGAGCGACAAATTTACCTCTAAAAAAAGAGCGAAAAGAGAGGAGCGTCAATTTTACCTCTAAAAAAAAGAGCGAAAAGAGAGGAGCGACAAATTTACCTCTAAAAAAAAGAGCGAAAAGAGAGGAGCGACAAATTTACCTCTAAAAAAAGAGCGAAAAGAGAGGAGCGTCAATTTTACCTCTAAAAAAAAGAGCGAAAAGAGAGGAGCGACAAATTTACCTCTAAAAAAAAGAGCGAAAAGAGAGGAGCGACAAATTTACCTCTAAAAAAAAGAGCGAAAAGAGAGGAGCGACAAATTTACCTCTAAAAAAAAGAGCGAAAAGAGAGGAGCGACAAATTTACCTCTAAAAAAAGAGCGAAAAGAGAGGAGCGACAAATTTACCTCTAAAAAAAGAGCGAAAAGAGAGGAGCGTCAATTTTACCTCTAAAAAAAAAGAGCGAAAAGAGAGGAGCGACAAATTTACCTCTAAAAAAAAGAGCGAAAAGAGAGGAGCGACAAATTTACCTCTAAAAAAAAGAGCGAAAAGAGAGGAGCGACAAATTTACCTCTAAAAAAAAGAGCGAAAAGAGAGGAGCGACAAATTTACCTCTAAAAAAAAAGAGCGAAAAGAGAGGAGCGACAAATTTACCTCTAAAAAAAAGAGCGAAAAGAGAGGAGCGTCAATTTTACCTCTAAAAAAAAGAGCGAAAAGAGAGGAGCGACAAATTTACCTCTAAAAAAAAGAGCGAAAAGAGAGGAGCGACAAATTTACCTCTAAAAAAAGAGTGAAAAGAGAGGAGCGTCAATTTTACCCCTCAAAAGAGAGCGAAAAGAGAGGACCGATAATTTTACCTCTCAAATAAAGAGCGAAAAGAGAGGAGCGACAAATTTACCTCTAAAAAAAAGAGCGAAAAGAGAGGAGCGTCAATTTTACCTCTAAAAAAAGAGCGAAAAGAGAGGAGCGACAAATTTACCTCTAAAAAAAAGAGCGAAAAGAGAGGAGCGACAAATTTACCTCTAAAAAAAAGAGCGAAAAGAGAGGAGCGACAAATTTACCTCTAAAAAAAAGAGCGAAAAGAGAGGAGCGTCAATTTTACCTTTTAAAAAAAAGAGCGAAAAGAGAGGAGCGACAAATTTACCTCTAAAAAAAAGAGCGAAAAGAGAGGAGCGTCAATTTTACCTCTAAAAAAAAGAGCGAAAAGAGAGGAGCGACAAATTTACCTCTAAAAAAAAGAGCGAAAAGAGAGGAGCGACAAATTTACCTCTAAAAAAAAGAGCGAAAAGAGAGGAGCGTCAATTTTACCTCTAAAAAAAAGAGCGAAAAGAGAGGAGCGACAAATTTACCTCTAAAAAAAAGAGCGAAAAGAGAGGAGCGACAAATTTACCTCTAAAAAAAAGAGCGAAAAGAGAGGAGCGACAAATTTACCTCTAAAAAAAAGAGCGAAAAGAGAGGAGCGACAAATTTACCTCTAAAAAAAAGAGCGAAAAGAGAGGAGCGACAAATTTACCTCTAAAAAAAAGAGCGAAAAGAGAGGAGCGTCAATTTTACCTCTAAAAAAAAGAGCGAAAAGAGAGGAGCGACAAATTTACCTCTAAAAAAAAGAGCGAAAAGAGAGGAGCGACAAATTTACCTCTAAAAAAAGAGTGAAAAGAGAGGAGCGTCAATTTTACCCCTCAAAAGAGAGCGAAAAGAGAGGACCGATAATTTTACCTCTCAAATAAAGAGCGAAAAGAGAGGAGCGACAAATTTACCTCTAAAAAAAGAGTGAAAAGAGAGGAGCGACAAATTTACCTCTAAAAAAAAAGAGTGAGAAGAGAGGAGCGACAATTTTACCCCTCAAAAGAGACCGAAAAGAGAGGAGCGACAATTTTACCCCTCAAAAGAGAGCGAAAAGAGAGGAGCGACAATTTTACCCCTCAAAAGAGAGCGAAAAGAGAGGAGCGATAATTTTACCTCTCAATAAAGAGCTCAAAATTTGGCGCGCGCGAAAGGATATCAAACGAGATAGCGGTGCGCGAGCTGAGCGGTTCTTTAACAAAAATGCCCATCATTGCAAAGTAAAAGTAAATCATTTGGTATTTGACCAGTTAACTGGACCCGTTTTTTTTATTTGAAAATATTCGACAAAACTATTCGACGTTCTAAATATTATATTTGGTATTTGACGTGATATTTGATATTCGATTCGATCTCCAAAAATTGGTATTTGCTAACCTCTACTGAAAATTATTTCGGTGTTAATTTTTGCAAAGTTCCATACTTATTTGTTATTTTACTTATAGTACAAATCTACTAGATATTTGGAGTTTTTTAATAAAATCTTAATAATTTGTAATAACATCATATTATTTAAAGATAAATTATACATAAATTTACACACTTTATAATATTATTCGCACTAACGGTCGATAGATGGCGCGAAAAGGCAAAAGTGAGTTGGCGTTAAAAATTCCAAATTCGAAATGCAACTGAGTGAAAATCTGACAGACACAGACTGCGTAATATACGAGCCACCCCTCGGCTATAAAAAGGTATAAAAAATACTAGGCGAAGTAGAAAATTGTATAATAAATGACTCCATATTCAAGAAAAGTGTCGCAAAATGCGAGGAATAGGGGGGAAGGCAATTTGATATTTGGCTGCACGTGGAAGAGATGGCGATAAAGGAGGAGATTCTAACCTAAATTATGACAGTCGGCGACAAACTTCTTATTGGTCGCGTAATCTTTCCCTTTCCTCGACACCATAAATTCTGCCTTTGAGAAGAATTCTCTACCACTCCCCACACCCAGAAACCTTTCTTTCCACGAAACCGATCGGAGAAAAAATAGGCCTTGGCCGGAAAAAAATACCCAAATGGTCTCATCATTTCCCTTACACCTACGGGAGAGATTTACTAGGCTACCGTTAGGCCTAATGTATTCTCACGGGGAAACGAAAAAAAAAGCGACATCTATTGTATATTTTAATAGGCAAATTATACGGCATTTTATACTGACTTTTATCGGAATTTTCTCAGTTGATGGGGAGAAGAAATATTGGAAGAAACGGGGGGGGGGGGGGGGGGTTGGAAATCATCGATAACAAAATAACGAGCCAAGTCTTATGTTAAGTTGACGTACAGGTTAAAGTTAGAGCCTGGTAGAATTATATACCGCTAGAGGTTCATGGTTGGCCTATTTTCGACGGATAAAATACCAAATTATGGACCAAGGATATAAGTATGGGCTGATAATGTAACGGAATTCACTGTTTCTGGCCTAAAAACAAGCTCACATTTATAGGCTTAGAGCTTAGAAAAGATAGCGCCATCTACTTCAGTACCTGTCAACTAAATGTGTGAAGAAATAGCAGACGACATTTGAAACGGTAAGCTTTTATATCGAGAGAATTTGAATGAGCAGACAGCTTTCACACATTCGTATACAAACTCAGTCGATAGGCGGCGATACCTATGCCCAAAGTTTAAACTACGCACGAAGCCTATACGGGGAATAGGCCTTTCTATAAAATAAGCTACGCTTGCTGAACTTGTTGTTATTAAAGGCCGACTACATAAATCTTTGGTTTACTCGGTCTTTCACTGGAAGTAGGCTTACTGCAATACACGTGTGCCATGCAGTCAGCCTACTTCCAGTGAAAGACAGAGCAAACCGAAGATTTATGTAGTCGGCCTTTAAGCTCATTCGTCACGCAATACGTAAAAGTTCAGTTCAATTTATATTTACCCTTATGTCCAGGGCTGGACATAAGGCACTAGTCACGGCATTTGACTACTAAAATAAATGCTCTGACTATTAAAATTAATCGAAATCTGGGGGCTCACTAGTGAAAAATTTAGATAAATATTCATAAATAATGGCGAATATGGCGTATCATAAATTCATCATTCACCAATCCCATTTTATTTAAAAAAATCACATCATGCAACTCAAATGATAATAAACTCCTATTTTAATTCTGAACCCTGAAATTAATATAAAATCCATTACTAATAAATAAGTAAAACGTTCTTTCCGCAGGAAGTGGCGCGTAATTTTACAGATATCTTTGTCCACGCATTATAGAAGTTAGTACCAAATCCACTATAAAATCTACCACACAAATATTTAGAAGTCTTTTCATATATAGTAGCAAGTCCTTCTATAGGTGTGTTTGTCCGTGAGTCATGAAAGAAAATAGTTAAAGGAAAAGTGCAGGTTGGGTAAAACTTGGGTCTATTTCAAAGATCATGTTTAAATATACTAAAAAATATCAGTCGTAAAATTGTATCTTTTTTTAACGACGAGAAATTAATTTTTAAACGAGCGAAATTTACCGCCAAGCGAGCTGCCATTTTCTTTCGCCTTCCCTCCACAGACCGCACGCGGAGCAAGCGCGCACGGGCAACAGAGCGCTGTTAAAGCCTGTTATAGCGCGAACAGCGCGTGATTAAAGTCCTAAAACGTCACCCCGAAACAAAAAATGGCAGATCGCTTGGCGGTAAATTTCGCTCGTTTAAAAATTAATTTCTCGTCATTAAAAAAAGATACAATTTTACGACTGATATTTTTGAGTTTATTTAAACATGATCTTTCAAATAGACCCAAGTTTTACCAAACCTGGACTTTTCCTTTAATATAGGCTTGAAATTAACACAAAATCCACTAGACATAAATATTTATAAACCAGTTTCTCATATAACCAAGCTAATAAAACTATAACTTCCACTAAAATCATAAATAAATTTCCACTCACGGAATGAGTAATTAAGACTAAAATTTTATATTATCCACGACGGGGCGGCTTAAGTAATTAATAAACCGGAGAAGGGTTTTAAAATTGAAAATTTAAGGATCGGTAGGTGGGCCGCGCTCACCTCCCCTTAACTTTACAGGATCGCCTCTTTAAAAGCATTAGCTTGTTTTGGCGTCGTAGTTTAAAAATATCCCGCCACGCGTAGCGGCCGTGGTCGATGTACAGAATCCACTTAGAAGTACCTTTTTAATAGGATAGATACAAGTTGGTGGTTATTGAAGTTTTAACACGCTCTCTGTTGTAAGCAAGCACTGTATACTTGTATTACGTTAACTCAAATTACGAGGTTTGACCTATACATTTTCTATTCTTCTGTTAAAACAGTTTCAATGTTGCTAGTCCTACGATAAATATAGTACATTTTAGTAAATTTTTAGTCGATTTTTTGGGAAGTACGATATTTCCTATGGCACATACTAATATAAACCATTTTCAGGGTTGTTCAAATGCTTTTTCTTTCATAATGCAAAATACTTTCTCCATAACTGAAAATACATTTTGAAAATAGGTTTTTCTAAAAGCAAAATGTAAAATGGTTTTTGCAGCTCAAAATGAAAATACAAAATGCATTTGGA
Organism: Leiobunum rupestre; assembly: GCF_980474605.1. Lineage (NCBI taxonomy): Eukaryota > Metazoa > Arthropoda > Arachnida > Opiliones > Sclerosomatidae > Leiobunum > Leiobunum rupestre. The sequence continues at coordinate 18,015,337 of NC_143384.1, read as the reverse complement.
AAATGGTTTCAATTTAATTAATTATTATTATTAATTAACTGTCTCATAATAAATATAAAAATATAAATTCGACAAAGTTTAACGACAATAATCGGATAAAATCGAAATTTACCCCCAATTTTTAGGCGTACGATAATATTTATTTTCTGTGATCGATAATTTTCAAGCCTCGATATATTACAATTTTATTTTCAAGATCTGGCAACGCTGCACCAATTCTAACCTGCGCCGTCAAAGGTTTCTTGATAGCCCCAAAAGCAATAGAAACTAACCAACATAATTGAAAATCGTAAATAATAATAATAATAATAATAATAATCAGCTAGTCTAATACCCAAGGCACCACCTTAGGCCTAAGTCATCATGCGACTTTTGAAGCCCTTAATTCAGGTGGCCGGGTTACAAGCCAAAACGCCAGGGATTGTGGCCCGAAAGCACCATCTCTGGGATCGGTTGAAAACTGTCTTTTTCTCTCAGAGGGAGAGAGAGAGAATTGTTTATCGGGTACACCTCCGAGAAATAACGTAGTCTACAATTTGACAGGCCTGAAGCAGCGCGACATTCTCCGCCTTTTGCGCTCGGCAGTGCGGTAAGCGAAGCAGTAACCGAAGAGAAACGCGTCGACCAAGGCTTCCTTTAGGCCCGAGGTTTAGGCTACGGAAGAACGAGGCTTCGCGTCAACGACATAAAAGCGTATAGAAAAATCTCGCGGCGAAAGCAAGCGCGGTCGTAGCAGGTCGTAGAAAGTCAAATCAATTCAAATTAGGGTTAAAGTCGGCGGGAAACAACGGAAACGAAAAAGGCGAGAAACGGGGCACCACATTCCGACGCAACCCAAATGGCGACAAATACTCCCCGCCTGTTCGAATGTCAAAGATGTAGGCGCTGCTTCTGGCTTAGCGGGACGCGGTTGGAATATTTTGCAATTCGAATAGAATGGTACTGTATTTCACTTTAAGGTCCATTGGGCTTTTGTACACGGACTGCTTCTTTATGGTTCGGACACTGGTCACGGTTGCCAGAAATAGTGTTTACCGCTTCGGGCTGATCTCAAAAGTTTTGCTGGTTTGGGTTAATATCGAACACGCTTCGTTACGCAAATTCATAAGTTAATTAAAAGGAAAAAGCTTGATGAAAATAAGATAGTTTCTTCTCTTTAAAATAATTTGAAGCCCCTCCTATAGCCGTCACAGAAAATCGGACATTTCAAAAATTACAGTGAGGTGGAAAATAAACTTATTTAATTTTATAAATACTGATATTTAAATCAGTGAGGGCTGGGAAAAAAGAAGGTAAACAGTCTTTTTTTTCCGCGTCAGAGTACGCTAGCTTTGGCGTCTTCACTGGAGGGATACACGGTGTCGACCCCCTTTTCTGTCAAACGTTGACGCGTAAATATTGTCTTACAAAATGACTCCATACTTCATCTACATGTTAACGCGATTATAAGATGGGAAAATTTTAGAACAGAATGTCAAAACCATACTACGAAAGTTACGCGAAACCGTCGTATTTTTGGACGACCAATTTTTCTTCGTTTCACGTGACGTACCGCGACTAACGCGAAACGAAACGTCATCCAAGGCTCCGGAATTGAACAAAGTGGGGGAATAAAAAAAAACAAGGCCAATGCAAACAAGCCTCGTGTCGACCAAGCAAAGAAAGAGGTCAGCTAAGGTTACTTCAAAAATGAAAAAAATAAACCTTTCCAGACGGAGTTTTCAGCGGCTTGTCAACATTCTAGACAGAGGCTTAAACAAACAAAACTTTACAATACAGGACGAGGCTTAGCTAACCCTCCTCAACGCCGCCTATTGTCGAGACAAGTAAGACGGGGTTTCGCAAACATAACCCGAAATGCCGCCAATTTAACTCGAAAGCAGTGGCCGAAGCCTCGGCTTCGGGTTAACGCGACTACCAGCTTGGTTCGGCCCAAGCGGGAGAAGTGTTGCTTATAACTGAACGAGTCACTCCGCTGTCAAAAAATAGACAACAAATAAAGTGCGGGTTGGGGTTCGAGTAAGCGGTGACGCCAGCTTCTGTAAGCGGCTTGAAGCTATTTCCCGCTGACAGTGATAAACGACCAATCACGTTTCCGGAACGGATATTTCTCAACCCCCCCCCCCGCCTTCCTTTGTTTTTTCCGCCAATGCGCGCCGTCAAAATACGATTGCTCTCCCGACTTTCATCGAGTCACGCTACTCCATCTATCGGAGAATTTGGGAAACTGAAAATGGTGGAAATGCATTGGCGTTTCTTCTATCGACATTTAATGATAGAAACTACTCCATGCCTTTACCCAGTACGGCCTGATTTGATAGTTTCATCATTGTCAACTTGCCTACGAGTAACTAGTTTTATAATAGGCCAACTTTTCGAATTACCAAAATAATGGATATGATTTAAGACCTACCATAAGCTTATAATATTGTTTCATAAGTTTGCCACTTTGGGGGAATATTTTACTGAGAGCTAGTAATGAAGTAACGTCCTCACAAGCTGAAAATCTCCCCCTAGCGAGGCGCTGTCAAAAGCTACGTGTGACGCGTGAGCGAGTGGACGCAAAACGGCGACGAAGCCCGTAATGCAGTCTGTCTCGCGAATAGCTCTCAGTAAAACTTTTGCATGTGAAGAATAGAATGTGTCACACTTATGTAAAAATATTATACACTTATGGACTTATGAATTTCGCGCGTTGCATGATGAATGCGCAGAAGGCATGCGCGAACGTTTTTAAACTAAGGTAGAACCACGCGGGCTAAAACTGACTTTTAGAAATAAGATAACTTGTTTCTGAAGGTATTTATTTTTCAAATGTGAGATTTAGACGCGTTTTGTGTAGCATTTATCAATGCGAGCGTGGCTGCTCTACCAGTATCAAGTAAGAGAATATTTTAGATGTAGAAATTAAAAAAAAAAAGATGTCGGTACTGCCCTATCGTCGTACGTTAATTTTCTTCTCGCATGGACAACGCCGTTAACATGGGCCCCTATGGTACACCTTTGCTTATGGGGATCTTATGATAGGCTTATGGTTTTTATATAGAATAGTTTTTTTATACAGACCAAAGGCGGGGAATTCAAACTTATTCATATTAAAATTGTATTATTGTCATTTTTACGCAACTACCTGGGACAAAACTTGTAAATATTAATAAAGTAACATGTATTAATACCATTTAATTGAAAAAGTTGCCGATATATATGTGATATTTTAAACTAAGCGTATAAGACGCGTTAATATAACACCCGTTTTGCATTGAAGGCAATATAAAAAACTGTACGAGTTCAGCGGGAAAATCTTTGCTCACGGAATTTCGGCGAATGGGTTGGCGCGTGATCAAAGTTGGCCGTGGTTTGGATAAAAAGAATACAATGACCGATGACGCCAGTTTGGAATTCTAATGCCATTTTCGCACGAGTCCCTATAAAACAGGGTGCAGTGATCTCAAGTTTATTTTTCATACATATTTCAGTATTAAAACTTAATTTTTATTTACCAAATAGAGTCTAATAAAAACCATCTGAAAAGAGTAAATTATAAATAAGTTTAAAGTCTGTAGATAGATAAAAACCAGCTTATTGTAATGAAAAAGCCATTCACGAGGAAATATGCTGTAAAAATAATTTTTAAGGGTAATTAGGGTAATTACTGGGAAAGTGCCGGTGTCGCAGCAGGGCCGTGTTTGGCCTAGGTAAAATAGGCAATTGCCTAGGGCCCGGTTTCGAATGCTAAGTTTATTTTCAGTTATGTATGCCCATAAAAACTATGATTCAATATGCATACTATATTTAAACAGAGTACATAAAATGCTTTAATCCAAACAAATGACGACGATTAATTTAAAAGACTAATATATTAGCACCGCATGGTAATCTCGTGGTTCAACTTTTAAATTCCAAGGAAGCTTCTTTCCCTATTTTCTCCCCCCGGTTATTTTGAATCACCAGCCTATACAAGCATTTCCTGTTATGCCCGCGAGTACCGCTAGAGTGCGTCGATGCTTGTTCTTTTTACTTTTTTCCCGGGCCGGACCGTCCCTGTTGTTAATTAGTCCATGGTCAGGCGGCTATTAACGTAGTAATAGCCGTTCGTGCTACTCCGTCGAAGTTTTAGCCGTTCGTGTGTAGTTTTTAGATTAACGGACTCCGGACTCAAACGGATACAGATTATACGGACACTGTGTATATCACTCATTTGACACTGACGTTTAAATTTGTAAGTTTTTTATTTTCTTTATTTTTTATTACGGCATTAATTTTACATGGCATTGATATATATAGGTATTTGTTATTGTTAACCAAGTTAATTCACTATTCATATCGAATTAACCTTCGAAATCGAAAATTTTACATAACCGAAACGCCCGAAAGTAAAACTAAACTAAAAAATATTTTTAACACCTTTGTAGTTATTATCTCTATTCTTTACCGAAAATTCAAACACGTGTAAAAAATTTTATTCTCTTAAAAATTAAAAAAGCTAAATCAGTATCACATGTGCACTTTAGGTATTGTAAGAAACTTTCATAGCTTCATTCAATTTGTTATTTTTTAAATGATTGTAAGCAGGGTTCGAAATAAAAAAACCCATACAAAAAAAACCCGCGAGTTCTTTTGGGCTTGACCCACTTAAAATTTTAATAAAACCCCAATAAACTCAATAAAAGCCGATGTATCCGGGTTTTTTAAAACCCTGAAAATTGCAGAGTTTAACGGTAAGCTCGCGTGTCGTAAATAAGGCAATAAAAGTCGTTTGCGACTTGGGGCCTGTGGTGGTGCCTAAGGTATTAGTCTAGTTAATTATTAAAAAAAATAGATGCCCAAAAACTATTTCTTGTGCAATTTCAACCAAGTTGTTGTATTGTAAAAAAAATGGGAACTGACAATTGTAAAGGTAAGGGCGGCAAAATGTGAACAGCCTACTTTTGGGAAATGTGTAAATCCGCCACTGAGAACGCAGCTAACCTTTAAACACGCTAACGCAGTGTTGTGTACAAATTTCATTGGACGAGCCTTTACGCTGAACTTTTTACGGAAAGGGGAAAACAATTTCCGAATTTTCCCGTTCCGACGGCAGCAGGTGTCTAACCAATGAGAACTGTACACAAGAAAATGCACTACTTTTGATGGGTTGCGTTCTCCTTGTGTGGGGTGCTGTGTGTGTTGGTGCTAATTCGTTAATTAAATATACCAAAGAGATGCAAATCTGCCTAATTTCCCGACAGATATTGTCCGTCCGTCAGTCAAAAATCAGAAATGGAATTTTCCAACAATTCCATAAATTATGACAATATAATTTGACCAATTTGTTGAAAGCAAAGTTAAAATGAATAATTTTAAAGGTAATTATTTAAATTATATTTACATATCATATAATAACAGATTAAAATTGTTGAAATTATTTTAACAAAAATTCTATTAATGTATTGCTACTATAATTCATACCTATACTCAGAAAATAAAACTATAAGTATAAGGGCCCGGTTTGAAGACCATGCCTAGGGCCCGGAAATCTACTAACACGGCCCTGCGTAGCAGAAGAGATACAGACCCTCTCTGTTTACTCCCTACACTGAATAAAAATTTTCCGGTTGGTCGGTTACCAGATTCGTCTGTCTAGTCAAATATATCTACTTCAATCCATACTCGAGCAAAAATAAGTCAGCTAGTTTCGTCACGGTCATTCGCTTTAAAAACGAGATTTTTTTTTCCTTCATTTCAATTTTTCAAATACGAAAAAATGGCGCGATGGCGAACGTCGAAGCAAAAGCTCGGTTAATAATAATAATAATCAACTAGGCTAATACCCAAGGTTAGGCCAAAGATAATATAGAACTTCTTACCCTAGATTCGAATTCTGAGAGCTTTCCGATTGACGGTTTTGTAACGAAGCGTCTACCTACTTCCGGCACGTGACCTCCGAAAAATCGGCCTCCATTGGTCGGTGCCAGCTAGGATCAACAAACACAAGGAGAACGCAGCTAGCCTTTAAACACGCTAACGAAGGGTTGTGTACGAATTTCATTGGACGAGCGTCACGAGCCTTTAAGCTGAACGTTTTACGGGCGGGGGGGGGGAGACAATTTCCAAATTTTCCCCTTCCGACGGCAGCAGGCGCTAAAGCGTCTAGCCAATGAAAAATGTACGCAAGGAAATCCACGACTTTTGACAGGTTGCGTTCTCCTTGTGTTGGGTGTTGTGTTTGTTGCTCCTAGCTGCCATAGTCCTATCTAGGCCAACTTTGATGACGCGCTGTTGCGCGAGCAGCACGTCATCAAATCTGGCCGTAGTCTTATGGTAAGTACGGAGCTAACATTTTCGGAGATCCGGCAGGAAGTGGGTAAACGCTATTGACTACGCGCGAGGCAGTGATTTTGGATCTATAGGATACGAGGTTTATATTATCTTTGGTTAGGCCTAATGCTTGGTTTCCACTAGGGCGCGTCATAATGTTAATTTTTTAACGCGCGTAAAAACCTTTGTAAGTCCCTAAGTTGAGTGACGCGTGGAAACCAAGCTTAAGACATTTTTTTCTCAACGACGCAGCGTTCGTGGGATTCACTTAAGCCGCCATCTTTAGAAGAATCTTTTTACTTTTGACGAAGAACTCTTTTCAAGAGAAGAATTCCTTCTCAGAATTTTGAAGCACCCTATCGACGCGAAAAATCTCGGTTAGACCTAAGACAAATTTTTGTCATCGACGCGAAAAATCTCGGTTAGACCTAAGACAAATTTTTGTCATCGACGCGAAAAATCTCGGTTAGACCTAAGACAAATTTTTGTCATCGACGCGAAAAATCTCGGTTAGACCTAAGACAAATTTTTGTCATCGTCGCGAAAAATCTCGGTTAGACCTAAGACAAATTTTTGTCATCGACGCGAAAATCTCGGTTAGACCTAAGACAAATTTTTGTCATCGACGCGAAAAATCTCGGTTAGACCTAAGACAAATTTTTGTCATCGACGCGAAAAATCTCGGTTAGACCTAAGACAAATTTTTGTCATCGACGCGAAAAATCTCGGTTAGACCTAAGACAAATTTTTGTCATCGACGCGAAAAATCTCGGTTAGACCTAAGACAAATTTTTGTCATCGACGCGAAAAATCTCGGTTAGACCTAAGACAAATTTTTGTCATCGACGCGAAAAATCTCGGTCAGGCCAAAGACCATTTTCCTAATCGACGAAAAAAATCTCGGTCAGGCCAAAGACCATTTTTTCTCATCAACGCAAAAATCTCGGTCAGGCCAAAGACCATTTTTTCTCATCAACGCAAAAATCTCGGTCAGGCCAAAGACCATTTTTTCTCATCAACGCAAAAATCTCGGTCAGGCCAAAGACCATTTTTTCTCATCAACGCAAAAATCTCGGTCAGACCAAAGACCATTTTTTCTCATCAACGCAAAAATCTCGGTCAGGCCAAAGACCATTTTTTCTCATCAACGCAAAAATCTCGGTCAGGCCAAAGACCATTTTTTCTCATCAACGCAAAAATCTCGGTCAGGCCAAAGACCATTTTTTCTCATCAACGCAAAAATCTCGGTCAGGCCAAAGACCATTTTTTCTCATCAACGCAAAAATCTCGGTCAGGCCAAAGACCATTTTTTCTCATCAACGCAAAAATCTCGGTCAGACCAAAGACCATTTTTTCTCATCAACGCAAAAATCTCGGTCAGGCCAAAGACCATTTTTTCTCATCAACGCAAAAATCTCGGTCAGGCCAAAGACCATTTTTCTAATCGACGAAAAAAATCTCGGTCAGGCCAAAGACCATTTTTTCTCATCAACGCAAAAATCTCGGTCAGGCCAAAGACCATTTTTTCTCATCAACGCAAAAATCTCGGTCAGGCCAAAGACCATTTTTCTAATCGACGCAAAAATCTCGGTCAGGCCAAAGACCATTTTTTCTCATCAACGCAAAAATCTCGGTCAGGCCAAAGACCATTTTTTCTCATCAACGCAAAAATCTCGGTCAGGCCAAAGACCATTTTTTCTCATCAACGCAAAAATCTCGGTCAGGCCAAAGACCATTTTTCTAATCGACGAAAAAAATCTCGGTTAGGCCTAAGACAATTTTTTTCTCAACGACGTAAAAATCTCGGTCAGGCCAAAGACCATTTTTTCTCATCGACGCGAAAAATCTCGGTCAGGCCAAAGACCATTTTTCTAATCGACGCAAAAAATCTCGGTCAGGCCAAAGATCATTTTTCTAATCGACGAAAAAAATCTCGGTCAGGCCATAGACCATTTTTTCTCATCAACGCAAAAATCTCGGTCAGGCCAAAGACCATTTTTTCTCATCAACGCAAAAATCTCGGTCAGGCCAAAGACCATTTTTTCTCATCAACGCAAAAATCTCGGTCAGGCCAAAGACCATTTTTCTAATCGACGAAAAAAATCTCGGTCAGGCCAAAGACCATTTTTTCTCATCAACGCAAAAATCTCGGTCAGGCCAAAGACCATTTTTCTAATCGACGCAAAAAATCTCGGTCAGGCCAAAGACCATTTTTTCTCATCAACGCAAAAATCTCGGTCAGGCCAAAGACCATTTTTTCTCATCAACGCAAAAATCTCGGTCAGGCCAAAGACCATTTTTTCTCATCAACGCAAAAATCTCGGTCAGGCCAAAGACCATTTTTCTAATCGACGCAAAAAATCTCGGTCAGCCCAAAGACCATTTTTTCTCATCGCAAAAATCTCGGTCAGGCCAAAGACCATTTTTTCTCATCAACGCAAAAATCTCGGTCAGGCCAAAGACCATTTTTCTAATCGACGCAAAAAATCTCGGTCAGGCCAAAGACCATTTTTTCTCATCAACGCAAAAATCTCGGTCAGGCCAAAGACCATTTTTTCTCATCAACGCAAAAATCTCGGTCAGGCCAAAGACCATTTTTTCTCATCAACGCAAAAATCTCGGTCAGGCCAAAGACCATTTTTCTAATCGACGCAAAAAATCTCGGTCAGGCCAAAGACCATTTTTTCTCATCAACGCAAAAATCTCGGTCAGGACAAAGACCATTTTTTCTCATCAACGCAAAAATCTCGGTCAGGCCAAAGACCATTTTTTCTCATCAACGCAAAAATCTCGGTCAGGCCAAAGACCATTTTTCTAATCGACGAAAAAAATCTCGGTCAGGCCAAAGACCATTTTTTCTCATCAACGCAAAAATCTCGGTCAGGCCAAAGACCATTTTTTCTCATCAACGCAAAAATCTCGGTCAGGCCAAAGACCATTTTTCTAATCGACGAAAAAAATCTCGGTCAGGCCAAAGACCATTTTTTCTCATCAACGCAAAAATCTCGGTCAGGCCAAAGACCATTTTTTCTCATCAACGCAAAAATCTCGGTCAGGCCAAAGACCATTTTTTCTCATCAACGCAAAAATCTCGGTCAGGCCAAAGACCATTTTTTCTCATCAACGCAAAAATCTCGGTCAGGCCAAAGACCATTTTTTCTCATCAACGCAAAAATCTCGGTCAGGCCAAAGACCATTTTTTCTCATCAACGCAAAAATCTCGGTCAGGCCAAAGACCATTTTTCTAATCGACGAAAAAAATCTCGGTTAGGCCTAAGACAATTTTTTTCTCAACGACGTAAAAATCTCGGTCAGGCCTAAGACAATTTTTTCTCATTGACTCAAAAATTCTAAGTTATAGCTTAACACGAGCTTTTCCGTTACGTTCACCATCGCCGAGTTTTTACCTTTTACAAAGGCCATATAAAAATTAGCTTGCTCTACGTATTAATACTTCCTAGCGAATCGCTGAGAAATCGTCTGCTAAAACCAATCATCCCTAGCTTCTCTTACACCTGGCGGCAGAAAAGTGAAATTCGTTGATCCACCATAAATCAGAAAGTTTATACTAAATTTATGGCGACGTTTGAAAAATCTGGGTGAAAATTGCGTAGCTCTTCGTCTCCAATACCCCGTGATTGCGTATCTGACCAATCATATTCTGGGATTTATCGAACTCTATTTCCGGAGCTCGCGCTACAAACTACTAAAATTCAAACACCGCTTTTGGGAATAAAAAAAAACATTTCAACAATGTATTTATTTATAGTTTGAAACAATGAATAAGCCTTTCTATAAAGTCATTACGCTTGCCGAAATTGTTTTAATGTATCGCCCTCGTCACGAGAAACGTAGCAGTTCAGTTCAGTTTTGAAGGCTAGATCTTTATAAAAAGGGTGACTCGTCGAATTTTAATTCGTGTCTTGTTCAACTTGTTAAAATGTTCCACGCGCTCTTTCATATTTTAGCGCAAAAGGCTCGCGATTTTTTTTATTTCAGGAAGCACGCGCTTGACACAAACCAAGATGGCCGCGCTGCGAATTCTCGAAACCCCTGTGACCCTTCCGCGAATTTGAAGAAACGCAAAAAATCTTCTCAGCGCATTCATTTTTCCTAAGTAGACAAAAATATACTTATATTTCATATTCGTTAGCTCTTGAGACTTAGAACGAACAACGAATTTAGGTTCACAAGAACCTTGAAAGTCAAATAGCTCTGCATATAGTGCTATATAAAGGGTGTTTCAAAAGGTTATTCCAAAATTTGAAGGAGTTGTAGGGGGTGAGTTGAGAAGTATGCCTGTTGTTTTCCCATTTTCCTACGATGAGTAAAAAGAGCGCCAGATAGCTTCAAAGTGTGGCCTACTAGCCCCTGGAAATAGGCTGCAAAAAGCGAAAAACCAAGCAGCAGGGAAACGCGAACATTAAGGTTTGGGTTCGTGTGATAGGTCAAAAAGGACTTTGTAAACAAATCGAGGTCACCAGCGTAAAAAAGGAAGCTTAAACAGTATTTGAAGTCCCTGTATAAATGGATTGTAGACAATTGGACCGAAATCCCATTCGTCCGAATGTACCATTCAACCGAATTCCAATCAATATACCGTTAGTGATATATATTTATATATCGTAGGTTACGTGACGATAGTATATCTAATTTGGACTAAACTATGTCTTAAATATTTATTATTTCGTAACGACGTGTATTTTTAGACCTTTTTCCCTTGAAATTTGATATTTTCCGGGTTTAATTTTGGAAAATAACCTTGATAAGACTCGACGTGAAATAGTTGCCTACCATATCTAACCTAACCTAACCTAACCTAACCCAACCCAACCTGAACTAACCTAACCTAACCTAACCCAACCCGACCTGAACTAACCTAACCCAACCTGAACTAACCTACCCGAAGTGAAAACGAACCAGATTTAAATTTCCCATTCAACTGAATCCCGCCATGTTGTGCTATAAACGAAAATACTTTTCGGTTCAATGGGATTCGGTCAAACGGGATTCGGTCCAATAGTATACAACCGTATAAATGCAGGGTGACCAGAAAAATGCCTCGAAAATTTTATAGAAAAAATAGGACATTTCAAGCAAATTTAAGGAAAATATAGGAAAAACAATAATAAAAAATAAGGATTCTTATCGAAAAACAGTAGATAAATAAAGTGAAATATAGGATGCAGAAAGGTACACGACGACGGAATGTTTTCGGGTTGTATACTACATGAGATAACCTAAGGAATTTATAGGAAGGTATTGAAAATATAGGAAATGTAGTCACCCTGCAAATGTAATCATTTCGGTAAGAAAATGTATAAACATTTTGGAATAATTTTTAGTTGATTGTAAAAACCAAATTATTAAAAAACCATTGATTTAAAAAAAATTACTTAAACCAAAAGTGACATTATTACCAAAAGTGTGTCAATCGTACCTATTTTAAGAATGAATGTTACGAGCGAAATACAAGTTGGGAGGGGAGAAGGGAAAGTATGCCTTGGGGAGGGAAGGAAGTTAAAACCCACAAATTACGCCTCGTAGTGAGGAACGGAGGAACTAAGTAGCACTGGTCAAAGTTAGTGTATTTTTAGATTTTTCGTCGTTCTGTGGAGATGCTATCGCCATCTACCTACGATATAATACCACAGACTAAAAAAGATCCAGAAAGGCGACAATAAATAGTTTTTTATGTGGTCGATCTGCAGTCGAGCATTCATTAAACCTTTAGCATACGAAAGTACAGTGATTGTCACACTTTTGGTAATTATGTCACTTTTGCTTAAACCTGGATTTAAACCAGCCAACACTGCTATGATGACCGCGGATCATCAAAATAGAGCTATACTCCCCAAAAAAACCAATTTATTTTTAACACAAAAGAATTTCACCGGAAACGGATATAATAAGGGTAGGCAGATATTTGAAATGTCTGAAGGAGCTGTTCTCGAATTGTTTAAATCAGCTTCTCCGCGAAAACGGGGTCTATTTAAAGAAAGATTCGAAGTCTGTCATCTTCTCTCGTGAAAGCCATAAACAAACCCGAGATATATGTATATATATATATATACTGGAATCCAATAATTTCCATTTACAAACTTCAAACGTATAATTCATCGGAGAGCCAGTATTTTTGAAAAACTGGTTATTTCAACACTCAAATGTTTTAAACAGTTTATTTTTTATTCGTTCATTGCTGTGGGCGCGCGCCCCGTACGACCACCCTTCATCTACTTGCAAGTTAGTTAATAGCATCTGAACCCCGTAAATTTAATTACGCATAATGCATGGTAATTTCTTTGATAATCCTTCGCTTTAGTCCCATTCGACCGAAGGCGGTTTTTATGTGTCCCATTCGACCGAACGCTGCTATATAAATTGGTAAACCACCAAAACAAATGTCAAAGAAATACGCTGAAATTAACTTAAGGTCTGCAACCGCAATCAAAAACTACTACAAAGACCGCGAGAATCCTTTGAAATCTCAAAATGAAGTAGCACTCTCCCTACTAGATGCAGTTGCTATGCCATTTTAATATCTTTGTACTATGCATTTATTTGAAAATAAAATGGAATGAGCATGAATTATATTTTTATCTTCACCTAGTCAAGAAAAGTAACTGAACCAAAACTGAAATAATAAACTTAACCAACTCTAACCTAACCTAACCTAACCTAAACATGGATCTTCGATAGTACATACCTTATAAATAAAATACCAAATCACCCCGCCAATTGGGCTACATTTTAAAATTCTTTCGGTCGAATGGGATTTCGGTCGAATGGGAATAAACGAATCCTTCACCCTGCAGACCAAGAAGTGATATGGAAATGTTTTCCATTTTAACATTGCCCAAAAATTTTTTTTGGGTGCACTGCCCAAGGCAGGGATTGACTAAACTTTGACTTTCAATAGCTCTATTTTGAAATCTATTAATGATAGAGTCATGATATGGTTTGTGGTTATAGCCATCCATTATCGGCCTCAAATAGTTTTAATTAAATATTAATTAAAACGTTATACAAATTGTACGAAATAAATAAGAAAAATGAATAAATATAAAAACCGTGAGATATTTGATACAACCTAAGCGAGTTTTTCTTTCGGAAAAGAGCGAGCGTTTTAATATTTGGTCGTTTGTAGAATTGATTTACAGCAATAAACAATTCGCTAAAATACTACTTACGTGATTATTTACTTTGGTTTATAGAGAGGCAAAAGGCTTAGCCCGATTTCTCTTGAACCACAATTATGTTAGTATCTATCTGGCAAACCTGAAAATCCAGTTGCCTCGTAAAACGTAAATTTGTGTTCAAAAGTCTTCTGATTTTATTGTTATTTTTTAAACAAAATCATTTTTATTAGTGGAATAGCTGTGTATCAGTGATTACGTAAGCATGTAAATTATAATCGTGCTATATTTTGGAATATAGTCTATTTACGTAGGCTACCTTACTAGAATATTAACCAAAAAGGACCGAACATAAGCCTAATTTGTATGAACTAAAGAACAAGTTGCGCATTATTGGGTCTCTCTGAGGGATTTGACCCATTTAGCCTCGGATTTTATCGAATGGTCTGTTCGGAGAACCTTTTAATTATATTTTATTGAAAAATGTGAGATCGGCCCTGCATATTAGCTGGTATTTTTCCTATAGCTACCACGTCAAAAATTCAGTTTCATATTCGTAAATTTGACTAAACGTGTTAGTGTATTTTCTACAATATTGTTTGTGAAATTAATTATTTGCTACTTATCGAATCTACTGAGATGTAAAAAGTATTTTCTACCGACGGAGGTGTAAAACCAACTTGAATATGCCAATAAAATTACGTATAAGGTTCACGTACTCCAGACTGTTATTCATGTTGATTTGACAGACTTTATTACTGTGTTATTTACAGCTATTTCATCCTATTAAATTAACATAAAATTTCTTGTAATATTATAATACGGAATAAGCTGTTATATTTACAGAAACGTCTTGGCATCCCCTGCTTCCAACACTTTATCTCACAAGTCAGTGTAGCTGATTATTATTATTAATATATAGCTATACTCCCCAAAAAAACCCAATACATTTTTTAACACAAAAGAACTTTCACCGGAAACGGATATAATAAGGGTAGGCAGATATTTGAAATGTCTGAAGGAGATGTTTCTCGAATTGTTTCAATCACCTTCTCCGCGAAATCGGTGGCGCGTGGAAACGGGGTCTATTTAAAGAAAGATTCGAAGTCTGTCATCTTCTCTCGTGAAAGCCATAAGCAAACCCGAGGGACATTCGTCGAGACTTCGGAACTTCAAAGCTTTCAAAATTCGAAAAGCCAGAGGCAACACAGACCGATACACGGGGCACTAACGAACCTTCTGGGTACGGTCTCCTAGTTCAAAAGGACCAATTTCCAGGCATGGACTAAAATAATAAATTAACGGCGAGAGCTTTCGTAGATTGTTGATGAGTCTGAACTAACAAAAAGACTACATTATTCAGAAAATATTATTTTAAAGGGAATTTATGTTTAAATATAGCGTAGAGTTTAACGTCAATATTGATACGTATAATTTCGAGTTTGTTGCTTAAACAGATGTCTCGTAATTTGTGGAATACATATATTCCTAACAACTTGTCCAATTATTGATAAATTGTTTTCGATAGGGACTTCGGCTTACTTAAGCAGCCTATTTACTGCTGGACTCTTGGGCAAAAAGATACACCTGTAGGACTCAAGGTGTTGGAAATTTATACACAAACGAGTGAATACAAAATGAATATGCGAAATACAAATGAGATTTTTACGAAATTTCAAAATTCACCTCGACATTTTGGAATCCAGGTTGAACTCTTAAAACTCCATTGTAGAATCTCGAAATTCCTTTTTCATCATATCTAATTTCCCTTTTCGTTTTCTCTAAATTCCCTTTTCCCCATTTCTAATTTCCTTTTTCCTAATCTCGAAATTCCTTTTTTCCATCTTTAATTTCCTTTTACCTAATCTCTAAAACCCCTTTTTCCTAATTTCTAAATTCCTTTTCCCCATTTCTAATTTCCTTTTTACTAAATTCTAAATTAATTTTTTTCCATTTTAATTTCGTTTTACCTAATCTATAAAACCACTTTTTCCTCTTCTCTAAATTCCTTTTTACACATTTCTAATTACTTTTTCCTAATTTCTAAATTCCTTTTTCCTCTTCTCTAAATTCCTTTTTCCCCATTTCTAATTTCTTTATTCCTAATCTCGAAATTATTTTTCTCTAACTTCTAAATTCCTTTTTTCTCATTTTTATTTTCCTTTTACCTAATCTCTAAAATCCCTTTTTCCTCATTTCTAATTTCTTTTTCCTAATCTCGAAATTCCTTTTTCCCCAGTTTTATTTTCCTTTTACCTAATCTCTAAAATCCCTTTTTCCTCATTTCTAATTCATTTTTCCTCTTCTCTAAATTCCTTTTCCCCCATTTCTAATTTCCTTTTTCCTAATCTCGAAATTCCTTTTTTCCATTTTTAATTTCCTTTTTCCTAATCTCGAAATTCCTTTTATTTTTCATTTTTCATTTCCTTTTACCTAATCTCTAAAACCCCTTTTTCCTAATTTCTAATTTCCTTTTTACTAAATTCTAAATTAATTTTTTTCCATTTTAATTTCGTTTTATCTAATCTATAAAACCACTTTTTCCTCTTCTTTAAATTCCTTTTTACACATTTCTAATTACTTTTTCCTAATTTCTAAATTCCTTTTTCCTCTTCTCTAAATTCCTTTTTCCCCATTTCTAATTTATTTATTCCTAATCTCGAAATTATTTTTCTCTAACTTCTAAATTCCTTTTTTCTCATTTTTATTTTCCTTTTACCTAATCTCTAAAATCCCTTTTTCCTCATTTCTAATTTCTTTTTCCTAATCTCGAAATTCCTTTTTCCCCAGTTTTATTTTCCTTTTACCTAATCTCTAAAATCCCTTTTTCCTCATTTCTAATTCCTTTTTCTCTAATTTCTAAATTCCTTTTTCTCTAATTTCTAAATTCCTTTTTCCTAATCTCTAAATTCATTTTTTCCCATTTTTAATTTCCTTTTACCTAATCTATAAAATCCCTTTTTCCTAATTTCTAATTTATTTTTCCTCTTCTTTAAATTCCTTTTTCCCCCTTTCTATTTTCCTCTTTCCTAATCTCGAAATTCCCATTTCCTGTTTAACCATTTCTAATTTACTTTTTCCTATGTTCGAAATTCATTTTTCCTCTTCTCTAAATTCCTTTTCCCCCATTTCTAATTTCCTTTTTCCTAATCTCGAAATTTCTTTTTCCCTAATTTCTAAATTCCTTTTTCCTCTTCACCAAATTCGTTTTTCCCCATTTCTAATTTCCTTTTACGTAATTTCTAAAATCCCTTTCCCAAATCCCTAAATTATTTTTTCCTAATCTCTAATTTTGTTTTAATAATATTTAAATTCCTTTTGCGACTTCAGAAATCCTATTCCGGATTAAGAATTGCGAAATTCCTAAAAGTTCCTTTTCAGAACTTACGAATTCCGTTTCAGAAACACGAAATCCTTAAAAATAAAACGGAAACCCTTGGTGAAATTTACAAATAAAACATAATACGAAAATGATTTGGAAATCTCCATCGTGAGTTCTAAATGCAGTAAAATGTCTTCGGCTAGACTTAAAAAAAATCTATTAAGTTCAGTGTAGATATTGCTAAAAAAACTTACTCAAAACGTTTGCGATTTTAATGGAAAAAAACCAGAGCCTATAGTTACTTTTCCAAATATTTTGAGAAGTATTTTGTTTACTCTTCGTCTCCTCTCGGGTCCCATTATGTCGAGGAAATCAAGTACATAGAGACGGTAACCACTTAACCCGCCCCCGGTTGTACGATAAAAATAACTCTTGCTAAAAAGAAGATCAAGTAATGGCTATTTTTAAACCAATCTTTATCAAGAATGTTTTTATTTATAATACGTGGTAATGCCTTATGTTCAAATGATTTTTAGGCAGGGTGGCCTGATTAAAAGCGCTGGATTATCGTATAGAGTTTTGATTTGGATCGTACTATAGAAAACAACTGGACAACTCTGTTTTAGGGTTGTTTCAAATCCAGCTCACGGTCAATCCAATGGTCCCGGTGTCTTATTGGTGCTCTTCAACGGGATTGAAGCACGCGCTGGTGATGTTTTCCTGGGATTTTGGTAAACCTGCTTTCAGAAATGTCAAATTTCAGAAAAGCGGCGTAGTTTTCTCATTTCAGTTTTAGAAACTTTTAAATTCTTTTCACAAAACCTGCCTATCTACTTTTTAATTTAAGTGAAAGGGAGCTATTTGAAAGTGCTTTATTTGAGTCAAGGCTGAAACTAAAGGTCTATGAGAATTATATTGGAGTTTTGAAGTGATAGAAGCGGTTACCAACTTCGCAGGCTGTCTACAAACAGGCACACTGTACATCTATCCACTCCCGACACTAGCTAAAATCTGAATGGTAACCCCGTATAAATCGCGCTTACAACCCGCTTAGTTATATATCAGGCGATAATTAGAACAATATTACGTTAAGCGTGATTTTACCCAAAGTTTACACCGTAAATAATGATGACGTCTACCATTTGTGGCCTCAATAAACAATCAATTAAACCACTTCCATTAATACTAATAAGAGGCGCAAAGAGAAACAAATACGTCTTAATGAATTTACCATTTTGCATTCGACGTCGGCCATTATTAATAACCCACAGCGCCCTCTAAAATATTTTCATTTTATACAAATATAGGGGAAACAGCGTCACCTAGCTTGTAGTCTTACAAACTGTCCGCTCGCGCCAAATAATTTAATAATAAAACAAGTTTCGAAAATTGGGGGTCCGTCCGCGACTGGGCTAGACATGGCGCTTTGATTTGGTCATAATGGGTTGACAGTGTCTCTTAAATTAAATTTCCCGGGCTAAGTATACTCCCCGATACTGCCTGCTGCCTCTGACCACGACGTACGACGCGAGACCGTTAGAAGTACTTAGTTTTGACCGTCCAGGACGCCAAAGGGCTTTACACGCCTCTCTCTCTAAGTGAATTCCCAAAGACTACCCGCTAAGTTTTAAACGAGTTATCTTTTCAGGAAGCTAGCGCCATCTCAACTCGCTCATCCACTACCGCGAAGAGCCAAGTCCTAAAATGTTCAATTTTAGGGTTAACTTGAGCTCGCGGATTTCGCACGATAAACTACCTCAGGCTATTACTGCCCTAATATGGAAAGAAATTAACTCGAGTACTTGGTTTTAGGCAACGCCACGTACTGCTGCATTCTTCGGGGTTTTTCTAAAAAATGCTCTCTAATTACGACATATTAAAACATTCGCTGCTCAAAAACGCGTAATTTTGAATTGCAAAGTTAGCGTGGAAAAATAGGATTCACTATGCAATTAAAGATATAGATAAGAATTGTGTAAGGCTAACTTGAGATTGAAAGATTTGAAGCATATATATTTATATATACAAGGTGTTCAAAAGCTTATGCCAAAATTTGAAGGAGTTGTAGGGGATGAGTTGAGTATGCCGGTTCCCCCCCCCCCCATTTTTCTACGATGAGTTAAAAGAGCGCCAGAGAGCTTCAAAGTATGGCCTAATAGCCCCTGGAAGTAGGCTGCAACGAGCGTAAAACCAAGCAGCAGGGAAACGCGAACATTAAGGTTTGAGTTCGTGTGATAGGTGCAAAAGGACTTTGTAAACAAATCGAGGTAACCAGCGTAAAAAAGTAAACTCAAACAGTATTTAAAGTCCCTGTTGCTTGGTTTTGCGCTTGTTGCAACCTACTTCCAGGGGCTAGTAGGCCACACTTTGAAGCTCGCTGGCGCTCTTTTAACTCATAGTAGGAAAATGGGAGGAAACAGGCATATTTATCAACTCACCCCCTACAACTCCTTAAATGTTTTGCATAACCTTTTGAAACATCCTGTATATATATATATATATATATATATATATAAATAATTTCTTGTTTATTGTGTATATATATATATATATATATATATATATATATATATATAAATAATTTATTGTTTATTGTGTATATATATATATAAATAATATAATTTTCAAAATGAATAAAATCATTCACCGTAATACTCAAAAATATATATTTCTGGAAAAGAAAATACTACAGACAATTTCGGTATTTGATATCAAGTAAAGAGCTTACATCTAGGTGAAGTGTTCTGTAGGAGGGGGGAAAGAGATACGTAGGGGGGGAGGAGCTGATCTCCGATGCAAAAATAGGATTTAGACAATCGTACGAGCAGTAGAGGGGGGGGGGGGGCAATAGAAACTGGGAGTAAAAGGGAGAAAGTTGGAGAGGAAGCTCGAGATGAAGATGAGCTTCCATCCTTCGAATATATGGCATATACCTAAAGAACAAACCAATAAAAGAAAGAAAAGAGATTGCAGGGGTTTGAATGGTTTGTAGCTGGATATAGAAGTGGGTTTTTTTTATTACGGAGCTCTGGCCGTGAGAGGCCGACTTAAGAGAAAAAAAATCGAAATTTGATTGTGTCGAATGCAGAAAGAAAATGCGTATTTAGATGAACGGAGAATCTGTGAGCAGAACCCTGTTCGTCTCGTGATCCACGGGAAGGAGAACACGCCTCTCCTTCTTTTTCCACGCGTTATCTTAAATCCTTTCTGCCACGCCCCTCCACCTTTCTGTGATAAATTTTCCCCTTTCTACCACGCCCTTACACCTTTCTGTGATAAATTTTCCCCTTTCTACCACGCCCTTACACGTTTCTGTGATAAATTTTCCCCTTTCTACCACGCCCTTACACGTTTCTGTGATAAATTTTCCCCTTTCTACCACGCCCTTACACCTTTCTGTGATAAATTTTCCCCTTTCTACCACGCCCTTACACGTTTCTGTGATAAATTTTCCCCTTTCTACCACGCCCTTACACGTTTCTGTGATAAATTTTCCCCTTTCTACCACGCCCTTACACCTTTCTGTGATAAATTTTCCCCTTTCTACCATGCCCTTAGATGTTTCTGTGAGTAATCTTCCCCTTTATGCCACGCCCCTCCGCCTTTCCCCTTTAAGCTACGCCCCTCCGCCTTTCTGTGAGTAACCTTCCCCTTTATGCCACGCCCCTCTGCCTTTACCTTTTTTGCCACGCCCCTCCAACTTTTCCCTTTAAGCTATGCCCCTCCGCCTTTCCCCTTTAAGCTACGCCCCTCCGCCTTTCTGTGAGTAACCTTCCCCTTTATGCCACGCCCCTCTGCCTTTACCTTTTTTGCCACGCCCCTCCAACTTTTCCCTTTAAGCTACGCCCCTCCGCCTTTCCCCTTTAAGCTACGCCCCTCCGCCTTTCTGTGAGTAACCTTCCCCTTTATGCCACGCCCCTCTGCCTTTACCTTTTTTGCCACGCCCCTCCAACTTTTCCCTTTAAGCTACGCCCCTCCGCCTTTCCCCTTTAAGCTACGCCCCTCCGCCTTTCTGTGAGTAACCTTCCCCTTTATACCACGCCCCTCTAAATTTCCCCTTTTTGCCACGCCTCTTCGTCTTGGCTCTTGTAATCATTCCCCTTTCTCTCGGGAGGGGAAAACACACCATAACATAGATATTTCACACATAAGTAAGCGATTTTGACAAATATAACTATCGTGAGCAAGTAAACTATATAAATTGATTAAATTATTATAGTATTATTATTAAATTTGAAGTTTTGTCGCAAATATAGATGACTATTTCGGAGCGAATCCCTCCACGTGTGGAATTGAAGTGATGGATTTATTGTGTACTAAACGCAGTAGGCATATTAGCTACCCGTTTTGTAGCTGGGTATTTATCCCTCTATATTCTAAGATACTTAAGCAGGAACTAAATAACACGTAGTGACGAGGGGTCGGACATTTGGCCAAATCTCGTACAAAATAGAGCGGTCTATAAAATCGGTGTGGTGTGCTTTCCCCCTTTTGAGTTCGGAGGAGGTGAAGGTTTGGCCGTTTTTTCGTGTGAGAGAAAAATATTTATCTGGCAAACCCGTAAGAAATTGAGTAGCGTATAGTTGCTAGCCTAGGCTTCACTATTTTCCGGCTTTCCGCGCCGTTTTTCTTATTTTAAATGATTTTTGTAATAAATGTATGATGGCAAATAAGCAAAATACTAGTCCCAAATCCAAGGGTTTAAAAAGAAACTTAGATCATGAAAATATTCTTAACCCCAAACATACTTCAACACTTAGGGTCCCTCCTATACAACTCCTAAAAGGTACGTCTCTAAAATATTCCTATAAAGACAGGACAAAAGCCGAATTCTCTTAAACCAAAGACTAACAAACGTTGTTAGTCCTGCTGAACTAGCTCTATAGTCTGTATGAACAGTTTGGCTGGTTTTGGGCCGATTTTATAGAACGCTCTATTGGAAAAATATCAACAAATCCAAAATCCAAGAATTTCGCTCCCATAGACTTTGTATGACAAATCCACATTAAAAAATCCTGGATTTAAAAAAAATGCAAAATCCCCTACACGAAAGAGGCAAATGTCCGGCCCCACGCGTCGGATTTTAGGTTTCTTAGATATATGGTGGATTGAAGTGTGGTGGCTGAGTGGTTACCACTTTCGCCTCGCAGTAAGAGGAGCCGTGTTCGATCCCGGCTTGTGGCAGCCCTGGGTGAAAACTCATAACTACTCCTTCCGCGTTGAGTTGGCCAGTTCTCTCCCCACTGATTAAAGGGGTTTCGCCTTTCCATGAAAACTTGTTGAGGTTAACGGTAATAGTGAGTATCTCACCTGGTACAGAACCGTCCCTTGAGTAGGGCGAGCGGGGCAGTGGCCCAGGGCGCCAAAGTTATAGGGGCGCAAAATCAAAGATTTTCATTTAAATTGGATATTGAAAAATCAAAATTTCTACCTAAGGTTCTGGGGGCGCCATTTTGATTTTTTTGCCCACGGCGCCATTTGGGCTAGGTACGGCTCTGACCTGGTATGAAAGGTTTTCCACCATCCTCCTACGTAGTATAACCCGGCCATCTGAATATCCCGCATTTCGTCTTTCCGTTGCTACGCAACGCGTTTTGAAATTTTTAATGTTTAGGCTTAGTTTCTCTTTTCGGGGTAACAGTCGCGAACCAGATTTCCCGCACGGTACTGACGAGTCCCAAATAGGACGAAACCGGTCTACCGTTGGAATTTCTGGTTTTTAGTTTTATCGTGAATGTATTCCTTTCAACCATGAATATCGAACTAAATCAATACCCTCTCTACCATCTGGGGCTAAGATGGGCGATGCCTTTCTGCGTTTTACGTCATCACTTGAGCCAATCAGGAGACAAACGTCAAATGTTTGTCGTTGACTCGATCCGCAAAACGTTTCAGGGATTACGCGATTTAACCGGCGAAGAAAATGACTCGTGATTCTTTGAAAAATACCCAGGGCCGGATTAACCAATAGGCCGAATAGGCCTGGGCCTAGGGCGCCAAGCCTACAAGGGGCACCAAGAGGATTCGAAAAAAATAAAAGTACAAAACTTTAATCATTTGCTTTCACAAAATATTTTCCGGAGTAATTTTAGTAAATGCGTCCACCCCTATGAACCAAAAACGTTTGATTGTCACATTCTCTGACGAACTGCCGTCTAGCCCCTGACGACATACTAAATCTGGCAGCAAAAGGAATTTTCCTTCCATTTCTCAATTATAAATTGAGGAAGCGCCTAGCTCGCTATTGAAAGGGGGCACCAGAAATTAACTTGGGCCTAGGAACCCATGCAATCTTAATCCGGCCCTGAAAATACCTGTACTTTAACAAAATTACTTGATAATCATAATTAAAGGAATTTATTATTCATATTCTTACCTATCTTCGATCAATCAAAAAGATTTGTATTAAAAAATTTTAAACTAAATTACGCGCTAAGCCTTGGCACTGAAAGCTAGTCAATTTTCAAAACGTTGCCCTTCAATATAAAATTTGGAGCGGCGGCTCGTGACCGACGTCATAACAACTAAGCCCCTCCCTTCCTAGCGACTGAGGCTAGACTACCTAATGCAGTTCGATATTCATGGTTGAAATGAATACATTCATGGTTTTACTTAGTTTTTTACTCGAAGCAGGAATCCATACCTCTACTTGGAATGCTTATCCTGGCGTATCGAGTATGGTAAGATCACTATGACGGCTTTGGCCCCGCCTACGAGAGAAAAATCCCCTCTGCGCGCGCTCCCCTCTCACGTTGTTGTTTGTTAAGTTAACATGGTGACGTCAAATAAACTGCCAGCCACATTGAGACGAAAATCTGCCACGATAAGCATTCCAAGTAGAGGTATTAATTCCTGTTATAATTAAAAGAGTCGGTTTCTATTTTAGCCGGCTTTAACCGAAAATAACCGGTTATAACTAATTAAAACCACTGGTCTCATTTATTCCCTAAAACCGACATCTTTCGACTCGATTGAAGACGACGTCGGTGACGTTTTTTCTTCCCCCTTTCGTGCCAGGGGTTCAACTCAGGGTTGGCACAATTTTGCCAAGAGTGGAAAAAACCGCGGTTTTTTCTAGGAAAAAAATGGGTGGAAAAAAACTAGATTTTTTCGCGGTTTTTTCCACCTTTTGTTTTCCTGTTAAAAACCGTGTGGAAAATCGCACTTCCATAGTTTTTCCACCTCTAGTGGCAAAATTCAATAAAAATAAATAATAAAAGCAGTATATTCTTCTATTCTATTCACTCTTCTTCTGGCCTTTTTTTCCATCGAAAATCTGCCGTGATAAGCATTCTATGTGAGGTATGGATTCCTGATACCAGTTATTTGTAAGTATCTTAATTTCTTAAACTTTGTTTAGGGTTTAGCTTTTTGTTCCTTTTCATTATGGACTATTCTACTTATTCGTGTAGTTTTATCCATAATCCATCTGAATTAAAGACAGGAAAAGTCACTAGATGACTTGGGCCTAGGGTACTCCCTTGTGTATTAGCCTAGCTGATTATTAAATATATTAGGCATACTATTCACTCGTTTTTAAGCTGGGGTAAATATCTCTAATTTCCTAGGGACATGTTAAGCACGAACTAGAAAAAGAATCGGTAGGTGTTGTGTTGCTCGCATAAGCCATGGGCCAAATAATGATAAATCCAGGACATGACTCTGGTACCTTCACACGTACTATATCGGTCGTCCACCAAAAGATACAGGCGGCCATTTTAGTAGGGGGAAAAGGAGCAAAAAAATGGGAGCAAAATCAAGCAGAAATTTCCTGTTTCCCGAACGCCATCTTGTGTGGACCAAATCGGCCCTTAATGGGTCAGGGTGTGCAATAACTGGTGGCTTTACCGGGTCGTCGGGGTCCGACTCTTGTAACCCAATAGGGCGGTGGCGCACTGGGAGATGTTAGCTCTGATCAAATGGTCCTATCTCCACCTCCGACTTCGGTCAGGTTTGGGCTGGATACTGAGCTTCGGCTCAGGCTAACGGAGAGGGTCCGTGCAAACTGGCCACCTCGGCGGATTGGGTAGCCTACTGTGGGGCGGCGGGCCTCCGTATGAGGGCACGGCGGTCCTGTTTCCCGGCCTTTTGGGGTCCCACCGGGATCTCCGGTGCCAGCTGTGCCGGGTTACTTGGACTGCTGTGTGCCCGTCGTTCCCTTTTAGGAGCTCTCTCCAAAGGGTTTGACTCTCTACCTCCATAGGCCGGAGTTGCTAAAGCATCCCATTGCTGTGTGCGAAGTGGGGATTGGTCCACCCATTGCTGCACCTTCTGCTGGGTTGAGTGGCTTGCGTCAAAGGTGTGACCATCAGTAGTAGGGTACTACTACCCATGCTGGATTTATCACCTGTCCGGGCTTGTGGACGCTGGCGTA
Organism: Leiobunum rupestre; assembly: GCF_980474605.1. Taxonomy (NCBI): domain Eukaryota; kingdom Metazoa; phylum Arthropoda; class Arachnida; order Opiliones; family Sclerosomatidae; genus Leiobunum; species Leiobunum rupestre. The sequence goes on along the minus strand of NC_143384.1, from coordinate 17,990,208 downwards.
GGGAATTCTGATGAGACCACCGGTGTAATAGGCTTTTTGATTCGCTTGGAGCACCGGTATATAAATTTCTGACCACATGTGTTGACCAAATCTGTTTTAATGATACTCTTTCATGTATTTTTAAATTTGTTTTTTGCTGTGCTCTTTGTGAGCCGCCTTGTTACAAAAGGGTGTCGAAGACGACAACAATAAAACCTTTAAACCTTTAAGTCGGAATTCGGTTGTAATTCGAAAATCCTGCCATATTGGCTCCTCATTTTTAGAATAATGTTAACTATTCTAGGAAAGTATATGTTTAATATTATATAATTATATATATTATACTAATTATGAACTTATTACTTTTTTTAATTAGAAGTTTCATTTTAAACCAAGGAAAACCTCTGGAAACTTCTAATTTAAAAACAATTCCTGCGTAATAACAAAAATAAATTATCATGAACTTAGTACGTATAAAAATAAGTACTTACATTAATAACTATACTATATATGATAACTGTGAATAAATATTCCTGGATATTTAATACGACGACCACGTGTATTATGTTTCAAAACTGTCCCTAAAATATTTGCCCCCAAAATGACGTAGTATTTCCCAATAGGGGGCAATAGTGGTCGGGTGTTAACGCTGTTGGACGGGTTTTTCGCATAGAGTCATGTCCTGGATTTATCATTATTTGGCCCATGCATAAACGTTTAACCATAAACGTACCTACTAATATCTCAATACCCAATCCAGAATGTGTCTCCTTCTACTTAGGGAAAATAGGCCTTTCTATAAAGTAACATTGGACTTTTTGATTTGATGTTGCAGCTGCGTCACGGGTGACGTATCGATGACGTTTTACTACGAAAAGCCCTGGACATAAGAGTAAATTCAACGAGGAAACCTATTTTTAAGCATAAACTGAACTGAACTTCTACGTATTTCGTGACGAATGAGCTAGCTATATACCAGTTTAGCAAGCGTAGCTTAAATCATAGAGAGGCCCATAGATCGATTTACAATTTTTAAGGGGCAAAGACGACTTTAAAGGGATAAAATTCATCCGAGGTAACGTGGTGATAGCGTTATTTGTTAGTAGATGGCGCTCTGATAGCAACATGACGTCATAATTTTGATTTTCAACGATTGGTTGAAAGTTTTCAGTTTTTAGTGGAGAACGGTTTTGTCGATATTTATAATACCAAATTATCTTCCCTGATTGGATAGTTTAAAATTGTATTATAGTGCCATCTATGGCGGAGAGTGTTAATAGTTGATTTTATGAAATAAAAAGTTGTCTTGCCCAACTTGTTAAAATGTTGCTCTTACGTCACGAGACCCAGCTTTATTAGTGTATTCTTCGCACGAGCGCTAGAAAAAGTTATTCTCCTCGCGACTCTAGCGCGCGCTAGTAGGCTTGTGAAAGTAAGAGACTGTGACGTAAGAGCAACATTTAAACAAGAAGGCCACGTTACTTTATAAAAAGATCTATTTTTTATTGTTTTATTTTTTTAAAATATACCTATTAGATGTTAATATAAAAAATTAAAGTGTTAATAATATATTTAAGATTAAAGTAAGAAATGGGATTTCTGCAAATTCAGATGTAATAACCAACATTATAATAATCAGATAGGCTAGCTGCGTTCTCCTTGTGTTTGTTGCTCCTAGGTGGCAAGCCCTTCATGCCACGCGAGCCAACAGCTCCCTACACTAACTTTTACCGTTAGCTTCAACAAGTTTTTATGGAAGGGGAAACCGAAGAGCTCGGGGGATCACCCCTTAAACCAGTTGGGAGAGAATTTGCAAACTCAACGCGGAAGGAGTAGTTCCGAGTTTTCACCCAATGCCACAAGTTGGGATTGAACCCGGCTCCTCTTGCTGCGAGGTGAAAGTGCTAACCACTCCGCCACCCCACCTTGTTCTACATACATCAGTGGCGTAGCCAGAAATCCTTCAAGGAAGGGGTTCAAACTATGTAAAATACCTGAGATGGTTCGAGGAGGGGGTGAAATTCTGGTACAGACAAAGTTACACCGAAGAGGGGGGTTTGAACACGGAAACCCTCCCCATGTCTACGCCACCTACATGTAGGAGCAACAAACACAGCAGCCCACACAACCCGTCAAAAGTCGTGCATTTTCTTGCGTACATTTTTCATTGGTTAGACGCTTTATCGCCTGCTGCCGTCGGAAGGGGAAAATTCGGAAATTGACTCCCCCCCCCGCCCTTAAAACCATCAGCGTAAAGGCTCGTCCAATGAAATTTGTTCACAACACTGCGTTAGCGGGTTTAAAGGCTAGCTGCGTTCTCCTTGTGTTTGTTGCTCTTAGACGCCAAGTCTGATTCACAGATGGTATATTATATATTGATTTGTGTAAATAATATTGGAAATATAAGTACACTATAAAGAATAAAGAATTCAAGTACCATCAAAAATATAAATAAATTGATTCTTAATTCAATATTAATTCAAACTCTCGTATTTGCTAAGCTAGCGTTACGAGATTTTCTACCACCAGGGGGACACTTCGGTAGTTAGTAACAGGAGGGGGGGGGGATCATCGAGTTGAAAAATAACGAGGGGGTGGGGGGGCAGCTTCTTGGAACGTCGCGATAAGGAAATGTATCCAGAGACAAAAAATAAGCAGTCTTCTATTTCGGCGGAAAAAAAAGCGGTGCTAAAATAAGAACAAGTAGCGAAATGGCTCGAGCTTATGGCTAATAAATGGAAGCCAGTCGGACGATCCAATAAATGGAAGCGAGCGCCGGAAAATACCCAGAGAGTCTGCGGGTAATCGAATTTGGCGCCATCTCTATAAAGCTCCACTAACCATATTAATATCGGCAAAAAAAGAAAGTAAGCACGATAGGGGGCGGCAGCGCGTTCTCCTCGGTCATTCCTCATTCTATTGGTCTCGAGTCATAAATCAGTCAAGAATGCCCGATTGCGTTTAATACGCTGCGGAGAGTAGAAGAGTTGGTCTATACACGTATATAAACGATGCAATGCATCAGATTCAAATATCAATTGCAAACCGTTATTTTTTTTTTTGGTACCTAAAACTTTGAGACTTTTTCGGAATTATGTGATTGGGTTAAATTACACTAGACTTGAATCTATATGCTATATGCCAAGTTTGATTTTAGAGAGTAAAACCAAAATGGAAAACGAAACAAGATAGACAGGCTACAATATGAATATTATCCCATTGTATTAGTTGCATTTGAAACAGAAACTTTATCATTCCCGCCCGTTCCCGTTGAAAATATTATAATTGCCATGTCCCGAATGTTATATATTTATAATTAAAATCTATGTTAATTTATCATGGCCAGTCCAGCCATTCCCATTCCCGATTCAAAGTATTGCAAATCAGTTTCAAAATTACCTTTTTCCGACCATTCCCGAATTCAAAATAACCTTTTCCAACCACTTCCGAATTCAAAATTACCTGTTCCTACCATTCCCAAATTCAAAATTACCTTTTCCGACCATTCCCGAATATAAAACTACCTTTTCCGACCATTCCCGAATATAAAAATACCTTTTCCGAACCTTCCCAAATATAAAAATACCTTTTCCGACCATTCCCCAATTGAAAATTACCTTTTCCAACCACTCCCGAATTCAAAATTACCTTTTCCTACCATTCCCGAATTCAAAATTACCCTTTCCGACCATTCCCCAATTGAAAATTACCTTTCCAACCACTCCCGAATTCAAAATTACCTTTTCCGACCATTCCCGAGTTCATAATTTGTAAATTACCTTTTCCAACCATTCCCGAATTCAAAATTACCTTTTCCGACCATTCCCGAATTCAAAATTACCTTTTCCTACCATTCCCGAATTCAAAATTACCCTTTCCGACCATTCCCGAGTTCATAATTTGTAAATTACCCTTTCCGATCATTCCCGAGTTCATAATTTGTAAATTACCTTTTCCGACCATTCCCCAATTATAAATTACGTTTTCCGACCATTCCCCAATTGAAAATTACCTTTTCCGACCATTCCCAAATTAAAAATTACGTTTTCCGACCATTCCCTAGTTGAAAATTACATTTCCAACCATTCCCTAGTTGAAAATTACGTTTCCGACCATTCCTGAATTCCAAATTACCTTTTCCGACCATTCCCGAATTCAAAATTTTTAAATAATCTTTTCCAACCATTACCGAGTTCAAAATTACCTTTTCTATCTATTCAATAACCGAAATGAGACATACATACAATTTTTGCGGTATTTCTACTGTTATTATAGTAAGTAAATCACTTGAGAATACATTATTCCCACAGATTCTAGCTTAGCAGAAAAAATCAGTTATCCACAGCTTGCTATATCTAATTAAAATCAGAAGCATATAAGATATTCTTATAGAAGTGTTCATCTCTCTATATTTGTAACTTTTACGCCAGAAATATGTTTTATGGCTAGGGCTTAGATAATTTACGCGGTTAAGGGGGAATAATACAGTAAAAGCCTCTTTTTCATTCAAGCTGAACGTTTCTGTTTTAACAATTACACAATTGAATTATATTTCTCTAATTAAGCTGAACCTTCCTCTAGTGCTTAAAATAATTTTGATAATTCTAATATTAATAGTTAACGAGATATACGGTCCAAACTAAAGGGTAGTTTGGGCGCTTGCCCAACTTGTTTAGCTCCGGGGGTCCGAATTAAAACGTAATAACTTAATTACTTTTAAATTAAAAATTGTCAAAATTATTTTAAGCACTAAACAAGAGGCTGGTCTACACTTAAATATTAATTTTTTAAATTAAAATACAAAATTAAAAGATTTCAGCTTGAAATAGCGCGAAAGTAGACAATGGCCACTGTAGTCTTCCCCCTTAAAGAGATCCGGGTATTAGCAATTATTTTATATTTATTATTAAATAATACAGTAGTCATTACTTAACATTTGACTGATTTCCTCGGCCAAAATTATTTATAATGATTAAATATTTTAAATTTCTAAATAACGATTGACAATTGGTTCCCTGAATTTAAAATCATTGTTACTTGATCTATATATTTAAGCTACAGTTACGACTATTTTAAACTCGGGTAAAAATCCACACTAAAAACCAAATTGGAAAAGTATCATGATTGGTTCCCTATTGTTCACGTGACTAATTTCTTGTTGACCAGCTGCTTATATTTTTGAAGTTTATACTGTTTATACGCGTTTTTATTATCGGTACTTTTCCTACCACGTCGCCATCTACGAGCCACTCAATAAACTAAAAACAGGGAAATTTCCAGCTAGAGGACGCAAAAACGGATTAAGGGTGTTGAAAGGACCCGTGTGTAGAGCGAAAATAAAAAGTGCTCCTTTCATCGGAAGCCAATATTTTTGTCATCAAGGGCCGCCAGAGAGCACTGCTTGATGTTGACGAAGAACGCGTGCCTAAACGCCGAAAGAAAAAGGCTGGCTGTCCGTAACGCGTCAAAAGCGCCATCTATCGGGGCGAGTTGGAATCTCACGTGGGTGGTGGCCCCCAACGAGAAAAGGCGAAGAGTGGCGCCCCCTTTCCAATATTAGGTGCCAAATTTGTTTCCTGCCCGCGAAAATAGGGGGAGCTACTGTTGCCGCGAGTGGCGCGTCGAGCCATCAGCAACAAATTTCCCTTCAATTACGGAAGTAATCACGCGCTCCACCACCGAAGGGCGCCTTAAAGGTTACACCGCCAGCATCAGCGCTCGCTCGCCTTTTATTCCCCCCTCTTTCCCCCCCTTTCTCTACCCGCCGTTTTCCGTACCCCCTTTATAAGCGATTAAGCCTTGGCATTCGAAATACAACTAAAAAAGCAAAAGCGGCGCGAAGTTTAAGCTTCGTCTTGGAAGCCGGGTGCCTTTGATTTGGAAAAACGCCCTCTCCCGGAGGGGATACGAAACGAAAAGTAACGAAGTGCGAAAATTTTTAGGAATAAAAATTTCAAACTAATTTCTAAAGGCGAGTCGTGACGACGCGAAATATTGAAAGTTCAACCAACGCGAGCGACGCCTGCAGGTTCAAAAATAAACTAGAAAATAAGTCGCGATGGTAAATTGGCGACATCTATGAACGATAATTCGAAATAAATTGAATTTTTTTGGTTCCAAATACAACTGAAAATACAAATATTTAATTTAATTTCTAAATTTAAAAGCAGTATAGCCTCAGCAGAAAGGATCAAACTTCTGTTAATACTCACTCGCTTCGCGACGGTCTAGAATGTAGTTGAAAATTCTAATTTCCCATCCAAATTCAAATACACTATAAACAGGATCCAACGACCAGTTATCTGATCTGATATTGTATTGAATTATTATTCCAAGTAACTGATCTGAGCTGATTTGCTATAACTCATCTCACCAGATTCAGTTAGTTGAGCTGAATCTTACAACTGATCATGTTATTCAGGTTGTAATTATCAGATAACTGTAGATAAACAGTCAGATCACAATAATCTTAATTATTCCTCTCATCCGGTAATATGATCTGAAATTGTATCTGTTTCATTATCCCAAGTAACTGACCCGAAATTGTATCTGTTTCATTATCCCAAGTAACTGATCTGAAATTGTATCTGTTTCATTATCCCAAGTAACTGATCTGAAATTGTATCTGATTCATTATCCCAAGTAACTGATCTGAAATTGTATATGATTCATTATCCCAAGTAACTGATCTGAAATTGTATATGATTCATTATCCCAAGTAACTGATCTGAAATTGTATCTGATTCATTATCCCAAGTAACTGATCTGAAATTGTATCTGATTCATTACCCCAAGTAATTGATCTGAAATTGTATCTGATTCATTATCCCAAGTAACTGATCTGAACTGATCTTCTACAATTTAGCTCACCAGATTTAGTCAGCTGTACAGCTATCTTACAACTGATCATGTGATTTAGGTTGTTATTTTCAGATAACTGTAGATAAACAGTCAGATTACAATAATCTCTAACATTCCTCTCATCCGGTAATCTGATCTGAAATTGTATCTGATTCATTATACCATCTCAACTGATCTTCTATAATTAATCTAATCAGATTCATTTAGTTGAGTAGTTTATCTGACTTATTTGTTAGTACATACAGGGCCGTGCTTAGAGTTCTCGCGGCCCCGGGCGAAATGCATAGGCGAAATTGACAATTGTGAGTTTAGCGGCCCTCCGGTATATACATCCCTATGGTAAAATTTTAGCGGCCCTGGGCGACCGCCCGGCTCGCCACCCCCTAAGCACGGCCCTGAGTACATATAATATATAACCTGGTGGAAAGAATTTCGAAATCAACTTAAATTATGAAAATTTCGAAACGAATTTAACCGAGTCATCTGAAATCGGCTCCAATAAATTCATATTAGATTTGCGTTGAAAATTTCAATTTTGCATTTTCACCCATAACAATTGTTCTGATAAAATCTGAGCATAAATTTGAATAATCTGATATAATAATCAGAATCTTAGACAACTACCAACTTGTAAAGACTGCGTGGCAAGCCCTTCATGCCACGCGAGCCAACAGCTCCCTTCATTTACTATAACCATAGAAGAAATTGAAAGCACTATTTATCGTTATTTCATAAAACGTAAGCGTCAAGGTTTCACGATGAAAGTGAAGTGTTTTGATTTTCAATAAGCCTTGGTCTCAAGCAAAAATTTAAACCGGTGCTAAGATGGTTTTAATATCGCATTATCATAAAAAGCAAGTACATGGAATTAGCACTAAGCTTTTGTATCGAAGAAATAAGGACGGCTTAATACTCTAAATAAATCTACTGATATTAGTTAGTAAAGCCAGCAAAATTTTAAAGAACCCCTTACCCCTCCAACGTAGTCCTTTTGGTATCCCAGTGATGGGCATATTCGTTAAAGAACCGCTCAGCTCGCGCACGGCTCGTGTGATATTGACTTACGCTAGAGAAATTTTACGAGGTGAAAATGGATTCGACTCTTTTCGCTCATTTTTAAGAAGCAAGCCTGGTGCTCCATTATTTTTGCTCTTTTTTGAGAGGCGAGATTGGCGCTCCTCTCTTTAAATTCTGTTTTTGAGAAGTGAAATTGGCACTCCTCTCTTTTAGTTATTTCTTTGAGAAGAGAAATTGGCGCTCCTCTCTTTAAATTCTATTTTTGAGAAGTGAAATTGGCACTCCTCTCTTTTAGTTATTTCTTTGAGAAGAGAAATTGGCGCTCCTCTCTTTAAATTCTATTTTTGAGAAGTGAAATTGGCACTCCTCTCTTTTAGTTATTTCTTTGAGAAGAGAAATTGGCGCTCCTCTCTTTAAATTCTATTTTTGAGAAGTGAAATTGGCACTCCTCTCTTTTAGTTATATCTTTGAGAAGAGAAATTGGCGCTCCTCTCTTTAAATTCTATTTTTGAGAAGTGAAATTGGCACTCCTCTCTTTTAGTTATTTCTTTGAGAAGAGAAATTGGCGCTCCTCTCTTTAAATTCTATTTTTGAGAAGTGAAATTGGCGCTCCTCTCTTTTAGTTATTTCTTTGAGAAGAGAAATTGGCGCTCCTCTCTTTAAATTCTATTTTTGAGAAGTGAAATTGGCACTCCTCTCTTTTAGTTATTTCTTTGAGAAGAGAAATTGGCGCTCCTCTCTTTAAATTCTATTTTTGAGAAGTGAAATTGGCACTCCTCTCTTTTAGTTATTTCTTTGAGAAGAGAAATTGGCGCTCCTCTCTTTAAATTCTATTTTTGAGAAGTGAAATTGGCACTCCTCTCTTTTAGTTATTTCTTTGAGAAGAGAAATTGGCGCTCCTCTCTTTAAATTCTATTTTTGAGAAGTGAAATTGGCACTCCTCTCTTTTAGTTATTTCTTTGAGAAGAGAAATTGGCGCTCCTCTCTTTAAATTCTATTTTTGAGAAGTGAAATTGGCACTCCTCTCTTTTAGTTATTTCTTTGAGAAGAGAAATTGGCGCTCCTCTCTTTAAATTCTATTTTTGAGAAGTGAAATTGGCACTCCTCTCTTTTACTTATTTTTTGAGAAGAAAATTGGCGCTTCTCTCTTTAAATTCTGTTTTTTGAGAAGTGAAATTGGCACTCCTCTCTTTTAGTTATTTCTTTGAGAAGAGAAATTGGCGCTCCTCTCTTTAAATTCTATTTTTGAGAAGTGAAATTGGAACTCCTCTCTTTTAGTTATTTCTTTGAGAAGAGAAATTGGCGCTCCTCTCTTTAATTTCTATTTTTGAGAAGTGAAATTGGCACTCCTCTCTTTTAGTTATTTTTTGAGAAGAAAATTGGCGCTCCTCTCTTTAAATTCGGTTTTTTTGAGAAGCTAAATTGGCACTCCTCTCTTTTAGTTCTGTTTTTGAAAATCGAAATTGGCGCTCCTATATTTTGGTTCTTTTTTTTTTAAAAGAAAAATTGATGATCCTCTCTTTAAGTTCTATTTTAGAGAAGAGAAATTGGCGCTCCTCTCTTTAAATTCTATTTTTGAGAAGTGAAATTAGCACTCCTCTCTTTTAGTTATTTCTTTGAGAAGAGAAATTGGCGCTCCTCTCTTTAAATTCTATTTTTGAGAAGTGAAATTGGCACTCCTCTCTTTTAGTTATTTCTTTGAGAAGAGAAATTGGCGCTCCTCTCTTTAAATTCTATTTTTGAGAAGTGAAATTGGCACTCCTCTCTTTTAGTTATTTCTTTGAGAAGAGAAATTGGCGCTCCTCTCTTTAAATTCTATTTTTGAGAAGTGAAATTGGCACTCCTCTCTTTTAGTTATTTCTTTGAGAAGAGAAATTGGCGCTCCTCTCTTTAAATTCTATTTTTGAGAAGTGAAATTGGCACTCCTCTCTTTTAGTTATTTCTTTGAGAAGAGAAATTGGCGCTCCTCTCTTTAAATTCTATTTTTGAGAAGTGAAATTGGCACTCCTCTCTTTTAGTTATTTCTTTGAGAAGAGAAATTGGCGCTCCTCTCTTTAAATTCTATTTTTGAGAAGTGAAATTGGCACTCCTCTCTTTTAGTTATTTCTTTGAGAAGAGAAATTGGCGCTCCTCTCTTTAAATTCTATTTTTGAGAAGTGAAATTGGCACTCCTCTCTTTTACTTATTTTTTTAGAAGAAAATTGGCGCTTCTCTCTTTAAATTCTGTTTTTTGAGAAGTGAAATTGGCACTCCTCTCTTTTAGTTATTTCTTTGAGAAGAGAAATTGGCGCTCCTCTCTTTAAATTCTATTTTTGAGAAGTGAAATTGGAACTCCTCTCTTTTAGTTATTTCTTTGAGAAGAGAAATTGGCGCTCCTCTCTTTAATTTCTATTTTTGAGAAGTGAAATTGGCACTCCTCTCTTTTAGTTATTTTTTTAGAAGAAAATTGGCGCTCCTCTCTTTAAATTCGGTTTTTTTGAGAAGCTAAATTGGCACTCCTCTCTTTTAGTTCTGTTTTTGAAAATCGAAATTGGCGCTCCTATATTTTGGTTCTTTTTTTTTAAAAGAAAAATTGATGATCCTCTCTTTAAGTTCTATTTTAGAGAAGCGAAATTGGCACTCCTCTCTTTAAGTTCTCTGTTTGAGAAGCGAAATTGGTACTCCTCTCTTTAAATTCTATTTTGAGAAGTGAAATTGGCACTCCTCTCTTTTAGTTCTGTTTTGGAAAATCGAAATTGGCGCTCCTCTCTTTAAGTTTCTTTTTTGAGAATCGATATTGGCGCTCCTCTCTTTTAGTTCTCTTTTTGGGAAGCGAAATTGGAGCTCCTCTCTTTTAGTTCTGTTTATGATAATCGAAATTGGCGCTCCTCTCTTTAAGTTCTCTTTTTGGGAAGCGAAATTGGAGCTCTTCTCATTTTCGTTTCCCTCTCTTTTGAAAGAACATTTCACTGCTCAATTTATCTCGAAATGAACAAAACCAGCTCAAAATGAGTAGAGCGCGCCCATCACCGCTAAAGACCCTCATGCTCCGAAATTTGGAACTAAGGCCAGATTTCCACAAAGCCCAGGCTTAAGAAAAGAATACGGCCCCGTCAATGGGGGCCTGCTAACTAGTGTTTCTCTATTGGGAAAAGGCGGCTGCATTCACAATGGACGAATCCTCGCTATCTTAAATTTCCTTTTCGCTATTCTTCGAGACGAAATGGGAATGACTTAATTTTCGGGTGAAGATCAAAGAAGGTGCCGCGTCGTTAAGAATGTTTCTCCAAAAAGATAGTCACCATGGAAACCGAGTCAAGAACTATGCCCTTTGTGACCTTTAGTCGGGTTTCGATTATTACGCGTTTGTAACGCGATATTTAAACTGGAAAGCACCGAATTTCTAAAATCAGGTAGCCCAACTTACAAGGAGACATCCCGAAGTGTAACCCACCGATTTTGTTCAAACTCGGGGGATTGGTAGACCTTCGTGTATCATGAAAAATCCTAAAGGGAATTTATTCAATGGGCAACCATTTTACCATGGCAACGAAAAATATTTTTGACAACAACAAATGGAAATTTTCCCATTGAAAATAACATGGGATTCTGCCCGATTCCTAGGACCCCCCATGTGAAAAAGTTTAACAAATTTAAAAATTTCGAAAATGCCAAAAATGTAAGAAATTGATAAAAATTAATAAAAAATCCATCAAAATTGATCAACTTTTGATCAATTTGAGGTCAAAATCCCATGTTATTTTCAATGGGAAAATTTAATATTTTGTGTTGTCAAAAACATTTTTCGTTGCCATGGCAAAACGGTTGCCCCCCGAGTTTGAACAAAATCGGTGGGTTACACTTCGGGATGTCTCCTTGTTAAAGACCTAGGTTTTCTTCTGCCTGTCACCCTTTAAATTTACTTTCCTTCCTAACAAATACACTGATGAACATGTTGGCCTACCACCCGGGTAATTGTTAGGAAGGAAAGTAAATTTAAAGGGTGACAGGCAGAAGAAAACTTAGGCCTTTAAGCGAATTCTCTTGTATGGCGTTTTTCGAACGAGCATTTCAAACTAAATAAATTAAAAATACATATACTCGAAATCAATGTTACCTGAGACAACAAAAGCTGTCGGCATTTAACACTGATAAACATCCGAGTAATTTCATTTTCTGCTCAATAGATGGCCTTAGTCCTTTTCTGGATTTTAATGGCGCAATTTTAAAATAAGAGCGCCTACAGATCAAAAATTATCTCCAATTTACGGACTGCACTCAAGCTCGCGCGGGAAAATCATCGGGTTTATTTACGAAGAAAAATTATACGTTTTCTGTCCAATCGTTAGTCCTCAATTTTGTAAAATCTTTTAAAACAGGGTTGCCAATGTCTTTTTAACGTAGAAGCGGATGTTATTTCGAATGATGGTAGTTGAGGTACTTACCTGGCGTTACTTAAAATTCAATTTTTAGATGATAAAATATTTTTAGGAAAATACGAATTTTTTTACTAGCCCTTTCAAGCTCTTACTTCGTATTAGTGGTGGACAATAAATTTCACCTAACTATAATCAAATAATATTCAACACGGATCACTTTATTTAATGGGCTATATTTCCGGCAGAGGCAGAAAAATCACGGTCATTGGTAGTGGTCGAAGGTTACCTTACCAGTGATTTCGAGTATAGGGTCAAAGTTATAGGGTTTTTTACTATTTTTAAAATTTAAATAATTATCGTCAATTTTTATTATTTTGAGATATGTGTTTTTGGCGCTAAGGTAGCGATTTATACCTTAAATATTAAAATTAGTGTCAAATATGGTTTAAAAATTATTATTTTTCGCGATTTAAACTTAAAATATTAAATATAGTGGTAATTTAGTTTCATAGTCATAAATTTTTTAATCATTTTTAAAAAAGTTATATTTTAAAATTTAAATAATGTTTTTCTGAAATTTATTATTTTGAGATATTTGATTTTGGCACTAAGGTATATTTCAGGGTGCGGTTAAGTCGAACCAAATAAAAATTATACGCTTATTATATTAATAAATGGGATCAGCTACCGGGGCGTGGTTAAGCCAATTTAGGTGTGGCTAAAAATATTGAGACGTTCCCCAAATCGAAATCGGAGCATACCGAATACCAGAAAACAGGTCTTATATTGAAACCAATCAACTAGGCGAGAAATATAGGCAACTACGGTAGAGGAAAGACCCTCGGAGAGCCAAAACCATCCCAGGAGGATTTGAAAATGCAAAATACACGATTCACGACAAAAAAAGGAAAATGAGATTTAAAGAGGGGGAACAAATATTTACCTATACAAATAATACGCCGAAAAAAGTACCTCAGCGAAAGAACAAGTTGCCCTAAGGCAACGTCTAGTCCGGGGCTTAAGTCGCCATCTACATTCGTGAAACCGAACATTTTAGGGAAATATTAAATTAATTCGTAAATCACTATCCATTTAATTGTTAATTTGCTATCCATTTAATTCTTAATTTACTATCAATTTAATTCTTAATTTACTATCAATTTAATTCTTAATTTACTATCCATTTAATTCTTAATTTACTTTACATTTAATTCTTAATTTACTATCCATTTAATTCTTAATTTACTTTACATTTAATTCTTAATTTACTATCCATTTAATTCTTAATTTACTTTACATTTAATTCTTAATTTACTATCCATTTAATTCTTAATTTGTTATCCATTTAATTCTTAATTTATTATCATTATTACTTAATTTTAATTTAATAATTATTGAATTCCTAATTTACTATCCATTTAATTCCTAATTTACTATCCATTTAATTCCTAATTTACTATCCATTTAATTCCTAATTTACTATCCATTTAATTCCTAATTTACTATCCATTTAATTCCTAATTTACTATCCAGTTAATTCCTAATTTACTATCCATTTAATTCCTAATTTTCTATCTATTTAATTCTTAATTTATTATCCATTTAAATCCTAATTTAAAATCATTATTACTAAATTTTAATTTAATATCAATTTTCTAAAATTACTATAAATTTAATTCTAAAATTACCATCAATTTAATTCTAAATTTACCATCAATTTAATTCTAAATTTACCATTAATTTAATTCTAAATTACCATCAATTTAATTCTAAATTTACCATCAATTTAATTCTAAATTTACCATCAATTTAATTCTAAATTTACCATTAATTTAATTCTAAATTTACCATCAATTTAATTCTAAATTTACCATCAATTTAATTCTAAATTTACCATCAATTTAATTCTAAATTTACCATCAATTTAATTCTAAATTTACCATCAATTTAATTCTAAATTTACCATCAATTTAATTCTAAATTTACCATCAATTTAATTCTAAATTTACCATCAATTTAATTCTAAATTTACCATCAATTTAATTCTAAATTTACCATCAATTTAATTCTAAATTTACCATCAATTTAATTCTAAATTTACCATCAATTTAATTCTAAATTTACCATCAATTTAATTCTAAATTTACCATCAATTTAATTCTAAATTTACCATCAATTTAATTCTAAATTTACCATCAATTTAATTCTAAATTTACCATCAATTTAATTCTAAATTTACCATCAATTTAATTCTAAATTTACCATCAATTTAATTCTAAATTTACCATCAATTTAATTCTAAATTTACCATCAATTTAATTCTAAATTTACCATCAATTTAATTCTAAATTTACCATCAATTTAATTCTAAATTTACCATCAATTTAATTCTAAATTTACCATCAATTTAATTCTAAATTTACCATCAATTTAATTCTAAATTTACCATCAATTTAATTCTAAATTTACTATCAATTCAATATTAATTTAATTCTAAATTTACTATCAATTCAATATTAATTTAATTCTAAATTTACTATCAATTCAATATTAATTTAATTCTAAATTTACTATCAATTCAATATTAATTTAATTCTAAATTTACTATCAATTCAATATTAATTTAATTCTAAATTTACTATCAATTCAATATTAATTTAATTCTAAATTTACTATCAATTCAATATTAATTTAATTCTAAATTTACTATCAATTCAATATTAATTTAATTCTAAATTTACTATCAATTCAATATTAATTTAATTCTAAATTTACTATCAATTCAATATTAATTTAATTCTAAATTTACTATCAATTCAATATTAATTTAATTCTAAATTTACTATCAATTCAATATTAATTTAATTCTAAATTTACCATCAATTCAATATTAATTTAATTCTAAATTTACTATCAATTCAATATTAATTTAATTCTAAATTTACTATCAATTCAATATTAATTTAATTCTAAATTTACTATCACTTAAATATTATTTTAATTCTAAATTTACTATCAATTTAACATTAATTTAATTATAAATTTACTATCAATTTAACGTTAATTTAATTATAAATTTACTATCAATTTAACGTTCATTAAATTACAAATTTACTATCAATTTAACGTTAATTAAATTATAAATTTACTATCAATTTAACTTTAATTAAATTATAAATTTACTATCAATTTAACATTAATTTAATTATAAATTTACTATCAATTTAACATTAATTAAACTATAAATTTACTATCAATTTAATTCTTAATTTATTTTCATTAATACTTAATTTTAAATTAATATTAATTTAATTCTAAAATTACGGTTCTATGTTCAGCCTCTAGCTCCACTAGATAGATGACTCCATATTCCTTCGACAAAGAGAAACGAAAGGCCGTATAAATTATACTCATCTGTCCCCTGAGAGCAGTGAGAGGCAAGTTTCAGCAATAAATGTCGCTGTACCTTTGGCAAAAGTGTCAACTGAAACAAAAATTTATAAAACTGGTCTCTTCGCCAGAGTATAATTGTGGCGCCATCTATGAAGCGCTGAACTAAAAACATCCGAGTTCCTCGGCGTAGCATGTTTATTGAAGGGTAAAACCTCAAAAGCAAACACCGTAGTTGGTGCTTCGCCCACTGCAATACAGAGGGCGCCACAGAATTTTCCTCTATAGATAAATGGCTACGTATCGCGTATAGAATTGATGGGAAATCTCCATCCATCGCAATTTATTAGGGGGTTCTAAAAGTAGCTTTATTAAGTACCAACCCCTCCCCCTTCGATATTATAGCAAAGGTTCCTTCAATCGGTAAGGGGGTTTCTATTTGTGTTACCCCCCCCCC
This sequence comes from Leiobunum rupestre, assembly GCF_980474605.1. Taxonomy (NCBI): domain Eukaryota; kingdom Metazoa; phylum Arthropoda; class Arachnida; order Opiliones; family Sclerosomatidae; genus Leiobunum; species Leiobunum rupestre. The sequence goes on along the minus strand of NC_143384.1, from coordinate 17,974,146 downwards.
CGATCCCTCCAAAGCCGCGGATTTCGATAGAGCTAATCTTTATCAATGGCGACTACCACGCGACTTGACAGCGCGCGTAAAGGCTACCTTATACCGATCATAAACGGGTGATAGAAGGTCAATGTAGGTTGTCACTTTCTGGCCTTATGCCGCCTACGCTTTGCTGGCCATCTGATTGTTTTGATTAGCGTGCGATGACGGTGAAGTTTACGAGCGGGAAGTAAAGTGTTAGGGGTCAGCTTATTAATGGCATCGAGTGTTTAGTTTATATAGAGACCGCAGATCCGTGGTTTTAGCTTCCGAACTTAAACGTAATTTGAGTTGATTTATGTTACTGGTATTTTGGGAAAGTCTTTGTGATCTTGGTCTATCAAAGGTCCTATACACTTCGTTGACACCTTCAAAAAATTATCCTTATTATGAAATTGGCTCGTTAACTTTGGCGCTGTGTGACCTTTACAGCATTGCCTACGTTATTATAAAGGCTATTTGTGCACGCCTGCCGACAAGGGTGGGTACATTTTACGAGTTCTGATTTGCTTCTGATTCACGACAGATGGCACTGGACCTAATTAAGGTTTTGAAAAAAATTAGGTGGAACCTTTCCATTAAGACAGAACAAAATATTATATTTAAGCTTCGAGCTTAGAAAAGATAGCGCCATCTACTTTAATGCCTGTCAACTAAATGTGTGAAGAAATAGCAGACGCCTTTTAAATATGAATTTTCTTTATCTGAAACGTTCAGCTTTTATATCGAAAGAATTTTGAATGAGCAGACAGCTTAACCAAATTCAATTTAAAACTCAGTCGGTAGGCGGCGACACTTATGACCAAAATTTAAACTACGCACGAAGCTTATAAAAACCATTTAAAATAATAAGTCGATCAATTTTCTTTTTCTTAAATTGTGGACTTTAAACTGCTTAAAGAAGTTTAAAAAAAGGAAATAACCGCACCGCCATCTATCGGCTTTAAAAATAACTATTAGGATGGTACTTAATTTTCACAACAAAGGTAAGCTTAAGCGGACCTCATAGGTCACCGAGGTCACGCTGAGGTATGACGTCAAAGTACCATCTTCGTCTAACTGCGCATATGTCAGATGTTATTGAATCTCGTTTATTACATCCCAAATTTGTTATAATACAGTTTGCACTTTGTAAAGCTATATTTTTTGTGGCTCATAGTTGTTGAAAGTTGAAACCTTCCTGTTGCCTAGGCAACGTAGTCCAGATACAAGAGATTCTAGTAGCCGGAATTTTCGAACTAAAATGCCAGAAATTAATTGAGGAAATTGCCCGTGCACGGGCCTTTGTAATAACGTAGGCTATACTAGGGAAATGTTCGACATATCATTTTCGCTCGAGACCAAGGTCTATCGAATATTAATTCACTCACTTAATGAAAACTGATGTTTATTTCGGTGAAATAATTACAATTTTCTGTAATTGAATATAAAATCGACTATTATAAACATTCACTGCGTTTGTTAAGGTACTTAATTAAAAATTTAGACCAAAAATGCGTTTTAACTCGTATTTATCACCAGCAACCGTTGCCTACCTGATTATTAAGGCCTGTGCACGTCTCCCGGCGACCTTTTGATTCACGGAAGCTGACTCTCTGAACCTGACCTTGTAAGAGGTTTTCTGAAAGTTCGACTTAACTTTTTCCAATGAGACAAAACACAATTTATATTAAAACCATTTAAATTATTGAATTATGTGTCCTCACCTTACCAAATTGTGTAAATTAAACGTCTTTAAAGGGAATATAACCTGAAAAGCAATCTTTATGGAAGACCCCTTCAATTTTTAAAATTATCCTGTACAGTGGCGCCAAACATTTTTAAAGCCAAAGGCATGAGTGGCCAGAGCTGCAAACGTTGGTGTTCCACACCAAATACCTGAGGTTATATTCCCTTTAAATAAACTGAAAACTACATTCCAAATTGGTTATAAAGCAACAGTTTGTGCTTTGCAACGCCATATTTCATTGTCGATCTTGACTCTTGAGAGTTGAAACCTTGCTATTGCCCAGGCAACGGTTCAAGATACGAGAGAGCCTAGTGGCCAGAATTATAAACTCTAAAATGTCCGAAATTAAACAGGCCTTTGTATAAACGTAGGCAACCCATCAAACTAACAAAAAGATAAAACTAAATACATACGAAGTTTAAAGCTCCTTTAGGTTACTTGGTTGGCTTAAAAGTACGTCAAACGTCTAATTAAGGATCTCATAAGCCGAAACGTAAGCCAGGACTAATTGGTCTCTCTCTGACAAGCTCTTGGTTTGAAATAGTATGAAAAGTAAACACTACTTAATTAAGATATTTAGTAAATATTCGACGATAAAACTACTTTTACTCGGAAAAATACAAATATATCATTAAAGTCTTAAACAATTTATAAATCGATTCAACGTTTGCTGATTGAGAAGATACTGTGTTTCTTGGTCTAAGCTTTCATAGAGTAAACGCCATTAGAGGTCGTCATTTAAATACACCAAGTCTCAGGCCCGACAAGAGAGGGGGGGAAGCCGGTACAAATTACCGGGGCCCGTGCAGCCTAGGGGCCCGGGTCACAACAAACGAGGTATACTTTTTCTGGGTTTCTCTCCGAAAAAGTAAAGATATCTCTAGTAGTAACGGCTCTCTTGGGGCCCGGAAGTGCCGGAACTTATATTTTCCCGGGGCCCGGGCCCGCTCTCGGCGGCCCTGCCAAGTCTTACCAGTCTGAAACATAATTTTTTTTTAAATGTCCCAAAACATGTAATTTTACGAAAAAAACTATATCAATCAGCGTAAATAACTTTTTGTTAATAATTTGTTCATAAAAATATTGCAAGAAGTGGTTTTTGTATTAAAACCGTAAGTATGAATTTCTTTCCCGCCGAAAAGTGTAAATAGCGCCATCTAGTAAAAATAAAAACATTAAAATCGTACCTCCAGTGGCTTCGCTCTAAATTGTTGGTTTTTCTGTACGCAATTTGTGAATCGGTTTAAAGGAATTATTAGAGATCCTGCTAGTCGCTGCGCTTATAGAGATATGAAACTCTCACGAAAACGCGTCAAGAAAAATTCAAGCATCAGCGCTGACGCTCGGCCAGGTGAAAACCCATTTTTCGCTTATGGCACCGCAATAGTCGAGGGGCGCCACCGTCGGCAAGAAATAGAGGGTCGCGGGGGGTATTGGGAGTTTCATATCTCTATCATCTATGCGAGATATTATGGATCAATATTATTAAACCAATTATAACCTGAAATTAAAAATTAAGTGTTTTTTAAGACATATAAGTCTAAGATAATAAAATGGACACTGGACAATTATGATGCTATAAATAATTTGTTTTAATGTTGTTCTTTGTCTGTATGGCGAATTGGATTGGAGGAAATACTTGAATAACAAAATAATTGTGCCCTCTACACACGAGCTATGCTTTTGTAGAAGGGCAAGTGTACTGGTGAAAATAAAAAGTAATTAGTGAAATGTAATACAAATTAGGTGCACACAATAAACTATTTGATTTGATTTTGATTTGATAAGCACGGGATCTCTGGAATTATGTTTCGTAGGTAAATACTTTTTGAAACTTATTTCTTTTCTACATTTTCAGTTTCCAATTACTATCGCACGGCGAAGAAGACGACATAAAGGCCACCGAAACATAGACACGTCCCCAGCGTCATGAGTACCGTCAAATCGTCGCCATTCTCGAGCAGAACTAAATCGTTGAGGGAACGGTTTGGTTCGAAACGAAGCTACTCAGAATCGTTCAAGGACCCTCCGGTGAGCGCGTCGGAACCGCCGGGAATGATGGGTTCCCCGGACTTGTCCAGCCACCGGCCCACCTTCCCCAGTCTGCCCGCGCAAAGAATCGCCGCCAGCACCGGACAGTTGCGCTACTCGCCCTTGCAAGCCGACGACTTCAACCCGTACGCGGCGTTACCCGAAGAGACTTACTGCAGCGCCCTGGACATCAACAGCCAAGAAGGTGACCCGAGATTCCCTTGGCAACGCGACGCGGCCATCCAGTGCGACATGTCCTCCGAAGAGGCTTCCTCTTACACCACGGCCAGTACCAACCGAGGTCCCTCTCCGGACTATCGCTCGTCGACGGTCGAAGGGCTGCTGGCTCCCAGCAAGCAGAGCCCTTCCAGGAGCCGATGGGGCAGCGAGGCCCAAGGCTCGTCTCCCAAAAAGGAATCGCCCAAGAGACGCTCCATGTTGCAAAGGGCCATGTCCTTGGAACGGGGCCGCTCCAAGGGCGGTTTGAAACATCAAGCTTCGTTGGACGAAAGCAGGGAGGCGGGCCAGAAGCAGCTGTACGTCCCTCACCACATCCAGACGCTGACGCCCAGTTTGGAATCGCAGGGCTCCGTCGAGAGTTCTTCGCCGACGTCGAAGGACAGTTTGCACAGCTTCCAGAGTAACGTCAGCGGACCGATCACGAGCGTTCACTCCAGTTCCAACACCAGCGTTCACAGCGTGACGTCATCCAGTAGTACTACGCCTAGCGTGACCCCACCCCAGTCCCCGCCCACTTCCGGCGCTTGTTCGAGGAAACCCAGTACGAGTGAACGAAAGAAATTGTGCTTCCTGAGAAAACACACCAACTCTGCCCCGGATTCTTTCGAGGACGCCACCACGCCCACACCAGAGCGGCCCACGCCCCAGGCCAACAATTACTTCAACTTCGAATGCATGCAAAGACTTCTGGACTTGTCCATGAAAGCCACTGGCTCCCAAACGGGCACTCTGGTGGAAAACAGGAATTTCTTACTCAACATACCTACTCAGGGTGAGTTTGATCTACTAATTACTTTCTTACCGTTACTAAGCAAAATAAAATACATCGTGAAGACAAGTTCTTTTTATGAACAGGTCAGCGTACTCCCTTATTTCTGACATTAAACGAAATGCAACCCGTTCGCCACAGCCTAAAATATCCTTGTCTCTCATCGCGCCATCTAACGACCGCTAACGATAGTAACAAGATTATGGCACGAACATTACAATATCCTTAATAATGCACTACGATCTATAGAATATTAAGAATTTATTAGATTATATAATTTCTGTTTAAAATTTTTAGATTTGTTAATTTTACGGAAACATTTAGGAAGTCGGAAAAATAAAAAATTGGAACATATAACTTTTTAAGGGTATTTATTCGAGACTAGTCTAGAGGTTTAGATTTACTCTTGGATTAGGAAAAAATTCCACAAAATTTAAATTTGCGAATCATATTATGAAAACCTTTTTTTTTTTCGGGAAAAATACTGAAAATTTTCCGGAAAAAAGGCCCCGGTAATTTTCGGAAACTTTTCCGACTTACAACTCTAAAAATTTGGATTTTATTAGAAATAATTATAAAGACAAAATAAATTAATTGGTAGCATAAAATAATTGGTTTTATATAATTTATTATGAGTAGTTTGGGTTTCCTGTATAGATGGCGCAAAATAACACATGTATATTTCCCCCACTGTCTGTAACTGACTAACGAGTTGCGAAAAAACACTCGGGAGTTCCCTGACCTGTCCATGAAGAGATTTTGGTGGAGGTTATAAATCACAGATACTATTTGCAATTAAAATTATTTTTCTATAAGAAACTAGAAACGGTGATATAAGCGATTAATGTTATTTTTTCATGATATCATAGAAAATGTATTTATTTATCAAAGAAAAATTTGTTGTGACAAATATTTAAAATGTTGGATTATCCCAAATATCGGCGATACAGAAGCAAATCAAACTAATAGTTTGTAGAATTTTTCAAGATCTATATTATTTGTAATTATTGTGAAGATAGATTCAATAGTTTAACTGTTATTTTGTCCGATAAAATGTATTTTTTATTGTATCAATATAAGGGGGTCGAAACATTATTTTTTCACCATTACGTGACAAATCAATTTGGTCAATGGAAAGTTTTTGTTTCTTCAACAAATTAAGATTATTTTTACGAATGTAAAAAATTTAACAATTCAAAATTAATTTACTTTTCTTTCTGAAAAGATATCTTGGTAACACTTTTCAATCAATTGCCATGGAAAGTTACTGGTGAATCAGATATAATTATTATAAAGTAAGATGTTAAAGGGCTTATGAACGAAGTAAAAATATTACGCGCAATGGCTGGTTTTTAACGTAACTTGCGCTTCTGCTTAACCTGGGGGCGGAAATGTTAAATTCGTTGATCCATCGTTGGAATATTTATCTTCACCAGCAAATTTAATTAATTAATCCGGCAGATAATTAATAGAAAACCGTTTAAATATTTTAACTATATTAATTTCCAAACGGAACCGACAACCTAACTCAATTGAGCTAACTGTTTGGTTATAAATACAATAAATAAAAAACTATTTAGTTTATGCCAATCAAAAGAGTATAATTAAACGACGACATTTCAGAGCATATCCGCAAAAATTCCAATATTGTAAAGGTTTCAGCAACGAGGATTAACTAATTACCTAAACCAAATAATTTGCATAAGCATCCATTTATGAATAAACATATTAATATCATTATTGTTATTATTATTATT